>NC_080785.1:78756348-79065291 GCF_028018385.1 Neofelis nebulosa | reverse complement strand
CATTTAAAAACAGCAAAAATAGTGTTTCACACATAATGAACATTTAACATTTTAGATTTTAGTAGATATTGTTATTGACATTATTAGTTTTTAAGTTTATTTATTTATTTTGAGAGAGACAGGGACAGCGTGAGTAGGGGAGGGACAAAGAGAGAGGGAGAGAGAGAATCCCAAGTAGGCTCCAGGCTGTTGGTGCAGAGCCTGACGTGGGGCTCAAACCCATAAACTATACGATTGTGACCTGAGCTGAAGTCAGACACTTAACTGAGCCACCCAGGCACCTCTGGTATTATTATTATATCATTATTATATGTTAGTTTTTTTGTTTTGTTTTGTTTTGTTTTGTTTTGTTTTTACTTTTAACAACTGCAGTCCAAGAGAAACAGTTCTTGGAGACATTGGGGTCATTCAAGGTGAAGTCTCTAGTACTTTGCAAATAGTGGAAACAACATTAGGATCCTGAGAGCTTGCCTCCCACACTGCTATCCTGATCATCCCCTCGCAGAGCCAAAGCTTCAGGAAACTCCAACTCAAAAGTTATCTCAAATAGAATCTTTTTATTTATTTCCTTTCCAGACTTTTCATTCTAAAGCAATTTCACAAAGCTGATTGTTTTGAAACCTCCCCTCATTGTTCCTGCTTCCCCTCCTCAAAAAAAAAAAAAAAAAAAAAAAAAAGGCACTACTGTTCAAGGACTTTATCACCGGGAGGGAGGCAACAGCAATTTTAAAATGCTTTTGTTAACATTGTTTCATTGTAGAAATTTCTCACCAGAGGTAATTATCTAAGATGCACTGGTTGGTTGGTTTTGGTTTGTTTGTTTTTTTCCTTTGCTTTGGGGTTAATTTATTCCTTAATTAATTCCCCTTCTGTCGTGTTTATTTGGAAACTACTCTTGTGAAAAACAAGAGGTTACCATCAGGACCACTGTCCAATGTGCAAGAGAATGGCCCATGGCTGAGAACCAGCTTTTTTTTGCCATCACATGTCTTTGACGGAAGTCATAGGATGAAATGCAAGGAATACAGACATTCCTGACATATCAGCAAGTGTTTTATGCTGTGAAATAGATGAATAGGTAAGCTAATTGAATTAGGACTCCTGACACCTTTAGCTAAACCTAAGATGTGATTTTGCTTTAACAACACAGAGTTCTCTTTTCAAATTACCATTAAACATGTGCCTTTTAAACGGATCAATACATAAGGCTCAGGATTTCAATACGGAAGGAGCCAACACTTGGCAGTTTATGATAATGAAAGTTCATTGATTTAATGTAGTAGAAGTGCTTTTACTGGTCTATGAAAAATGCAGTTGAAAACTTACAGAGTGTTTTTCTAATTAATGGACTTTGGAAATTTAAGACTAGTGTTCCAGAAACACTTGGAGTTAAATTCTAAGCAAACATTGATACTCCAGGCAGTATATCAGTGGGACTTTGGACACTGAAATTGTGGTGTTGCTATTTCTGACATCACCACCTGGTATGTTATGGAAATCCCTCTGTTACTAGTGACAAACCCTTGATTCTTGCCAGCTCTGACTTTACCTTCCAATAGAGGGAACTGCAACACAGGGGAGAATACAATAGAAGCAAACACTTTGAAAAACTATATTCCAGATTTAGACCGGATTTCCTTGCCAAGTGGTCAGAATGGCAAAGCATCTTGAAACATTTGCCATCACTTAATAGGGCTGAATTTGTAGGGCATACATCCCAGGGACCCATTGGTTTCTCCCAGGCACTGTGCCTCCGGTTTGGGGAGCTGCCATCAGGTTCACAGTGAGGCCTCGTAGGACACAAACCAGGCAATTGAGCTTCCCCAGTGTGGAAAACAGATGTGATCGAACACATCATCCACAATTTGTTCAGAATTTTTCCATAGAAAGTACCTTTCCGTAGAAGTAAAAACTATACGTATGTCGTAAGCACATCTCACCTATGCTTACACAGTAGGTTTAAGGAATGTCACTGGGAACCAGATTTAAAGAAGTCCAACAGCCCACACAAGTTGGTGCCATCCAGCAAATTTCAACTGTTACCAATGGCCACTGAATGGACTCTCAGTGTTCATTTCCACGTTAAAGAAAGGCTTTAGCAGGGATTTAAAAGTTCTTTACCTTTCTATTCTGTCCAACGACCAGTATTATTTATGACCTGCTTCTTTCCAAGAAGGATGGAAGGTGGCCTGTAAGGACATGAGCAGGATAACAAAGAAGACACAAGTATTTGGGTACTACCAACCAAATAAAAGAGGTTTTTTTTAAGTTTGTTTGTTTGTTTGCTTGCTTGCTTGTTTATGAGAAAGAGAGAGAGAGCAGGAGCAGGGGAGAAGCTGAGAAAGGGAAAGAGAATCCCAAGGAGGGTCCGGTACAAACCATGAGATCATGACCTGAGCCAAAATCAAGAGTCGGGTGCTCCACCGACTGAGCCACCCAGGGTCCCTCCAAATAAAACAGTTTTAGGTGGGCTGAGATTTTCCATTAAACCTCCAATCTTGATATTTCTAGTATGAACTTATTCATCATTACTGGGGTTACATGAACTCACAGCCTAAGTCAGGATGAGTGTTTTGTTAATCTTATTACCTTTCCCTGACTCTTTCTTTTCAAGTTGGATGTCATACAGTACAGCGTTTTTGTATTTATTTATTTATTTTTATGAGAGAGAGAGAGAGAGAGAGAGAGAGAACATGAGTGGGGGAGGGGCAGAGAGAGAGAGAGAGAGAGAGAGAAAGAGAATCTTAAGCAGGCTCCATGCTGAGTATGCCTTGATCCCACGAATCACGAGATCATGACCTGAGCCAAAATCAAGAGCCAGACACACTCAACCGACTGAGCCACCCAGGCACCCCCACTATAGCCTTTTTTTTAAACACAACTTTAAAAGTCACGTCATTCCCTTAATTAAAAATTTTAATGGTTTTATTTTGTAAACAAATCCAAAAATGTTTAGCACATGCTAAAATCCAAAACACTTAGCACAGCATATAAAACATATAAAACACTTATAAAACACTTAGCAGTGTAGCTACAGTCCCTCTGTTCTTTGCCTTCTACTAAATATTGCAAGACACTTGGTGCCCTGATAATACTAAACTATCGGATACTATTAAAACAAAGACCCTTCTCTATGTATTCTTACATCCTTCTCTCTTTCTCTGGTGACGTTTCACTGATCCTTCAAGATCAAGCCTACAAGTTTCCTCTCCAGGAGGGCCTGTCGTGACTCACCTGAGTGTTATTAGTTGCTCGTTCACCTGTGTTTTTGTATAAGTTTGTATACACGTACCTCAAAATTTTAAACCTTGGTTATGTTTTTTCTTTCTTGCACCAGACTATAATTTCATGGAAGGCAGTAGGGGTACCTTACTCATGACAGAAAAATCTAGAGTTTAGAAGAGTGCCTTATACCATTGGCACTGATCAAAGTCCGCTGAATGAATGACTGCTGGGTGAGACGTTACCATCATCCCTCTCACTTTCTGAGCCTTTGCTAAGTGCCAGCCCCTGAGTTCAATACTTCACTTGTGTTGTCATTTCATCCTCGCATAACTTCTCAAGCAAGGGACTACTATTATTTCCTTTCTACAGATGAGATAACTGAATCTTAAAGGAGTTAAAACAATTCGCCTAAGGTCACGCAACTGGCGAGGGAAGGAGCGGGGCTTCCAAATGTTGGCCTCTTTGATTCCGTTCTAGCGCAATGAACCAATACACTATTTGCTTTTCTTCCTGACACCTCTGTTGAAGTAGTGAACAGCCAAGGGGGAAACGATGAATAACACAGTTCTATTTGCTACAAATCATGTGGTATGTGACCTTCTGCCCTAAATTATTGCCCCAGGACCTCAGGAGGAAATAGTAACCTTTTTTTTTGTTCAACCGGGCCACAGCCCTCATCTGCCCCCAGGCGTAGCAACAACTTTTGGCCTTTGGTTAACAGCTAACAAGGAAAGAAATGCCTCTCTCATTGGTAAGACTATATTTGTCATGTTGTCGTTAGGCAAGTCACTTCAGGGGTCACAGAAAACATGGTTTAATGCAACTTGTGGCTCTGTTAAGTCCTCGAACAGGCATTGTCGAAAATCAATCCCCGAGGTACGAAAAGACCTGCTTCTAACGGATCTGTCAGTGTCAAGTCCCCCTGGGAGCCATGCTTTTGCAGGTGTTACTGGCAAACACTAACACACTCTGGACCAGATCCAACATAGACCTCTTGATCCCGTTGTTAGTGACTGGGACCCACATGAATTCGGTTCCATGATTTCTCTCGAAAATTAATTCATGGAGAAAAAGGGGAGCAAAAGTCAGATGCTAACACATTCAGTCGGCAAAATACCTTCTGGCTCTTCTTCTAAGCACGTGCTAAGTCAGGATGGAAACAAAGTTATTCCTCCAATAGTGCCGTGTTAGGAAGGGAGCAAGACAGAGCAGCATTGTCACCATGAGAAACCCGACATGTCTTATAATACTGATCCCCCCAAAAAAACGTGATTCGAGGAGTCCTATGTGGTTTGCATATCATTTCAGTTTTGAGAGCACCCAAATGGGTAACCTTTCTATTCATAAATCCATTTGTCACGAATGGAGAAAAGGAAAGTATATTATTGTCCAGGTTGTAAGCCACAGGCGTTGAGTGCAGCGATTTCGGGAGAGGTTGGGATAGAAATCAGGGTAACTTCAAGGCATTTTTGTAAGTTTTCGCCACAGATAAAGAATCCTTTGTCTGGACTGCCCCTACAAAATCATCAGGACTGAGTCAGGCCGTTGAATGGGAAAGGCAGTATGAACCTTTGACTAGTGTTCGGGGGCCACGGCATGCAAGAGTTAGTGACTTTTGCAGATTATACTGAGTAAACTGGCATTTGCTACACTCTATTATGTGATTTCCTAAATGCAGATTAATCTCTGGCCTTCAGTCATGGGCTGTAGTCAACTGTTTTCATGCAAAATGTTCCCAGATGTGCTGCAGGTAGGGCAGTCCAAAAAAAAAAAAAAATGACTAATCCTTTCCACAGTAACAATATGATTGGCATCCTTTATGGGCAGATAACTCATGTGATGTGAACAGCTTGGATTCCTCAGGCGGTTTCTCAGCTATATACCACCTCCAGTTGCAGTTTAAAATACAAACCAATCCGGGATTTTGTACAGCTGACAGTGCAACTTGGTCATTCGGAATAGCAGGGTCGGTGAGGTCTCTTACCATCACCACTTTCACAACCTGCTTCGTGTACTCACGTGGGTTATGAGGTAGCAGATGGTTCAAAGTGCAGCCCTCAGTGTTTCTCTTCCAAACTTATATATAATCGCTTAATTAAAAGGATGGAGCCAAGCATTCAGGACTGCACGTGTGATAAAACAGCTGAAGTTGTTGGCTTAATCTTAGAAAACAGCCCCAAAGAGATAGATGAACAGCCAAGAATGCAAAGGCAAACCCATGGTGGCTATTATTGAATCTCCTGATTCCCAGGACAGCCACAATGAGTTATTTTTCAAATGCATATACTTCAGCCATATAGACAGTGTTTCTCTCGGAAAGTAAACATTTGATGCCTCTCACCATCTGGAACTTTTGTAGGTAAGTACAGGTCCACACAAAAATGAGTTATCGGCGTTCCCTTTAATGTATTAGCACAGTCTCTGAAGCCAATGACACTGTAAGTTCTGAAAGGCATCCTTGTGAAGGGACAATCTCTTGAGTGGGAAATCTATTTCCACTAGACTCTAAACTTGCACACACCTTTCTGTCTTCTGTTGAGAAAAATATGTGGCACGGTGCCACCGCAGAAGGCACAAAGCTCATGTTTGAAATGGGTACGTCACAGACATCCTGAACGGGAAGAGGGACCGCAGGATTGATGTGGAGCCTCACAGGCGACAGAAATTTCCAATCCATATTCCCTTTTCACATCAAAGAAAAGACTACCTGAGCTCTTTTTCACGGTTCATACTCTTTCGCTCTCATGATGAGGACATCACTGAAATGAAGCATGACACCCAGAGTACTAAAAAGAAGAGTCCCCCTGACTTGCTAAAAAATGTTGAGAGAAGTAAAACTTTCAGAAACATTGGTCTTTAACTCAAAATACTCAACGGCACATAAGGATGGTTTTGATGCCGACAGTAGCATCACTCCACAATCAGCTATTGACTATCGGAAAGGTAAAGTTTTAGACATTCCCAAGAAAGAATAAGTGAGCAACTGATGACAGTTCTGAGTGTTTGGTTGCTTAATGTGTCTTGTATATGATGCATTTGTCTCCAGAAAAAAAACAAAAACAAAAAAAAACTTCTCTTACCAGCTGATCCTAATATCAGCTCATTTGGTGAAGCCGGCCTTAGATACACATTTATATGACCCCTACTTTAGGTATATGTTGTTTGAAAATTGAGGTTTCAGGGATAAGGCCCTTAGTTTGTTTTTCTTAGAATGAAAGACAGTTTTATACCCTAAAGGGAATTGGTCTGATGACCAGATCCAGTTGATATAATATTGACTTCTTTTTATATACTCCCAGTTGGTGACACAGAAATAATGTGAAGAAATTGGTTTTAATCATACGAAATACTCTGCTTCAGATTCCTAAATGTCTAAGCCAATTCCATGTCTTATGTGTCATCTCATTTTAGTGCGAAATTGAATGTAATTAGTGAAGGATCCATATTGCACAGCAAATTGTTTATCAATAGTGTTTGAGATTATCTTTACACTGCCTGTTGGTGGCCAGTTATTTTCTTCCCACAGAAATCTATCCTTGTAATAGAAAAGATTACATGGGAGAGTAGCAAACTACCAACTCATTCAGCAATTCATTCATTTAACAAACATTATGGAGCATCTCTATACTCTGCAAGGCATTGAGGAAACAGAAATTAACAATACAAAGCCCCTGTCCTTACCAGTTCTCATACCAGTGGAGGAATTAGGGAACAGAAATCACCATATAATTTGATTAGTGCTATGAAGAAAAT
This sequence comes from Neofelis nebulosa, assembly GCF_028018385.1. NCBI lineage: Eukaryota > Metazoa > Chordata > Mammalia > Carnivora > Felidae > Neofelis > Neofelis nebulosa. The sequence goes on along the minus strand of NC_080785.1, from coordinate 79,058,313 downwards.
ATGTATAAGAAAAAGAGTCTCAGCTTGACATGAAGTATCAAGAAAGAAGGGACCTTTGAATGGATTAGCTGAGCTGACAAGTGGTGGAGGTTATCTTAAGCAGAAGGAACGCCATGTGCAAAGGCATGTAGATTTGAGAACATCGTATGTAGTGAATGTTAAGCATAGACACAGAACATAATAAATAGGGGGAAACCACACAGAACTGAGCTCATCTGGAGGGGGAAGAATGGGAGAACGATGGCAGATGTTCAACAACAGTTGAACAGTTGAACAGTTGAACAGTTGGCCTGATGGACAACTATTGCAGATGAAGCCCATGCTAAATAACCCCTCGCAACTACAAAAATGAGGAAAATACAAGAAATCTTAATTTTAGATCATGTAATTTGCTAAATAATAGTAACCTGGCCAAGTCCAGCATCCTAAATGTTTCTCCTCAAGCCAACTGAGTCAATATATTAGTGACTTGCTGGGTTACAATGAAAACACGGCAATAGCTAGTCCTACCTAAATTCAAACCACCCAGAAAATGGACACCCCAAGGTGTCTGACCACTGAACATAAAACTGTAATACATGCTACATGGGAGAAGGGGTTCGATTAAACCTGCATGCAGCCTCTCCAGGCCTAGGAGATAACAGGCTGTGCCATAAGGTCATTGTGTTTCTCGCACAAATCATGAAGTCAAACGTGATCATGATATTTATAGCTTGAAGCTTTCGACCTCACAGTTAAAATTTCCCAGTGGATTCTCAGACAACTGCTGTTATCTCTGAAGATGGCCAGTCAGAAAGCAAATGCTTATGGAGCCACTGCAAAATACAGACTGAAAAATGAAAACAAAAAGTAATATATATATATATATATATATATATATATATATATATATATATTATTTGATAACACACACTCTGATAACACACATTCCTGATAACAAGGAATGATGACTCATGGTCCTCAAATCAAGGAGTTAAGGCCTTCAGAAATTTAAAAGAAGACAAGCATGTTATAACTTGAAATATACCAGTGCTATCGCATAGTGAGAATAATTGCAGATGACAGAGGTTCAGAGCTGGGGTTGCAGAATGGATTAAGCGTGGGACGTTGAGCACAGGGCCAAAATGCCTGGGATCAAATCCCATCACCTTTGGACTCTATAGCAAGATCCCAAGGCACTCTGTGCCTCAGTTCCTCAATCTACAAAATAGGATAATGGTAGTATCCATTGCGTAAGATTGTTATGAGGATTAAAGCAGATAATACATCTACAACAGTTAGAACCCTAGGAGGCACGAAACTATTAGCACCATTAAAAATACCAGGGATTGGGGCGCCTGGGTGGCTCAGTCGGTTAAGCGCCGACTTCGGCTCAGGTCGCGATCTCGCGGTATGTGAGTTCGAGCCCCGCATCGGGCTCTGTGCTGACTGCTCAGAGCCTGGAGCCCGTTTCAGATTCTGTGTCTCCCTCTCTCTCTGACCCTCCCCCGTTCATGCTCTGTCTCTCTCTGTCTCAAAAATAAATAAATGTTAAAAAAAAAAAAATTTTTTAAAAATACCAGGGATCTTTAAAAGATTTTCCCAAAAAGGCAGTCTGCTGACAGTCACTCAGAGAATAGGGACTGTGGGACAGTTCCTCCCTGATGACTTCTGAAGAAGTATGAAATGGAATCTAAAGAGAGTAAACCCCTCAATAATCCACCTTTGATTTTAGCCACCCTTGGATTTCTGGTGCTGAACTGCAGCACTCAGCTTTGCATTTGTAACCTCATTTTCCCCTAGTTTTCTTCTCCTTTATTCACTTTTGTCATTTTAACTTGAATTCAGAAATTTACATCTCTCCTATGTTAATATCACCTTATTGCCAGCAAGGGAGTCTAGTCCTTTGGAAAAATCAAGAGATTGGACTTTAATCTTAGTTTTTCTGTTTATTGGTTGTGTAAATTCTGGAAATCCACTTCACCCTATGAGCTTCAGTTTCCTCATCTAGAAAACAAAGGGCTTAGGGCATCTTCATGGTTCCTTCCAGCTCTAAAATGTGAAGGTCTTGTAGCTTATTTACATTTATCTTCCAAAGTCACTGGCAAAAATTTAACCTTATATACACCTTCTTCCAAACCATTCTCTTTCTCAACCAATTCCTATCGCTGTCCCTTTTCCACAAGAGTGCAAGTAATGTCACTAATGCCTTGTTGAAGTCACGGTCCTCCAGGACTACAATTCTTCCCTAAATAGTTCCACAGAGATGTTCTCTAGTGAAATTCATTCTTAGTGAATGCATGCTATCCCTTTCTAAGTGCCTGCATGCTCTCTAATGAAAAAACTCTAGGGGCACCTGGATGGCTTAGTCAGTTAAGCATCTGACTTCGGCTCAGGTCATGTTCTCACCACTCGTGAGTTTGAGCCCCGCATGGGGGTCTGTGCTGACAGCTCAGAGCCTGGAGTCTGCTTCAGATTCTGCTTCTCCCTCTCTCTCTGTCCCTCCCCCACTTTCACTCTGTCTCACTCTCTCTCTCTCAAAAATAAATACACGTTAAAAAAAAAAAAAAACTTTAAAAACTCTATTCTAGAGAGTTACCAAAACACATCCTGCTTACTGATTTATTTAATCTTAATTTATATTTCTTGAATTTCCCCTTCTTCCTTCTTTTTCACCCTCTGACAGTCCTCCCCTTATTGAATCCTCAAAGATTATTCATGGGGATCCCACAGATTCATCTGCTGTTTCTCCCAGAATTCAGAGCTGGAAGCAAACTCAAATAACAGGGGTTATTATGGGCTTTTGTTTAGTCTACTCTCCCACAATGATGCAAGATAAGATTTTCATTTAATTGTATTACCATCTCCACGTTGGGAAACATTCTCACTGAATAGAGGGAAGAGGCAAGAGGGATTGGGCAAGGTCTTTTCTTTCACCATCTGGAACCAACTTCCCCAGCCCATAAGTCTCTCTTTTCACCAAGTCTTCTCCTGAAACATAAACACATAACAGTACCAGCAACAACAAAAATCACTTTGCTCCAGTTTCGCATTCTGTGTTTTAGTCTCCCTAATTCTTACAGGTGCATTCCCATCTTTTAGCTGCCCATGGGGAGGCCCAAGGACCCGACACAGCCCTAGAACCCATCTCTTGTCACTAGTTCTTTGATCACTCAAAGGCCCCCATGGGTTCTTTGGAGACCTTGTCTTTACCGTCTTATCAAAACTATTCTCTACAGTGGGAGTTATTTTTCAAATCTTTCTCTCTTAGGCTATGTACCTTTTTAGAGTCTCTGTCCATGAGAAGTGTATCTCTACTTTTAAACCACTTTTTTTTTTTTGCTAACGCCTATATAACTCAATCCTCGTTTTCCTCACTCCACTCCTACTAATAATATAATTGGATAGCTTTCTTCCAAAATTTCACATTACCTCCCCATCCTAAAATTGTTCTTTTACTCTTAAAATGATGTCCAGTGTAGGAGTTCCCCTTATTCCTTCATGCTCTCTCAGAGCAACCATATGGCCAGGAAAGCAAGTTAAGAATGCTGCAGATGCCCAAGTTTTAGACAAATGAGATAGGAAACATCCAGCTGACAACTATCTGGAGGCCCCCCAACTCTGGTTCCAAGTTTTATGTTAGTAAGAAAGCTCCTCCTACCAGCAGCTAGACAATCTGTGGTATAGGCCACGGCACAGCTCCTATTCTTCTCCCCTCTTCTTCCCACCTGGGTGTCCTTCTGTGCTCCACCCTTCAGATTCATAGTCACACACTATGCATAGTTCTAATAATTGCAATAATTGCCCTTTGACTCTAGCCCTCCACCCTCCCCAACGTGCTACGGCTCATCGTGGCCCCTTCCCCGTGCAGGGAAACTTTTCCGCGTTGCCATTATTCTATGCATAATTCATTCTATCGTACAGCCTGCCTTATCTGAAAATTGTTTTCAGACATCCTGGAGAGGCAGACACGAAGCCACAGGATCCTATCGGTCAACAGATAAGAATTCTTTTCCTAAGCAGCTTCTCATTACTTGTACCCCTCTGGGAGAAGAAAGTTTTGGCAGCTTAGGATCCTTTCACTGTGACTCCTAGCTACCAGAAAATAATATTTCTGGGCATTTTTCAGGTCCTTTCATTCTCTGCCTCCCTGAGGGGGTTAAGGTCTTGACGAATATAACTTGAAGATGAGAAAACTGTAGCATCCAGAAGAGATGGCTTCTCCAGTGCTACCCAAAAACACCATTACCAAGGCAAGCCTGAGCGCAGACAGTGCTCTCTCTTACTGCCAGTCTGCAACCATGGTACATAAATCCGAAGGAAGCCAGGTAATCAGTCTAGAAGTAATGACAGTACTTGCTTATTCCCCCATCAATCAGGCTGAGTAAACAAACAGCACTCCTATGTTCAAATGAATCGGTGTTGGCCATTTTGTTCAGGGTCTCCGAGTCCTGATAAAAGAAGAAATAAATGGCATACTAGCCTTCATCCACCCAGCCTCCCAGCCACTTACCTCTATTCCCCCAAATCTATCTGTATCCTAAAATTTCTTTTAGCAGGTTTTTACCAACTGCAAGAAAGATTTGGGCCTTAAATTTGCTTTATTTTGCACGGTAAATGCCAGATTTTCTAGCTGTTCTATTTGTAGTTAAGTGAGAGGGACCAGGATTTGAAATGATATAGAAAACATTTTTGATAGCTCTGGGCTATATCAAGTGTTGGTTTTAATAGCAGGCCAGATCTCCAAGAACATGCTGTGTGGCTGTGTATGAACTTGGCTGTTAGTTTCCTTTGCCAGATGAAATGATGATTAATCAGGACTCAGATGGCAGTTGTTTTATGTTACTTGTGCTCTTTGCTAACAGCTGCCTGTTTCAAGCTGTGCTTCCTACATGTCAAATGTAAACCTGAAACCACAATTTCCAGAAGGAAAATTTCAAAGTACTCATAGAGTATATCAGAATATTCAGTGTTGTTGCTGATTAAAGTACAATTAGTATGTTACGTAACTTAGCTGAAGTCAGTATAGAGACAGGAGGGTTCAGGCTATGTGAAGTATCCAGGAAAAATTAAAATAAACTTATTATGAGATGTACATATAACGTCTGCAGAGATTTTAAGATAAATTTTTATGCAAACATTCAATGCATAAAATGCTCCTTGGTAAGCTAGTGTCATTTTCCTTTTTTTATTGTGTAATAAATAAACACAGTGAACTACTCCTGGTAGGTGAATTATGACAAATTTAAATTCTTTATTCAAGCCTTAAAATTTTGAAGGAGACGGTTCTTTCTTGATCAGGTCTTTAATACTTCCTAACTTGCTTTTTAATCAAAAATGCCATAAGAATAGCATCTGTATGCTTTCTTTTCACATAGTCTAAACAGAAACAAAATTTTAAAAGGAAAAGGAAAGCAAAGAAAATTTTGTCAAGCTTTTCAGAAGTTTAGAAAAGCATGTGCCAAAATTTGGAGCGGACCAAAAAGAATTGATTTTTTTTTCCCTCTTAACCTAGATAATAAATGTCTAATTTGGACTGTCCATGTGGCATCAGGTTCCCAATTTAAACTCTTTCAGAGACTGCCATTTTTAGCAAAAGAGGGGGAAGTGAGAATCAGGCAACACCCAGGCTTTTTCTACACAACCGCAGCCAAGTCGTCTAAAAACCGGTTTGGCCAATTCCCTTGTAGTTCGCTGTCTGACAGAGCTGTAGCTCTGTCAGAAACCTGAACCAACCACACTGAAGACACCTGAACAGGACCGATCTTTGCCCGGGGCCTAGCATAAAGTCTAGGACACAGAGAGCACTGCCCTTTTCATGTCTCTACTCTGCCCTTTCCCAAAGCATAAACATTTCCACTTGAAACAGCTCCCTAAAAGCCAAAACACAGCGCAGGGAAGCTTCTGGCAACGCGGTACGCAAGACTTTCGCGATCCAGAGGGGAAAAGGGAGCTGGGTAAACAGTCTGGTATTGTTCATTTTTCACGTGCGTTTACCAGAAGGTTTCTAAAACAAGTACTTCTCTTTCTCCTCCTCCCCCCCCCCCCCGCCCACCACCCCCGCTCCCCCCTCCCCAGGTGGCAAACCTGCTAAGGCTCTTCCAGATCCCTCAGATAAGCTACGCGTCCACCAGCGCCAAACTCAGCGACAAGTCGCGCTATGATTACTTTGCCAGGACCGTGCCCCCGGACTTCTACCAGGCCAAAGCCATGGCTGAGATCCTGCGTTTCTTCAACTGGACCTACGTGTCCACCGTGGCCTCAGAGGGCGACTACGGGGAGACGGGCATCGAGGCCTTCGAGCAGGAAGCCCGCCAGCGCAACATCTGCATCGCCACGGCGGAGAAGGTGGGTCGCTCCAACATCCGCAAGTCCTACGACAGCGTGATCCGCGAGCTGCTGCAGAAGCCCAACGCGCGCGTCGTGGTCCTCTTCATGCGCAGCGACGACTCGCGCGAGCTCATCGCCGCCGCCAGCCGCGCCAACGCCTCCTTCACCTGGGTGGCCAGCGACGGCTGGGGAGCGCAGGAGAGCATCGTCAAGGGCAGCGAGCACGTGGCCTACGGCGCCATCACGCTGGAGCTCGCCTCGCACCCCGTCCGCCAGTTCGACCGCTACTTCCAGAGCCTCAACCCCTACAACAACCACCGCAACCCCTGGTTCCGGGACTTCTGGGAGCAGAAGTTCCAGTGCAGCCTCCAGAACAAGCGGAACCACCGGCGCGCGTGCGACAAGCACCTGGCCATCGACAGCAGCAACTACGAGCAAGAGTCCAAGATCATGTTTGTGGTGAACGCGGTGTATGCCATGGCCCACGCCCTGCACAAAATGCAGCGTACCCTGTGTCCCAACACCACCAAGCTTTGCGATGCTATGAAGATCCTGGACGGGAAGAAGTTGTACAAGGACTATTTGCTGAAAATCAACTTCACAGGTAAGCAAGGAGCAAAGCTTTCCTCATTTTCTATGGAATAAACAGGTGGAATCAAGCAAGAATCAAATACCTCTGCCCCTGACCCAGAAATCTTCCTTTCGGAGCCACAAAAAAGGGTTCAACCTGTTACACAAATATTCCAAGATGCAGTGTGACGGCTCTGATGTTCTTAACTTATTTTTGAGGGAATATCTTGGCTGATAGACTACCCATAATTGAAAGGGTCCCCAGGCTAGGCTGACGTGTGGTAACTGCCTACATGCGGGCTATGCCACATTTGCTCTCTTTCTTGTTAGCCGTAGGGTATGACACGTGTGATATGGGCATTTAATCTTCTTTAGCAGAATTGGCAACTCTCTAAGGAACATGAACTTCCAAGCCCTCTTTGTGGGTGATTTGAGCAAAAGAATCTAATAACTTTCACAGTGGGTGAGAGAAAAAAAAAGTCGCTGTTTTCCCAGAGCTTAACTAGGGGGGAAAAGGGGAAAACACTCAGACCATGGTGATTTCCAGGCATTTAAGTTTATTTCGTCTGTTATAAAGAAACGTTTCCATGTTGGCATTAAGAGATGTGGATTTTCTCAAATGATGTTATGAAACAAAACTTTTCCTGAGAGCATGAGTGTAAGCTACATTGAAGACTGATGGAAGTCATTTCAATACCATGAATAGATAGGCAAAGGTGTATTTGAAGTGGCTTTTGTTTCCTCTTCCTTTGATTCTAAATATGGTAAACTGTTTCTAAATATAGCATTGCATTTCAATGCATTACTAACATAAAAAGCACAAAATTTTTAGGTTTGATTTCTTGACTAAGGCACGTGCGATAGCAGTGCATTAAGGTACTGGTTCTGAGGACTTTAGTTTATCCCAAATCATAAATTGTAAGTAATATCATACGGCACAAAAAAAATTGATGCCAGAAATAGTACAGCGATAAAATGCTTTCATTTGCCTAAATTGCTAGTAATAATAATCTCCCCTGCCATTAGGGCATCCTTCTAATCTGCACAGTCTGGTTCAATTGGTTTATCCCCCAAGACGTGAAACTTTGTATGCTCAAATCATACTGTGTTTGGAATAAGCAGCAGTTCCCACGTCATCTTTATAGATGACCACTCCGAAGTCAAATGACCTGAAAACTCACTGGTAATACTAAGAGAGGACCCCATGATCATTGGTTCCTATTCCAGAATTCTAATTCCTAAACCAGCCTTGAAAATAAGCACAAAATTTACCAGCCTGCATTTTGCACATCTTTTCTTCATTCTACCCAGAGGGAGCCAAAGTAGTGGAAATCAGTTACGTCAATATTTCCTCCTATTCATCTACGAGTTATTTCTTACCATTAGAATGGCTGTAATAGGTGGTAAAGATGAAACTCTTTCTGTGTCCCATACTCCCACAGATGCATTCCATGTAGAAATAATATATATTTACCTCAAAATCCCAGATCAGTTTCCACTGCCATCTCCAGAAAATAAGAAAGGACCATGCAGCCAGGTCCTTTACTCTAAATGTCTTTACTCTAAATATAAATGAATTTCTCAAGTATCTGTAAATAGCATCTACAATGCACTTAATTCTTAAAGATAAATAAGCATCCTTCCTACCCCACTTCGGACTACCCGTGGGGTAATTATTTATCTTTATTCACCACATGTATTCATTAACCTTATTATTGTTCTTCATTCCTTACTCCTTAGTATGCAAATACACAAATGTATCCACTCAGCAGCAGCTCCTATAAAGAGAACTCTTAGATTTCAGTGAGCCCTTGCAAGGTATTTGATGTAACCAAAATATTTTCCTTCATTTCATGGCCTGAGTCCTAAATGGCAAAGAAAAGTGAAGCAATAAGGCCATTATTCAGATAAATGAAACAGAATTATCTTCCTTTTGTCTGTCTTGTTCAATTACTGGCTTTGATTCTACAATTTGGTGCAGCTTTATAAACTTGACCACAAAGTGCTATTTTAGCTTTCTCAATTTGTTCGACATCACCAGTCATTGTCCATCTCTGAAGAGAGGAGAAGGGTGAGACACAGGTTGAAAGGACAGAGAAGAGAGGGAACTTATACCAACCACCAGTGCCATCATGCTTCGTAGTGTGAGAATTGGACACGAAAACACCTTACTGGGGGAGGACAATGAAGTGCTAAAGGAGCTAAAAATGCACATTAAAAAAATAAGGCTCCCCCAGTTACCTGTTGAAAAACAGGTGTTGTTTTACATTTTTTTCTGAAATAGTATCTTTGTTTTTCTAACTTGAATGTTGACACAATGGACTAAACACAATGGTAAACAGCAAACAATCTTTGCTCAGGTGGGTCGAACGACCGCTCTTCTAGCCATCTGCTTGTACTCGGTGCATTTACTACAAGATTCTTCTGACAAGGGATAGTTGCAGTCCGTTCCCTAAGGGCTCTAGCCATTATGGGATGGAAGAGCTAAGGCCCCTGAGAATTTTAATGACATAAATTAAAATACTCTTTGGTTCCTTGGTATATTCCTGCTGGCTAGTTCCAGCGTTGGCCAACATGCGTATCCTTGACGTTAACCTGCTTTCGATATTCCTTTTGCAAAAGAGATTTTGCAGAACGATTCTTTGTTAAAGCTTCTTCAACACAGTGAGCTCTTCTGGCATCGGATCTAACCAGTGTCTGCCTCCCTAGACTCATCTTTTGCTTACACCCCACCTTCACCCTTCCTTCCATGAAGACTACTTGCAGTTCTCCGAGTACATCCTGCCTTTGTATCCTCTGTGCCTAAAACATACGTGTAATGTACATGTCTATTTCATCCATGTAGAACGCTCTCACCCCATCCCCATCTGCCCTATCTAGTACCTTAACTTGTTCAATCTCCACTGCTATCACCCTGGTCCAAGCCACTGACATCTCTAGGCTACATTTTACAATAATCTCCTAATCGATTTATTCTTGCCCACCTCCAACCCAGCCTCCGCAACCCATTCTCTGCAGGACAGCCAGAATGCCCTTTTAAAACTTAAATCAGGGGCACCTGGGTGGCTCAGTCAATTGAGCATCCAACTCTTGATCTCAGCTCAGGTCATGATCCCAGGGTCATGGGATTCAGCCCCACGTTGGGATCTCTGTGCTGAACCCGGAGCCTGCTTGGGGATTCTCTCTCTCTGCCCCTCCTCTCTCTCTCTCTCTTTCTCTTTCAAATAAAAAATTATAAAAAAATAAATAAAACTTACAGGAAGTCACCCCTCTGCTCATAACCTCTTAGGGAGTTCCCCCATTTCACTCAACAACAAAAGTCAAATAATCCTTGCAATGCCCTGCAAATGTCCTCCCGGATCCACCCCCTCCCTGTCCCTCTTACTCTCCTGTCACCACCTGTTACTCCCCTCTTTCTTACTTCACTCCAGCCCCCCTGGTTTCCAAACTCGGGGCTTTTTCACTGCCCCTCCTCTCTTTACCTGTAATGCCCCTCCCCCACATATTCTTAAGGCCAGGTGATTCCCTCACTTCCTTCAAACCTTTACTCAAATGTTAGCTTTTTTTTTTTTTAATGTTTATTTTTGAGACAGAGAGAGACAGAGCATGAACGGGGGAGGGTCAGAGAGAGGGAGACACAGAATCTGGAACAGGCTCCAGGCTCTGAGCTGTCGGCACAGAGCCCAACGCGGGGCTCGGACTCACGGACCGCGAGATCACGACCTCAGCCGAAGTCGGACGCTTAACCGACTGAGCCACCCAGGTGCCCCAAATGTTAGCTTTTCAAGGAGGCCCACCAGGTAATCCTTCTGAAAATTGCAATTCGCTTCCCCTGCCCCACCACAGGTCGTCCCTATTTCTTTTTAAGCTGCTCTATTTCTTTTATGCACCATGTTTTTTTTTTCACTTTCTCTCATACCGTATCATTCATTTTCATGTTTATTCTCTAGTGTTTGATCTTCATGTTTGAATATAAACTCTATGAAAACAGAAATCATTTTCAAGTTTTCACTGATGTAGCTCAAGCATAATAAGCACTCAGTCAATATTATTGATTACGAATAGCACTTGACACCCAAACTTACATTTCCTTCTCTGTCTCCATTACTAGATTGTGAGCTTTTTTGAGGCAGAGAAGATATGTTTCATCTCTTATCTGAAATGCCCAAACACAGTTTCTGGTGCAGAGTGGGCATTCCACGAATGTCTACTAAAGGAATGACGAATGAGAAAAACAATCAGTAGATGTATTCATTCTTTTCAGGAAAACTTCATGTATATATTGCATTCACTAACAAATGAATGTCAACAAAGAAAAGGATGTGGCTTCTAGAATGGGCTGCTTTTATCTAAGCACTGTCCTTTAGTTATGTTCTATGATTGTATTTGAGATAAATTTAAGACCTAACAGCATTAGCTCTGGATCTCTTACCCATCCCTGTTTTATAGATGAAGTCCCCCCAACTCACGGTGATCTGTCCAAGGTCATCATGTGATTAGTGGCATAACAAAGACTGAAATCCAGGGCTGAAATCACTGGATCCAGGGCCTCTTTTATATGGAACCAAGGACCCTAGGAAGCTGAGGACTTTGATCCCAAACATCGAAAATCATTTCTGACACACATTAGATATTAATGGAATGTTTGTTGAAGGAATGAAAGACAACCAATAAGTGTGAAATGTGTTTCTTTTTGTGCTACTCTTTATAGTTCTTTTAATGATCCTGAGCCACATTACCAATCAGTTGGAGCTGAGATGGTTCATAAGACACCCAAACTTTGGAAGCTGAGCCTTAGAATCTAAACCTTAGGATATTATAAAAAAATTTTCAAAGGTGATTTTTTGTTGTCAGTAAAAAAATTTTTCCATCTAAAGAGTCACGTCGTGGAGAATTCTGAAAGAAATATTTAAATGCGAATTATGTTTGTTGCCATTTGACTTTTCAAAATTACTTTGAATTCTATGTGCTCATTTATTTCCGTGTGCTCAGCATGCAACAGGGAAGCTTAAACTACTAAGCCAGTTGAAAACAGAGGAAACAGAGAGGACCATTAAACATCCTAAGAAATGCAGTATCGCTGGCATTTTCGTGTGTTCTCAGTAGAGTAAAAGCCCTGTCACTTTTTATCCTGAGACCAGTTCCAGAAAGCGGAGGAGAAGAAAATCATAGAGTGACAAAAGGCCTTCCTCAAAGATGAACCTGCCCTACTCCCCACTTGACAGAGGTGGAAATTCAGGATGTCAGCATTATTATCTTCACTTACTGAAGCACATAAGAGTGAACTCAACTGTCAGAGTGATGTGGTAACTAAAGTACACCCCATTCAAAAGAACAAAAGGAAGAGCTCCCACTTACTGAACATACTGCCAGAGGGGCTCCAAGGCACGTCCGCTATCGAGTAGGCATTCCCTCGGAAATAACACGCAGAACCTTCCTCTGTGGATTCGCAAGTGTTGGTGGGCTGGAATGTTTGAGAATGGAGAAATTGAGAACTTGACACGATAGGACATTTATCCAAGACCACTTAACGAAGTAGGTGACATCAACCTCCTGATTTAGACATTCATTCCACAGATAGGTTTAGACTTCATGCTGGGACCTGGGGATGAAAGAATAAACAGGACAGATGCAGTCCCTGCTTTATGGAGCGACTCAAGTAGAGAAGCAGGATTATTGGGGCCTGTAATGTTGAGGCCTTGGCTTAGGTTTTGTGTTCGTTTGGTTCCAGCTTTTGTTTTGAATTGGAAAACTATTATGTATCTTAGGCCCAGAAGAAATCTCCAACTCACTGAGCAAATATCACTCCCAGGACTTGACTTACAAGGGAAGAGGACGGCTCCCTATTATTGCTGGATTTGTGGTCATAATAGGACTGGATAATAGACACACAGCAATGACAGTTTTTGTTGTTAATGTCATTGTTGCTCATTTTTGCTTTTTTCTTTTTTGGGGGTGGGGGGATGGAGAGATGAGGCACACTCACCTTCTTGGTCCCAGCAAGGAGACAGGCTGCTGAGATCAGAGACCTGGAGCCTGGTGGGGATGGTGCAGCCTTGTTCTTATGTTTATAATTCTCCATACCTAGAAGAGGAGCAGAGGCAGAAAATGAGTAATCCGGCCTCGCTGTCTCACTCACCTCTGTGTCTGACTCATCCAGTAGGTCCAAGGATCACTCCTGGTTGGGACTGTAATCACAGAGCACAGGCCAGGAAGGGCAGATTTTCTGGAACACTGCACTCCAAGGAATATGTTTGAGCTGGCCCCAACCCAGCAAGACTCTCCTCTTGACAAGTACAGGGCCATCCAAGGCACAGCAAGGAAGCCAAAATGGTAATGGCCACATCTTTAGATGAATGGGCTTTGAAGTCCCTGAAAGAGCACACTGCTCTTGATCTTGCTTCCTCCCCTGGAACATTTGTAGTTCCCACAAAAGCACAGAAACTTGTTCCAGCTCTGCTGATCAAAAGCATTTCCAAAATGTAAAGATAAATATCCTGTACTTCTTTCTTCCCTTTTCTCTCTGGTCAGCTTCCTGGGGTCACAAGAATAAGATCTAAACCCCCAAAGGACACCACTAATGTGTTTACTTATTTGTTTATGCGCCATGCATCTGTGCTTTGGTGTCTTAGAAGCTTGAGAAATGGTTCTCATTTTAAGGTCACACAGTGGAGAACAGGAGCCTCTAGAAAACCTCATTTTCCACTTTGGCCTGAGCTTTCTGCTGCCGCTATTTATTATTCTTATCATCTAGCTGTCATTACTATTATTATTATCTCATAATTCTTAACTTACCTTGATTCGTTTGAAGAGCCATCCTGTCTATAAAGCAAAAAAAAATAAAAAATAAAAAAAAATAAGTACTAGTCCCCAATGAAGTAAAAAAGAAATGGATTCTCCCACCTTGCTGATCAGAAAAAAGTACAACAAATATACTGTCTCCTACATGTTTCTAGGCTTTGTGGACACCGTGGTGTATTTATAGGAATATCGCTTACAAAGGTGTCTGGAGATTGAGGGAAATATTCTGAGCATTTTCTAACACTATAGCTAACATACAGTTTAAAAATAAGTTTAACCTATGTTCCTGACCTTTGGAACACCTGGTGTTATTCCACAATAACCTGGTCTTTAAAGGTTTCTAATCTCAGTTGAATTGGAAACACCTGTTTTGCTACTGACATATACCTTTGTGCTACTACTCATCTTCAAGAGAACACTGGAAAACCAAAATAGATAAAGGAAGTATTTCTGATGGATTTAGAAAAAAAAAAATTCTGACCACAATGGCCATCATATATTGAAAAAGAAGACTTCTCTTTGAAGATTTTAAAAGATTAAATTGTCATCTAATGAAGCAGGTGGTTATGGGAGATCCTTCCCAGAGTTGGGCTTAGTAAGACCTAACAAAATCGTGAGCAGTGAACACAGCTTCTGAAAATTAAGGATGTGGTGTTGCAGCCCGAGGGGTAGGTGCTGAGGATGATGACTAAAGAACTCAATGCCTGGTCAATTATCCTCATCTCCCTCTTTCTTTAAACATTTAACTATTCTCCATAGTATCGTTAGTCATTGTATGTGATATCACCAGGATAGATTACATAGTCGTCCTTCACATTCTTTCTCCAAACCCCTAGCATTATACCTGGGGTTCGTATAAACACTCATTTGTATCTAGTTTATTCCAGAACAATGATATTTAAAGGAGTCATCCCACTGCCTCAGATGAATTAGAATTTGATAAGGTGGCAGGGTCCCCAGAAGTTATAGTGCAAAATGACATTTCAGAATATCTAAAAACTTAATTCTGTAACAAAATTCTAAATAATTTTACTAGCACAGAATTGACCATAAGTTACATTTCCAAAATAATATCTCAAATACAAAATTATGTTCATATGCACACTAAGCTGCCAAACCAAGTATGATTAGTGGTTGTATGACTATTAATATTTTTAAATTTTTTAATTAAAAAAAATTTTCTTCCAGTTTTATTGAGACAAAATTGACATATAACATTTTGTAAATGTAAGGTATACAGTGTGTTGATTTGATATTACAGAGTGATAACTATCATATCATTAGCTAATACCTCCATCCCATCACATAAGTACCATTACTTTTTTGTGGTGAGAACATTTAAGAACCACTCTTTTAGCATAAAATACAATATTCTTAACTATAATGACCATGCTGTACATTAGATCCCCAGAATTTATTCATCTTACAACTGGAAGTGTATACTCTTTGACCAACATCTCCCCAATTCCCCCAATCCCTTAGCACCTGGTAAACATCATTCTAATCTCTGTTTCTATGAGTTCAGCTTTTTTAGATTCCACATATAAATGATATCATACAGTGTTTGTCTTTGTCTTATTTCATTTAGCATAATGTCCCCCAGGGTCATCCATGTTGTCACAAACGGCAAGATTTCCTTCTTTCACATGGTTGAATAATACTCAGTAGTATATATACCACATCTTATCTATCTCTTCATCTATTGACAATTAGGTTGTTTACTTATCTTGGCTATTGTAAATAATGCTTCAGTGAACTTGGGAGTGTTGATAATCTTCTCAATATCCTATTTTCATTTCCTTTGGAAACATACTGAGAAGTGGGGTATCTGGATAATATGTTTGGTTTTTGGTTTTTGGTTGTTGTTTTTTTGCTTGTTTGTTTGTTTTTGAGCAACCTCAATACTGTTTCTCATAGTGGCTATACCAATACACATTCCTACCAACAGCATACAAGGCTTCCCTTTTCTCCATATCCTTGCCAACACGTGTTACGTTTTGTGTGTTTGATGATAACCATTCTAACAGGTGTATGGTTGTATCTCATTGTGGCTTCGATTTGCATCTCCCTCATGATTAGTGATGATGAGCATCTTTTCATGGACTGGTTGGCTATTTGAAGATGTTCTTTGTAAAAATATCAATTCAGTTACTGTGCCCATTTTTGATTGGATTGTGTTTGTTGCTATTGAGTTGTAGGAGTTCTTTATGGATTTTAGGTATTAAGCCTTTATCATACAGTTTGCAAATATTTTCTCCTATTCTATAGGCTCCCTTTTAATTTTGCTGATGGTTTTCTTTGCTGTACAAAAACATTTTCATTTGATGTAGTTTCACTTGTTTATATTTGCTTTTGTTGCCTTTGCTTTTGGTGTCAAATCAAAAAAAATCACTGCCAAGACTGAGGTTAAAGAGCTTACTCCCTATGTTTTTTTCTAGGAGTTTTAGGGTACCTGTTCTTATATTCAAGTCTTTAATTTATTTCATTTCTCTTTTATGTACAGTGTAAGATAAGGGTCCAGTTTCATTCTTTTGCATGTGGCTGTCCAGTTTTCCCAACTCCATTTGTTAGATTATCCTTTCCCCATTGTATATTCTTGCCTCCTTTGTCATAAATTAATTAGCCATATATGCATGAGTTTATTTCCGGGCTCGCTGTTCTGATCATTGTTCTATGTGTCTGATTTTATTCCAGTTCCATACTGTTTTATTACTATAGCTTTGTAATATAACTTGATATTAGAATGTGATACCTCCAGCTTTGTTCCTCTTTTTCAACATTGCTTTAGCTATTTGGAGTCTTTTGTGGTTCCATACAAATTTAATTCTTTTTTCTATTTCTGTGAAAAATACCATTGGAATCTTAATAGAGATTGCACTGAATCTATAGGTCACTTTGGGTAGTATGGACATTTTAACAATATTAATTCTTTTAATCCATAAGCACAGAATAACTTTCTGTTACTTGTGTCTTCTTTAATTTCTTTCATTCATGTCTTATAGTTTTAGTGTACAGATTCTTTACCTCTTTGGTTCAATTTATTTCTACGTATGTCATTCTTTTTGAAACTATTGTAAATGGGACTGATTTTATTAATTTCTTTTTCTACTATATCATTGTTAGTGTGTAGAATCACAGCTGATTTTGTAGAGTGATTTTTGTGTCCTGTAACTTTACTGAACTTCTTGATTAGTTTTACCAGGTTTTCTGGTGGAGCTTTTAGAGTTTTCTCTATATAGTAGTATCATATGTGATCTGCACATCAAGACAGTTTTACTTCTTCCTTTCCAGTTTAGATCCCTTTTATTTTTATTGTTTCCTAATTACTCTGGCTTGGACTTCCAGTACTATTTTGAATGAAAGTAGAAAGATTGACAATCTTTCTCTTGTTCCTGATCTTAGAGGAAACCTTTCAGCTTTTCACTGAATATGTTAGCTGTAGACTTGTTATTTATGGCCTTTACTATGTTGAAGCACTTCCCTCTATATCCATTTATTGAGAGTTTTTATTATGAAAAGATGTTGAGTTTTGTCAGATGCTTTTCTTTCTGCATTAAGACGATCATATGATTTTTATCCTTTATTTTGTTAATGTGGTATGTCACACTGATTGATTTGCAGATGTTGAAGCATCCTTGAGTTCCTGGAATAATGCCACTTGATTGTGGTATATGATCCTTTTAAAGTACTATTGAGTGTGGTTTGTAAATATCTTGTCGAAATTTTTGCATCTATGTTCATCAGCGATATTGGCCTGAAGTTTTCTTGTGTGTCCTTGTCTGATTTTGGTATCATGGTAATGCTGGCTTCATAAAATGAGTTTGAACTCATCCTTCGTCTTCCATTTTTTAGAAGAATCTGGGAATAATTGGTATTAACTCTTTTTTCATGTTTGGTAGAATTCACCAGTGAAGCCATCTGGTCATGGATTTTTATTTGTTGGGAGGTTTTTGGTTACTGATTCAATCTCGTTACTAGTAATGGGTCTGTTCAGATTTTCTATTTCTTCATGATTCGGTCTTGGTAGATTGTACGTTTCTAGCAATTTATTTAATTCTTCTAGGTTGTCCGGTTTGTTGGCATGCGATTGTTCATTGTAATCTCTTATGGTCCTTCTTATTTGTGTGGTATCAGTTATAATGTCTCCTCTTCTATTTCTGATTTCATTAATTTATTGTATGTAGTTAGGCCCCTTCCAGGGAGTAACTGGGTAGGGGATGTTTTCTGTGTGACCCTCTGCACTGAACCCTGGAGTAATAGCGGCAGCAAGTGCTGTCCATTAGTAACTGCTTCTCTGTTTGCTATAGTCTTGTGGATTTTATAGATACAGGCCCTGTGGGCTTTCAGAGGTAGGTGTTTGGGGGACACTTCCCCCAGGTGGGAGTCTTAAAAGATGAGACACTAGATGCTGGGTCCAAACCCTTTACTCCTCTGGGAGAAGCTAGGAGTTGGGGGTTCCCGCCTGATTGTATGGTGCTGTGCTTGGGGTGGAGTTTATGGCAAGAGTACGTCTCAGCCTTTTCTATCCATTTCAGTGTGGGTTTTTTTGTTCGTTTGTTGGTTTGCCCAATTTATAGATGTCTCTTAGCTGGTTTCTGGGTTTCTTTAGAGGGAGTGTTCCATTTATAACTGTAAATTCAGTGTGGCCATGGGAGGAGGGGAGTTCAGGAGCTTCCTATGTCACTCACTTTCTTTAGACTGCTCTCTGGTTTCATCCTTATAACCAAGAATTCTGATGAGTATAACACGATTCCTCTATGGATGTTTGTCTCCTACTGGCTATTAATATTAACTGACTAGGGGCGCCTGGGTGGCGCAGTCGGTTAAGCGTCCGACTTCAGCCAGGTCACGATCTCGCGGTCCGTGAGTTCGAGCCCCGCGTCAGGCTCTGGGCTGATGGCTCGGAGCCTGGAGCCTGTTTCCGATTCTGTGTCTCCCTCTCTCTCTGCCCCTCCCCTGTTCATGCTCTGTCTCTCTCTGTCCCAAAAATAAATAAAAAACGTTGGAAAAAAAAATTAAAAAAAAAATATTAACTGACTAGTTGTCCATTCATTCATTCCTCATAGCAGATATACAGTGAATTAACAGAAGTTTTTAAAATATAGTAGAAAAATTAAGGCAATTGAATGTATGACTTTAATTCGTCAACTGATTCAGAAAAGATCAATGTTTTTATTTTAGTTGTAGAATGAGTTTATCATATATAGAATCCAAGTAAGAATAGTTTGAGAGCCATTAGTCTAGGTTACACAGATTTATTTTTAAGACAAGATTGGACATTCCATCCCTATGGAACTCAGTAGGCTGGTTACAGATCTCATATTTCACCATTGCAAACTTCTAACATAATTTGTTCTTCATGGTAAAGCACAAACGGAACTGGGAATTCCTAGCGCTGCTAGAGAAAAAAAAGTTTTTTTTAATATGGAGGATTTGTGCGCTTGTCAAAGAATCTTTACTGTTCAGTATGAATTAGTGTGAGATACTACAAAGGTTGGAAAAAAAATAAGTATATAAGTTCTTTCTGCTCTCAAATAGCTCACAGTTAGTACTATCAGTATGAGAATATAGCTTTTACACTATAGCAGTTCGTCTTTGGCATCTCGAAAGGGTCTGGTAGCATAATATGTACATACAGAGGAGGGATCAGCAGTGAGCAGAGAGTCAGGAAAGGCTTCCTAAAAGATGTAACACTGGATGTGACTAAGATTTGTTAAAAAGGAGGGTGGAAGAAAAGGATTTTCCAAGTGAAGAGATCATTCCACAGAGACGTGTTCATAAATTGTCAATTGTTTTATTTCTATTTCACCTATGTTAAAATTCAAAGCTCTTTTGGAAACTAGAATTAAATTGAAATAGTAAAATATTGATCTGATTTTTAGATTAAATCATTTCAAGTTCTCTTGTATAAAAATGTAGAGGGGCATCTGGGTTGCTCAGTTGGTTGAGCATCCAACTCTTGATTTCAGCTTAGGTCATGATGAGCCCTACATCAGGATTCTCTTTCTCCCTCTCTTTCTCTCTCTCTCTCTCTCTCCCACCCCCAGCACATACTCACTCAATCTCTCTCTCTCCCTCAAAATAAATCGACAAACCTAAAAAAGGCTTTTCACATTGCTTATGGCCACTAGCTTATCATCTTTACCCTGAACTTCAGCTGAAACCAATGAAGTTCCAATGTGAACAAGGAAGGGGGTTGGGGGGAAGAAAAAGAAACTAGCATTTACTGACCACTACTTGACTGACAATAACCATTTTATATATTTCATTCATCAATTCTCATAAAGATCCCATCAGGCAAGTATATCTTTTCCCCTCTGTTTTATATATTTAATTGAGGCTCAAAAGAGTTAAATGACTTTCTCAAGTTTGCAAAGCTAAGTAGCCTACCAAGCCAACCCAAGACTGTTTCCTAATCACACATTATTTTCCAGTATTGTTTCCCAAGGAGAAAAAACAAGTTTGTAGCTAGAACAAGGGCACAGTCCCATCATCATTTGGCTCAGCTTACTATGTGCAGCTGTAGTAATAATAAACAATTGCCCCAAAATGTTCATTATCCAAAAAGGAATTTGTTAACTCTTTCATTAATTGCCATAATGGCATCTTCCATTGAGAATGACTCATGCAAAGACCTCCAGTTATATATCTCACTCCTTCCTCTGAGAGCATCATGTTGTAGGAGATCAATATTTGCAGTATCATGCTGTTATTTCCAAGAATCGATAGTAAATTGCAAAAAGAAGAAGGAGAAGGAGAGGAGGAACAGGGATAATTAGAAGTACTAGCTACAGGTCACTGTGTCTTAAATGTTACGACTACATTTTTCCCTGTCACCCCATGCTCTCAGTCTAATTACAAAAATCTCCATAGTTAATTAAAAGCAAAATAATTTAGAAAAGGGGGAGAAACACCAGGTCTGAAACTCTTCCAGACTTTCCATCCGAGCCCCTACTGGTTTTGTGGGTCTGTTTGGTGTATTGGTAAGCTTTTCTCATTGTGCTCATGTGTGTTTTATAGTACCCGTCACAAATCGAGTTTTCTTTCTAAACATAATTAAAAATACCCTTGGTATTTCCACAAATTAGAACGTCTTAAGAATTTTCTATATACAAAGTTTTGTTTGTAGGCTCTCCAGTCACCAATAATCACATGGTAGCCCTGTACCAGCTTCTTGGGGTACTTAAAAATTTCTTCTCTGGGGGCACCTGGGTGGGTCAGTCGGTTGGGCATAGGACTTTGACTCAGGTCATGATCTTGCAGTCCGTGAGTTCGAGCCCCATATTGTGCTGACAGCTAGCAGCCTGGAGCCTGCTTCGCATTCTGTGTCTTTCTGTCAGCTCCCGTCCTATTTCGCTTGTCTCTCTCTCTCTCTCAAAAATAAATAAACATTAGAAAAATATATATTTTTTAAATTTTTCTCTGTCCCTGGGGCACGTGGGTGGCTCAGTCGGTTAGGCATCCGACTTCGGCTCAGGTCATGATCTCACATGTTCATGGGTTCAAGCCCCACGTCGGGCTCTGTGCTGACAGCTCAGAGCCTGGAGCCTACTTTGGTTTCTGTGTGTCCCTCTCTCTCTGCTCCTCTCCCACTCCCACTCTGTCTATCTCTCAAAAATAAATAAACGTTAAAAAAAAATTCTTTAGACAAAAAAAATTTTTCTCTCTAAAATGCTCCTAGTCTAATAAAATCCTAAACCTTGATTATCTCAACTTTAATAAAAGTAGAAAATGAAGAAAATTTATCATTTCTTAATAATCAAAAGCAAATCTTTGGATGATGCGGTTATTTATATCCTCCTCATTTTTATTCATCAAGAACTCTGTGTCATCTCCAGAAATACTTTGAACAGAAAAAATATAAATGAAATGTTTCTAAGAGGAAAGCAAAAGTGCCAATTTCCAGAGATGGGCTCCTTCACTGCTTTTGGCCACCTACATTCTCCCTACGGATTTATCCTGTAGACAACTCCTCCTCTTCCACTTAATTCCTCCCTTTCCAGTATGGAAATTTATTAAGTTATTTTGCCTGTCTTTTGCCTGGCCAGGGTCTTTTGCTGCTGAATTAGTACCCTAGCTAAACAGTGCAAAGCAGGAAAAGGAAAGTATGCTTTGTTTTCTTTTTCTTCAGAATGTAATATCATAATTGTATCTAAAATATTGTGGCCATATTTAGGAGTCTGACAGACACCTGTAGAAGCGAAGTTAATTTGACAACAGAAGAACGAAAACAAGAGCATGATAGCACGGCTTTCCACTCCAGTTTTCTGCCACAGTTTAAATTTAGTGATCTAAACTGCTAGATGAGGGGTTGAAATGATTAGTGCAATTCTTTGAGTGCACGGGCTCATCCTTTTTTAACAGATCTCAAACCACAGTGTGGCAAGGAGTTTATTTTCTTGTCCCCTGGGTTTGATGGGTCATCGCAAGAGTTCCCACAGTCAAGAAACTGCAATGAAGACACTGCCAAAAGTTGGAATTCTAGACTCTTAATAACAGTTGGGAAGTCAACTAGCACTTTATCAGTTTTAAAACACTTTTAAATGTACTCATATTAGATCCTTGCCACACCCCTGTGAACTAGACTGAGAAGATGTTATTATTTATTATTTTTATTGATGAGAGAATGGAGGATGGGAGAGGTGACCTTTTGCCCAAGGTCAAAGAAAAAGAACTCCTCCTGAATTAGAATTCATGTCCTTTGATCATTATCCAGTGATATGTCCCCTCAGCTTCCAGCTGAGGCAGGTAATAATACCTGTCCAATAAAGCAGAAAAATGTTATTGGAGGCAAAACCAATCTGCTTAGATTTGTTGTTGGAGTACGGAGAGACTACTGATACTAAGCAGAGCAAGAGACGCTGAGTCAGCAAAGTTCCTACTTTGCTAGATTTACCACTGCTTGGCTCTGAGGCTTGGGGCAAACCACAGAGCCATTCCAGGACTCAGCTGTTACCATTCTGAAAACACGACACATATGTTGCATGCCAAACAGAACTAGCGGATATGGTATTTTTGCCCTTACCTTTCATATGACTGAGGTGTTCTTGATTCTGGGAAGATTAAAATTTCTAGTTATAGTTAAAGAAGAAAGTAATCCACATTTTACTCACACTGAGAAGACTTCCTGAAAAAAAAAAAAAAGGATTAGAAGTGGACTTTGAAGAAGCAGGTAAATCTCATGTGGTCACTCAGTATTTATTGCTAACATTATTTACATCAGTCCCAGCCCCAGCCCCTCGAAATCAAGCAGTGAAACCTAACAAAGACCCTACCCTCACAGAGCTTATGTTCCATAGATAAGCTAGTCAATATATAGCACACCACATGGTGATACATGCCACAGAGAAATATAAAGCAAGGCGAGTAAACTAGGGAATCCCGTCTAAGTGTGTTGGGGGGCATGGGGACACGGGGCAGATTGGATGTTACTGTCTTAAGTAAGGTGGTCGGGGAAAACTTCGCTGACAATTTGACATATGACCAGAGACCTAAAGGAAGTAAGGCTACAAGCCATGTGGAAATATGAGAAAGAACATCCCCAGGAAGGGAATATCAAGGCCTGAGGTGAGAGCCTACTTGATGTGTTTGAGGGGAAGCAAAGAAGCCAGGGTGGCCAGGTAGAGTTAGCATGTAAGACATGGAGGAAGTGAGGCTAGGGATGTGGTGGGGTCCAGAGCCTGGAGAACCTCATAAGGACTTTGGCTTTTACCCTGAGTTAGGTGAAAAGCCATAGGAAACTCCACAAAAATGACAGGAGCAATATCAAAGATTTAGAATAGGGCACATTTTTTTTTTTTTTTTTTTTTTTTTTAATTTTTTTTTCAACGTTTTTTATTTATTTTTGGGACAGAGAGAGACAGAGCATGAACAGGGGAGGGGCAGAGAGAGAGGGAGACACAGAATCGGAAACAGGCTCCAGGCTCCGAGCCATCAGCCCAGAGCCTGACGCGGGGCTCGAACTCACGGACCGCGAGATCGTGACCTGGCTGAAGTCGGACGCTTAACCGACTGCGCCACCCAGGCGCCCCGGGCACATTTTTAAATTATGGTTACACATCAAAAAAGCTAGTAAAGAAAGCTAAAGAGGCCTGTCAGTGTTGACATCCTAATACAGATCTTCTATAAATACTGAGGAGTCTAAGACACTTTAATTTCTAACGAGTAAGCTTTTTGGTTTTAATTTTCAAGATACTCAGAACCAAAATCAGTTCTGTCTGCTGTACATTAACAGCGAGACGCAGATGAATTTACTTTTCATATTAAGTTGTAATTTTTATACTCCAACTCAAGACCGGGCAAAGGAACTTACCAAAATAATAGTATGTTTCTGTAGAAACGTGTTCATTCCCCATCCGGACTTCCTATAGTACGGTTGTTGATCTACCTACAAAAAGAAAAAAAAAATCACTGGGTGACATTTGCTTAGCCCTGAAAGTAGGGGTGATAAATAGAGTATTCTTCTCTCTGTGCACCTGTCTTCCCTGCAGCACAGAACCCCTAATCTAATTGTATGACTTCAGGCAATCCCCAAGTTGTTTCACTTCTCGTGCGTAATAGTGATAGAAAGTGGCCTATTTCTATCCCTGTAATATTTATTATTAATGATAGGACAGTCATGTGTGGGCTTCGTTGATCAAAGTATTAAGTTATTTCTGCAACAATTATTGAAGCATCTTTCTTATGTCAGAGACTGGAAAGAAGACAAAAAGATGTGCTTGCTACCCCTCAACTGCAAATCTTCTGGGAGACACAAGCATATATCTTGAAACAATACCATGAGGCAGGATGCCTTAAGATAAGTTATAACAGAAGTATTAGGGCAATAAAATCACTCATTTGGTACTTTACATTTTAAGAGTACACACGTACATCTCGTTTGATTTTTATATCATTTGCAAACAAACTGTGCTTATTAATCATTATTGAAAGTGATACAATTTCCCCCCTGGGGCATGAGAGAAGGGAAGCAGTAGCTCAGGAAAGGCCTCTTGAGAGGAACTTAAAGAATAAATCATTTTAGGGGCACCTGGGTAGCTCAGTCGGTTGAGCGTCTGACTCTTGACTTCAACTCAGGTCATAATCCCAGGGTCGTGGGATTGAGCCCTACATTGGGCTCTGTGCTGAGTGTGGAGCCTGCTTAAGATTCTCTCTCCCTCTGCCCCTTCTCCATGTGCACACACACTCTCTGTGCTATAACGAATTAATGAATCAATCATTCTAAAATCAGGTGAATATTTGTGTAAGTTTAATATGCAAGACACTGTAAAGATCCCAAAACCAGAGCCAGTACCTTCTAATCCAAGGGTGGTATCTCCTGTTCTTTGGCTTGTGATGACCTTGGTGGTTTTCTATTCTGGGGAAAATGGCATTGATTCTGGCCTGTAGTGGTTTACTTAGTCTCATCCCTTGTCAAAAGGTCTAGAAACTTCTGCTCAATAGTGCCTGAGAAAGAAAACATTGAAAGCCGTTCTGTGAATGTGGTCATCATTAACATCTGGTAACCTAGCAAGCACAAATTTTGTTTTCAAGAATACCATGGGTATAAAGTGCAGTGGAAAAGATGGCATTCTGCTAGAAATTCGCGAATAGTTCCTGCTTTCATTATGAAGAAAACAATGTTGATGTATTCTGTATCATGAGCAGTTTCATATTCTGGTTATATTCACCAAGATTGACAAGGAACCTTACTTGGTTCCTCCAAACTAGAAACCACTCATATAATGTATTGACTAAAAATATTTCCTCTGTACGTTTGGAAATGTCTTCTTTCCTGAAGCCAGTCCTAGCTTAATGACTTTGTCATAGAAGATAACTCTAATTGAAGGTAACTTGCATATAGCCGAGTGTTGTGATATAAATGAAATACATTGAACAAAGAATCAGGTATGTGCATTAAATAGCCCTGAGACCCTGAGCAAGTTGCCCAAGCTCTCTGGACCTCAGTTATGTCATAGATCAAAGAATGGAACTTCCTTGAAAGAAACTTCATTTTTTTTAAGAAAAACTGAATTAAAACACTCAACTCTCTCTCTCTGTGTCCACACACACACACCACATCACATATAAATATACACATTGGAATAAGTTTCCATCTGTTTTCATAAAATCACCACAGAATATATTTTTTAAAATTTTTTAGTACCACTAAAACAATGAGTCCTTTTTTCCACTTCATCAAACTTTCATCTAGTTGATACTGCTTCTTGTCCTGTGGGAGCATCTTTAATCGACACTGGCCAGTGTGTCATTTTTCCTGTTCGTTTGGATCTCATAATAAAATTGCCCACGACATCCATTTTCGTGTGAATTTCACCGTAAGGGGAACATCGGGTAAGCAGTCTGGAAGGGAGGGCAGGAGCTGACAGCAACACATTTCAGCCATAAATTTTGGTTTATAGCACATGAGGTGCTATCCACTTGCTTCATAAGCCATCATTAGAGGAGAAGTTCATGATAAGGGACAACAGTACATTTGTTGAGGGGCCAGGAAAAATCATTTAGCTTTATGTCTTTTCAATTTTTTTCCCAATTGCTAATATAAAGAACCAACTTTTGATATAAAGAACCAACTTTTGAAATTGAAGCCATTTTTAGCCTAGTCCTAAAAGAACCAGCAAAAGGAATTAAATTACTCCATGAAATGCTTTTGTTTCTCTATCCTAGGTATGTGGTTTTTCTTTCTTGTGTTGTCTCACTGTAGGAAGTACCACCTTCAGAGACCAATGGAGATAGATGAGTAGAGATTCAGCAATTTGGGTGACACTCTTTTACCTGTCTGCTGCCCCCATGGCAAATTTCCTGAAACCCTGAACTATGTCCCGGATGCTACCTCACATCCATCTGAATCCATACACTGAGAGGTTTCCAAAGAGCTCACTAAGTGGATCATTTTGGCAAAATGGGAAGGAACCTTTAAGATTACTTAGCCAAAGTTTTGGAACTTCTTTAAAAAAATAGCATAATTATTTCTTAAACACTATTAAGAATATTTAAATATTTAAAAAAGATAAAAATGAAGGGTGCCTGGGTGGCTCGGTCAGTTAAGCGTCCAACTCTTGGTTTCGACTCAGGTCATGATCTCACAGTTCATGAGTTTGAGCCCCACATCAGATTCTGTACTGTCAGTGCAGTGCTTGCTGGGGATTCTCTCTCTCCCTTTCTGTCTGCCTCACCCTCCCCCCCCCCCCCCCCGCCCAGGATAAATAAATAAACATAAAACAAAAACAAAAACAAAACAGATACAAATGGAGTCACTGTGATTGAATTCAGGAAGTGTTGGCAATCCTGACATCCATCCAATAGCCTACTTTTTCCTTTCCTTCCTCCTTCTATGTCCCTTATACTCATTTTCTGGATGAGGAAATCAGAGGCTTATTTCTATCTATGTAATAGAAAGTTTACATAATAGGTAGATAATTGTCTACTGATCTAGTACATATATCTAATATATATATATATATTAGTACATATATCTAATATATATATATATATATATATATATATATATATATAATGTAATATAATAGAAACTTCTCTACTTACTGACTTTAAACTTACTTATTCTTATTCTGACTAGCAAAGTTATGGTCTAGAGCAAAAAACTATCCTCACTCTACCCCAAACCAATGAGGGTGTAAGCAAGTGCCTGTGGTCACTGTGTCCTCAACCACTGCTGTTGCTCATTTGAACTGTTTAAAAATTATTTACCCCATTTTGAAAAGTTAAAAAGTAGTGAGAATGGTAAAGGTACTAGTAAGGAGATGTATATGATTGTAAGAGAAAAGAGGCAGGAAATAATTTTTTAAGTGTAGGAAAGTGACCAATTTTGCAATGCACACGTGAGGTGAAGCATGGGACAGTTCCACTGATTCTCAGTGCCAGAGAATGACTCAAAACGTATGCACTTGTGCTGACACATTTGTGCATCAAGAGACCCAAAGCAAATGAGAAAAGGTGGTAAACTTTGGAGTGTGAGGCTACAGAATTGGTGTTTACCTCTGACACCTGTTCACTTTGTGTTAATTCAAAGCTCGGAATTACAATCAAGAACTTGAAATTGCCTCACCTATAATAGCATTAAGTGTTGAAACTTTTGTTCAGAGCCACAGATGATTCAGTGGTTTTAGAGCCTGTTTGCATCTACACGGAATCAAAGTGGGCATCAGAGTTGGGAAGAGGAATAGAGCTGCTGAGAAATCCCTCACAGCATTTGCAGGGAACATCAAGGACAGTCTCCTCCCGGCATATTTTTCATGTGTAAAAATTGGTCTATTTGGAAAAGGAATAATATGTCCATTTTACCACTTCCTGTGTTTAGTGGAAATGATAGGATTGCGTATAAATTCCCCTCAGTCAGTTTGAATTTAGGACCAAAGGGGCCTATGAACACCTTTTTGGAGACTCGCTCAGTCATATATAAGAGAACCAGTTTGCTCTACATAATGAACAACTAAACCGAGTAACATCAAAAGTGCTGTATCTTCAATAAATTGGTCTATTTAGAGGACATTATACTTAAATTTTTATTTTCCTTTGGAGATATAATTTGATTGAGCAAATGAAGCCTAATCATAGTGAGCCTCATTATTATCAGAACTTCTTGAGTTATTTCAGAGTTCCAAGATTATTTTCCTCTCCCCCCCCAATTTAAAAGTACAACATAAAAATAAATTGTATTGTGTTTCAAGTAATAAAAACTATACTCATCTGCTAAATGTGCAAAAATCTCCCCATAAAGCTAATTAACTAGATAAAAGGTCCATATCAGGCTTGAAGCAGTTCCTGTCTCTAGGGGCCAAACTCAGTAATTAATTATGTTTCTGAGAGTCTCTGAACGCTTTTCCAGCTTCATGGGTCCTTAGAAATGAAACATCTTGGGCATCATCCAAAATATCTTAATCTCTCAATCTGCTTGGAGTTGAGTTCCGACAAGAAAGCAGAGTTAAATGTCTCTACAACGAGGCCTATATATCCCAAGGTTTTAGTCAGTTCTTTACCTCAGGGTTCGGATGACACTAGCTGAATTTCTAATCAGCCTCATTCTTCAAACATTGTTAACATTAGAGTGACCATTTGGTCGGGGTCCGTGTAGCATGTTGGCTTGGTTGAATCAAAGATACCAACAAAGTGTGAGTTAAAAACTAAAAACGTATGATGCCACACAGATGTGTTGTTGAACGGGCCACACCTTGGTCCCTGTTCAAATTTCAGACATTAGGTAGGATGTATTTCGACACGTCCTAGTGGCCTAGACTGTTTGACGGCATCGCCGGCCACACCATCGTGTTAACTTCAGTCCTCTACTGAGGAAAATGCCCTGCCAATTTATGACCTCTTAAGAGACACGACATTTTATCACTTAGAACCCTGGTCAAGCATACGTTGCCGAAGGCAAGATCCTGAAGGAGTGCGCTTGGGAGATGGGGTCTATGGGAATAGGCACCCGGAAGGGAGGAGAAAGGCTAAGATCATCTTGCACACTACATCATTTTGCCTAGCCCTCCACTTTGGGCCTCCCCCCACATCCAGACCAGATGGCTTTTTAAAGCTCCTCAGGGGAAAATAGACTATAAACCATATAAGCATAATCAAAAGACATTCACAGATGACACCGTTTCTTTATAAAGCCCATGCTTTAGTGTCAGCACCTCAAATTAAACGGCAGTGTCGCTGCCACAGTCTACATGTTCTCACCCCCCTCTATATTTACTCTCCAGATTTGAAAAACTTTCAAGTTATTCTCAAAACACAAGACTAACATCGGCTTCAGAAATAACTAGTAGTGGATGGGGTAGACAATATCAGAAGAAATGCACCCTCTTGCAGACTTAAGCTACCCTCCCAAGACGACTTAAAATGAAGCTTTGATTTCTCCCTTTTCCCTTCAGATTTCAGGGTGTCACCCTAAGAAAGCTGAAGAGGGTCGGAATTTTTAATTACAGTCTCCCTTGCTATGTTTACCAAACAGCTAGTAGCCCTGAGTGTGGAGTTAGGCTGTTTAAAGTCATGTTTTAATCTCCTCTGTAATTGCAATTTGATTGCTGGTGTAAATTACCTAGTAGGCTCTCCACCTTCAGTGCCAGCCCTTTCCCAGAGTGCATAATTTTGAATTAAAAGGCTGATATTCATCCAAAAGTTTCCCAGAATGTTTCATGGGCTCAGTGAATTATGCATTAAACAGAATTCTTTAAAAAGAAGGCAAGAGGTTCCTTTGATGTCAGCTGGGGTTTTTCATCATATTATGGACTATTAATTTCTAGACTCTTTTAGAGGTGGTTTTTTGAAATCTGTGTTCAATTTAGGACTTATTACTGATCTTTCTCTAACCTTTATATTTTATTTTAACAGCATCATATGTCACCCTGAATATGGCAGGTTCTGGCAGAAACCTGGTGGTTAAAAGTTCTTAGGGGTGGGCGGAGGATGAAGAAAACAGCAATTTGCTGCAAACACGCCATCTGCTGGATAGAACGTGTATATACTTATAGGAGCTTGCCCTCATAGCAGGAAAATGTTTTAGAAACCTCAGGACAAAACCGTTTAGGGAGCTGAGATGTATATGGGCGCTCAGATAGGGGACATCTCTAAGCTGTATCCAGATGCCAATGGTCTCTTGTAACGATTTTTTTTAATACCCCATAAGAGATAACCTTTGGTTGTTATGTCTGATTATGAGCTCTGTTCCCTATCCAGGTGTGAGATTACAGTTTATAGTAAGCAAAATTGATCCCAAGAAAATAAACAGCCCCCCTTATGTAAAAGTAAATAATAAGGACGGCCATATGCAAATGCAGATTCTGGGGAAATTATTACACAATCCCACATTACTGTTCTCTCTCTATTCTTTTTTTTTTTTTTTTCCTGTACACAAAGTACTTTGAAATTTGTCAAGGGCTGTGCTTTTGTGCACTTTTAGGAGTTGAGTAAACATAGACTTATCGTTCAACACAGACACTTCTGAACGTGAAAGGGAGCACTATAAATAATTACATCACAACAGCATGCACAGACCAGGACTGTCATGGGTGAATAAGGATAAAATGTCTCTCTATTCATAGGTAGTCAAGTCTGCTCACAAATAGAAACCCCTTTTCAGGCTGTACGACCTGCCAGCTCATGTTAGAGAAGAACAAAAAGAAAAGGTTGAAATGATCCAGTATAAAGAAAAGAAGATCCCAGACTGGGGCAGTGAGGAGAAAGACTCAGGTTTTCATCACAAATACATTCGGCGTTGACTTTATTCCACTTTTTTTATTCATGCGTTAATTTCTCCATGGCTAAGTACTGTAAGAAAAGTCAGATACGGATGCTAACTGGATTTACTGTGGTGATCGTTTCACAATACATACAAATATTGAATCATGATGCTGTACACCTGAAACTACTATAATGTTATATCAGTTATACCTCAACTTAAAAGGTCAAGTGGGGCACATGGGTGGCTCAGTCAGTTAAGCATCTGACTCTTGATTTCAGCTCGTGGTTCGTGGGATCAAATCCCGAGTTAGCATTTTCTCTTGCTCAGTATTTTCTCTCTTCCTCTCTCTTGGCTCCTCCCTTGTTCACACGTGCGCTCTCTCTCCCAAAATAAATACACATTTAAAAAATAAAAAAATAAAAAATAAAAGGTCAAGTTTTATGAGTATCTAGAAAGGAGCTAAGTCAGGTCTAGCTGAGAAGATACACTGTTTCGTGCTGAAGGCAGCATTGGAATTGAGCATTGAACAAGAAGCAGGATTTGGCAGAGGGGCATTCTAGCAAAAGCGGAAGCTGTCGATAATTAACTGGGTAAACCGAGAACAGTATGGTGCTGCAGCATCGCATCATTAATGTGGCTTTTCAACAAACATTTTTTGAAGCTTACCAAGTGTCAAGTACTTTTTGACACACTGATGGATAAAACAGACATCTATTCCTACTTTCAAGAATATACAGCCTGGTAAGCAATCGGATTTGATCGACTGTTTTTCCAAACCCCCTTCTTAATTAGAGGTAAATTAGGGAATCATTGGCATATTTAGACTGTAGGAAATAGGGAGGCTCAAGATGTAGAGAGAAAGAGAAAAAGACACAGAACAGAACAGAACCCTGAGTTGCTCCAATATTCAGAAACAGAACAAAGAAAATCTCAGAGGAAAAAAACAGGTGTTCTGAGAACGGTGAAACAAAAAGAAAATAGTATCTTATTCTTCTCTCCAATTTATGGAGATAGGTAAAGCTCAGAGGAAATGAAACTCATCAAGGTGTCAGTCAGATATGGCTTTAAGCTTCCTCATTATCCAACAATTATCACAATAATTTTAAAATTATGAATACCTTTCTCCAAGGAACCCTAAATGCTTTATGTGTCCCTTCTAATGTAGCTCCCTAGGATTGTTATTAAATTATAAAATGGTACATTACTGAAAGTGAAGCAATAAGGTCATTAGCATCTATGCTATATTCAGTTTCAGATTTCCTGTGGGTAAATACTCAGTTCTCCCCTTTCACTTTCAATGAGGTGAATCAAAGCAGAGCTACGACTCCAATCTTATTTATGAATATAAAATTAACTCAAAATATAGCTCATTCTCCTCAGCTCCCTCCTGTATAGTGTACTGTGTCATGCTGTCTGTCATTTTTTAATGAATATTATTCATAGACTGAGTCCTGCTCCCGGTCGCTTTCTATGTTAGCTATTATGGGAAACTTTAACTTAGGCTGGAGGTCAGTGCAAGGAACAGCAAATAACTCCTGGATTTTCTAAGCTTTGTCAGAGTTCAGCTGTCATCCTGTTAGGCTTTGGTGTGCATTTATCCATTCAGAACATACCTAGGAAGCATGTACTGTGTTAGGTCCTGCACCTACAGCCTGCGGCTAGAAAGGTGTCAGTCTCTACTTTTAGGAACCTAGAATCTGTTGGAGAATACACTGGAGTCAAAAGGCGATTATAATGCAGTGTCATAATGCGAATCCATTTTGGAAGCAATATACCAGTCCCTTCCTTATTTGTTCCCCTTTAGGCTTCTATGACTTCTGTTCCCATTCACAGCACTATTTTATGACTTCCCCAATCCCACTCCCTCCTTGTCTTTCTCCTTGCGCATCAGCGCTTCTTTCTCAGTCTCCTTGGCATGCTTCTCCTCCTCATCCTATGTCCGTACTCTAAACGTTGGAGTGCCCCTAGGCCCCATCCCACCAATCTTCTCTGTGTGGTTGTCTCATCAAGTCCCTAACACGGAACGTCATCCATGTAATGATTGTTCACAAAATGCTTTTCTCCATCCCTGACCTTTCTGCCAGTATCTGGATTTATATATTTAATGACTTCATTGACCTCTCATCTTGGACATCGAAAATAATCTCAGGTTTAACCTGTGCATTTCAAAGCTCTTTACTTTTACCTCTCCTCACACTCTCCCCCACAAAAAAAACACACCTGTTCCTCTGCCTGTTCTCAGTTAATGACACCGTTATCCATCCATGTAGGTAAACACCTATGGTGAGTCAAAGATGGGCTCTCTTTTCGTCACTCCTAGTGTTCAGTGCGTGAGCACCACTTCAAAATATATATCCTAATCCTGACGACTTCTTACCATCTGTATGCTTCTTCCAAACCACTCTTCTTCATCTCTTGCTTCTTTCCCCAAAACACCAGCTTAATGGTTTTCCTTGTCTTCATCCTTGCACCCTTAGAGTTCGTTTTCCACGTAGTAGTCAGAGTGAGCTGTTAAAAGTATAAATCTAATCATAACATTCTCTGAACACTTTTCATTGATGTGAGAGTAAAATCTACACACATTACCAGAGTCCATATGACCCCTAGGATCTGGTCCCCTTCTTGTCACTCCAACTTTATGTCCTTATCTTTATCCTTATGTCAGTTTGTCCTTATCCTCTCTGCATGGGCCACGCTGGCCTTCTTTCTGTCCCTCAAACACTCCAAGCATCTTCCAACCTTAGAGACTCAATCTTCTGCTCCTTCAGTCTAGAATATTCTTCTTCCAGAACCTCAAATACCTGGCTCCTTCTTATCTTAAAAGCTCAGCTCAAATATTACTCCCTTAAAGAAACCTGCTTTGGTCACCCTATCTGAAGAATCCTCCCACCCGCCGTGATTCATGATTCTTGATACCATTATCTTCTTTTAGTTTTTGTCACAGCATTTAGGGCTATTTGAAGTTACTTTATTTGCTTGTAGCCCACTGGAATAAGCTTCATGGAGACAAGGCTCATGGGCATGTTGTTGATGCTTTTAGCCTTAGCAACTACCAGGTGCTAGATAAATGAATGAGTTGAGGTTAGAATCAAATACTAAAAAGATACAAAACAGTGTCACTCTAATTTTAGGAGGTCAGGAAAAAACGATACATGTCTTGAGACATAAATACGAATTGGCAAAGAGGGACCCAGGCAAAGGGTATGACATATGCAAAGGTGCAGAGGCAAAATAACACGGAACTTTCAGGGAATGGAACATTGTTCAGTACTCATGGAGCCTAGAGCTTGAGAAGGATGGTCTGGGGACAGGAGTGTTGGGGACAAGTGTTGGGGAGAAGGAAGGGGTACAAGGGAGTAGTAGTTAAGCATTTGTTAGGGAGGCAAAAGAATCACGTTGTCAAAGACATCAAGTCTCCTATTGAAGAGTCTGAACTATTTTTCATGAGGGCAAAAGCCCACTGAAAGGTTTTGATCAAGAAGGTGACCTAGCAAATATGATTTGAGGAAGATGGTTCCTGCTGCACTGTAGAGAATGAATTGTAGAGCAGAGGGTGTTTCTCAGCTGAAGTCTGGGAAGTCATTTGCTAGGCTGAAAAAGCTCTGGAAATACAAGTCTTTCTCGGCTGCTTTAGTAAATGGAATAGGAATGGAATTCACCTCGTGGTGTTGCTATTAAAAGTAAAAGAATTAATATGTGTGAAGCTGGGAAGCTGAAGAGAATTTGAGGCCTTCTCAAGTTTCTCAACCTCCTCCCTCACCCTAATTAAAAAGATGGCAGTTTTTAAATTACTCATAATCAGAACTCACAAACATGGCCTCAGAAGTTATCAGTAAGTCAGCTGCTCAAAGCAATACCACGAAATTTCTCCAGACGCACTTACACCACAGAAGCAACTCTCTGGTATGCAGCCTGGAGCCAGAAAGGGAATTTGGATCTACTGAAGTAGACTATGCTCTACACTCACATACCCATACCCTAGGCCTGTCTCCTTAGATGTTATTTCATATTGTAGACCAAGGCATTCCTTCCAGTCTGGATCACTGCTTTCTATGGTGACAGACAAGAAGAAGAAGGAGAAGGAGAAGGAGAAGGAGAAGGAGAAGGAGAAGGAGAAGGAGAAGAGGAATTATTTCTCAAATGACCCATTTATGGAAATCCTCAAATCGTGAACTGTGAACATGTTCATTTATTTGGCCTTGAAGACCAGCCTGCATGTCCTTCCTAATCATTCATTCAATGAGGAATCACTAAAATGCTTATCATGTGCCTCTCTTACTATGCTGAAGATTGAGAATGAATAAGACATGTTTCCTGCCTTCAAGACAACCAAAGCAGTGTGTGAAAATGACCATGGCAGGTAAACTCAGTACTTACGGAAGCACCATGAACCGATATGTAAAGAAGACTGGGAGGAATCCGCGTAGGGTAGGATAGGCCATAGTTAAAAACACAAGCGTGAAAGTCATACGGACCCGGATTTGCTTCTGAGACTTTCACTTAGTAGTCGCTTGACTCAGCCTCTTTTCATGCTCAGTCTCCTCATCTGCCAAATATCAATAAGGACCCGCTTCATCAGGCTAAATTAACTGAGATGATATATAGAGAGCACAAAGCTGGACACAAGGCACTATTCAAATAGATGCATGTGCAGCAGTAATCACAAATATAGTTTATGACTCCTTCCTTATGTGATTATAAGAAGGAAGTGTGGAGAAGTTATCCAGTGGAATAGAACAAAGGTATTCATTACTCAATAAAAGAAGTTGCATCTATGCCAAATGCCTTAATTTCCAGCAGATGCCTGCAGGCTTAGTTACTTCCCAGGAGCACCTAAATTCCAGAAACTAATTACAACGATTAGCAATAAAAAAAGAAGTTCTGACCCAGCAGTGCCTTATAATGTGGATCAACTTCCTAGGCACGTAGGGACACTGTTGACCGTAAGCTTCTCTCCTGGGTACCAGATTCGAATCTCACTGATCAGACTTCTTTTTTTTTTTTTAATTTTTTTTTTTAACATTTATTTGTTATTATTGAGAGACAGACACAGAGCGTGAGCAGGGGAAGAGCAGAGAGAGAGGGAGACACAGAATCTGAAGTAGGCTGCAGACTCTGAGCTGTCAGCACAGAGCCTGATGCGGGGCTCGAACTCACAAACCAGGAGATCATGGCCTGAGCCGAAGTCGAACGCTCAACTGACTGAGCCACCTAGGCAACCCTCACTGATCAGACTTCTGATGGGCACAGGGCAAAGAAGCCTCAGGCTATCCCCCAGCCATCACGCAAGGACCCCTAAGCATCTGTCCTGGACTTCCTCATTGTAGGACGTATCAGCTTGTGAAATATATCCCTGCCGAGCCCACTCACACAGCTCCAACTCCTCCGCTAGAAAGAATACTTCACTTTACATGGCAATTATCACAGCCAGAGATGCCTGTGCCATTTCCTGAATTCAGAGGATGAAAATAAAAAAGAAAGTAATAGCTGTCATTGTTTGTATGTCTTTATGCATGTGTGGGAAGCATTAAATCTAAGGGAAAAACATCAGTTTTTCACCTTTCCCCTTTATTCTTGCAACAAAATTTTTGCAAATTTCTTTCTTCTCAAATCATACATTATCAAGAGAAGCTTTGAAAAATGGGACTTTGCATTCATCCCAATTGCTACCTTAAAAATGTGATTGCTTGTACTTCAAATGAGTTACCATAGAATGCATTCGAGAAGGACAAGCACACACCCGAAAGCCAACAAAAGAAAGGCTCCAGGGACAATTTTGAAACTGTTTGAAGAAAAGTACTGAAAACTGACCATTGTAGCAGCAACAATCAGGGCTGGAGAGTCTGAGTTGAAACTAACGCCATGCTGCCTGGCGGGCCTACTTGCACGAACATAGCACAGTGGTTGCGAACAGCGACCAAAGAATGGACTCGCCTCAAAACTGCGATTTCTGCAGTGTAATTACTCAGAGGCATTTGATCCAAGATATCGAATGTTCTAACCCGTGAATGCAAAATCACATACCATCCCTACCTCCTTCCAGAGTTGTTTGTCATTAGTTCTGAAGTGGAAAGCATTTGCTACAGTGAAAATAGTCAAAAACAAAACAAAGACCAAAAAAAAAGAGAGAGTAAGAAACCCTCCCCCTTCCACACTCCACCGAAGGTACTCTGAAATCAAAATAAAATGGGAATAGAAGGTGAATATATACGGAGAATATCTGCCAAATTCCAGGTGAACTTGGAGAGGAGAAAGATTCTCTTCTGCCCTTGAATACATTCTTCCCCCTCCCCCTTCCAACAACGCTGTGTTCCCAGATGACCGTGTTTAATTCCATTATAATCTAGAACAAAGGTTTTTTTGTCCCACAATATTATGGCAGAGTTTTACCAAATAAACCTATGAATGAACTCTGACTGTGATTTAAATTTATACTTCAGTCTCCATAACCAATAATCACACCCTTTTCCGTGAGTAAGTTTCAATGTGGAGAAGGTGTCTGACTCATACCATATGG
Organism: Neofelis nebulosa; assembly: GCF_028018385.1. Taxonomy (NCBI): domain Eukaryota; kingdom Metazoa; phylum Chordata; class Mammalia; order Carnivora; family Felidae; genus Neofelis; species Neofelis nebulosa. Next base: position 79,020,916 of record NC_080785.1, on the reverse strand, counting down.
AAGGGGCATAAGTGTTGTGGATCAGAAGACTGAGAAGTCAAAACTCAAATGACTAATGATTTTGTCTGAAAAGAGCTGTGAGCATGGCTTGTCGTAGTTGGAACAACACAGACCTGCATTTGCGGGATGACAGGGCCCACTCTGACTCTCAGCAGGATCTCAGCCCTGGTGGAGAGAGGCGAAGAGGTATTGTCTTGTCTCAAAGCCATTATTTTAAAATAGATCAAAGAAATGAATACCTTAAATTGGGTACAGATTTTACAGATAAATTCAGCAGGTCATATGTATTGAGTCCCTTATAAAAGCCGACCATCAGTTTTCAGTTTTCACATGAAAGCTTTGAAGCATTAGCCCCCGGTATGCCAGGTTCCTTCAGAGCAGTGTGACCATACTTACTGCACCAAGCAATAGTACATTATGACTTCATGTATTTGTATAAGAACTTCATCAACATGGGGTGCCAGGGTGACTCAGTTGGTTAAGCATCCAACTCTGGATTCCAGCTCAGTTCACGATCTCACAGTTGGTTGGTACCAAGCCCCTCATCGGTCTCTGCGCTGACAGTGCAAGGTCTGCTTGGGATCCTCTCTGTCCCTCTCTCCCTCCCCTTACTCTGCTCTCTCTCTCTCTCTCTCTCTCTCAAATAAATAAACATTTAAAAAAAAGAACTTCATCAACTTACCAGCTGATATTTGGGGAGTTCCTTGCTTTCTGCCTTATATTATTCATTCTGTCTTTTTACGATTCCTTTATTCATCCTGTACACATTTTTATTATTTTTTAATTTTATTTAAATACAAGTTAGTTAACGTGTAGCGTAATAATGGTTTCAAGAGTAGAATTTAGTGATTCATCACTTACGTATGACACCCAGTGCTTATCCCAACAGGTTCCCTCCTTAATGCCCATCACCCATTTAGCCCATCCCCCCACCCAACACCCCACCAGCAACCCTCAGTTTGTTCTCTGTGTTCAAGAGTCTCTTATGGTTTGCCTCCCTGTTTTTATCTTATTTTTCCTTCCCTTCCCCTATGTTCACCTGTTTTGTTTCTTAAATGCCACATATGAGTGAAATCATATATTTATCTTTCTCTGACTGACTTGTTTCACTTAGCATAATACATTCTAGTTCCATCCATGTTGTTGCAAATGGCAAGATTTCATTCTTTTTGATTGCCAAGTAATATTCCATTGAATATATAAACCTCATCTTCTTTATCCATTCATTAGTTGATGGATATTTGGGCTCTTTCCATAATTTGGCGATTGTCAATAGCGCTGCTATAAACATTGGGGTGCATATATCTCTTCAAATCAGCATTTTTGTGTCCTTTGGATAAATACCTAGTAGTGCAATCGCTGGGCCATGAAGTAGCTCTATTTTTAATTTTTTGAGGAACCTCCATACTGTTTTCCAGAGTGGCTGCACCAGTTTGAATTCCCACCAACAGTGCAAGAGGGTTCCCCTTTCTCCACATCCTCACTGATAACTGGTTTCCTGAGTTGTGAATTTTAGCATTTTTGACAGGTATGAAGTGGTATCTCATCATGGTTTTGATTTGTATTTCCCTGATAATGAGTGATGTTAAGCATCTTTTCATGTATCAGCCATCTGGATGTCTTTTTTTGGAAAAGTGTCTGTTCATGTCTTTTGCCCACGACTTCACTGGATTATTTGTTTTTTGGGTGTTGAGTTTGATAAATTCTTTATGGATTTCAGACATTAACCTTTTATCTGACATGTCATTTTCATATATCTTCTTGCATTATGTCTGTAGCCTTTTAATTTTGTTGATTGTTTCCTTTGCTGTGCAGAAGCTTTTTATCTTTATGAGGTACCAATAGTTCATATTTGCTTTTGTTTCCCTTGCCTCTGGAGATGTTTCAAGTAAGAAGTTGCTGCGGCCAAGGTCAAAGAAGTTGTTGCCTGTTTTCTTCTCTAGGATTTTGATGGTTTCCTGCTTTACATTTAAGTCTTTCATACATTTTGAATTTGTTTTTGTGTATGGTATAAGAAAGCAGTCAAGGTTCATTCTTCTGTGTATTGCTGTCCAGTTTTCTCAACACCATTTGCTGAAGAGACTGTCTTTTTTCCACTGGATATTCTTTCCTGCTTTGTTGAGGGTTAGTTGGCCATACATTTGTAAGTTCATTTCTGGGTTCTCTATTCTGTTCTATCAATCTATGTGTCTGGTTTTGTGCCAGTACCATACTGTCTTGATGATTACAGCTTTGTAATACAGCTTAAAGTCTAGAATTGTGATGCCTCTGCCTTTGGTTTTCTTTTTCAATATTACTTTGGCTATTCAGGGTCTTTTGTGGTTCCATATAAATTTTAGCATTGCTTGTTCTAGCTCTGTGAAGAATGCTGATGCTGTTTTGATTGGGATTGCATTGAATGTATAGCTTTCTTTGGGTAGTATCAACATTTTAACAATATTTGTTCTTTGATCCATGAGCATGGAATGTTTTTCCATCTCTTGGTGTCTTCTTTAATATCTTTCATAAGCTTTCCATAGTTTTCAACGTACAGATCTTTTACCTCTTTGGTTAGGTCTATTCCTAGATATATTATGGTTTTTGGTGCAGTTGTAAATGGGATCAATTCCTTGATTTCTCTTTCTGCTGCTCCGTACTAGAAATGCAACCGATTTCTGTATGTTGATTTTATATCCTGCAACTGCTGAATTCATGTATCAGTTCTAGCAGGTTTTTTTGGTGGAGTCTTTCAGGTTTTCCACGTGGAGTATCATATCATCTGCGAGCCAGTACACATTTTTTGAGTGCTAGGTACTAAGGTTATAACAATTAGTAAGAAAAAATTCCTGTCATCAAAAATTCTATAGGTTCTCTGAGAGACAAGAATGGGGATAGGAAAGCAGGCCCACGTTTCTACAGATCAGAACAGAGTCTTCAAAGCAAATGCTTCCAGCCTTCCAAGGATCTTTCCCCCTTGGAATCCCCTAAATCCCCTTCCACTTCCCAGCAAAAATCTCTCTAAATGTGCAGAGCGACAAAGTCATGGGTTCTTTTTTCCTCATTTCCACAGACAACATTATGTCCTACAAAACCCAACATTTCTTCACTACCTCCAGCTTTGTGCATATGTGTAAGCTGACACGGAATTCCAGCAGAGAGAGCAAGATTTCAGGGTGGGGTGGGGTCAGTTAATTCATAAGCAATTTGCAAAGCTGGAAAAGAGGAAAATATTACAGATAACATACTCCATGGTAATGAATTGCATAAAGAGCAAAGATTTGTTTTCTCACTAGAAAGGAATAGATTGTGCTCAACATTTAGACAGTTTTAGTCTAATTGAGGTAAATGAAGTCCACAGTCTAAAGAATCACCGTGGTTCATGTGAGAACTCTTTGAACAGACCTAAGCCACTCACCCGTGGCTGGAAACCAGCCGGCTGCCGACATAGTGCCTATACAATGGTGGACACCAGATCACTCGTTCATTCATTCATTTATTCATTCATTCATTCATTTAACAAGCATTTATTGACTACCTACCAGAGGGTATTCTCTTTATCAAGCCAAGAGTCATGGCGCACTCTCTGTGTGCAGGACACTGGGGTAACTACTCTCCACATAGTGTTCCCAAGTATTCCTGTGGCTTGCTGAAATGAATCAGCGAAGTCACCAGTAAATGAGCCAGATTCCAACACAAGCAGTCAGACTCCAAGGAAAAGTGACGCATGACCCTGCTCCAGCCCTTAAGAAGCTCACAGTGAGAGCAATACACCACTTTTGCAGGCTGAATCCCACTCTGCTGGAGGTGTACGTGTGGGCTCTGGGGCCCCAGACAGAGAGTTCATTTATGGTCCAGCGTCTCTTGCTCATTTGCATTTTCCACCAGCATGCCTTCCTTAATTCATTCTCTCTCTCTCCTTGCTTTGAAAAGAAAAGAAAATTTAAAAATCTGTAATTTTCTTTCTAACTAGTGGGATTTTTTCCCCTGCCCCTTGATATTTGTGGGGTAATTACACCTGGCTTCAAACAACTGTTTTTCAAGAACCTGTTCTGTATTAGACATTGTCGCGGGGGCAGAAATGCAAGTACATCGGCAGTGGGCCAGTCAGCGCCGGGAGGGACCTGGCAAACCAAACTCCTGCCAGCCGGGTCTGTTGTTCAGTAAAGGCCCAGGGTCACCAGGTCTTCCTGTGTTTCAAGAAATCAAAATACATTTTTTGTCTCTCAATGTTTTAATAAAAGACACTAATTCAGATATTTTGGAAATACAGTGGAGGACAAACAAGACATATTTCTCAGGCTGAAAGACAGTAAAGTTTGGTTTCTGCCTTTAAGAGACTTGCAACCTAGTGATAAGATAGGAAAAGAAGAGAGATACAGAAAAGAACATTTTTTTTTTTTTATGTGAGCGACAGGTGGTAAGCCCCAAAGAAAAGGAACATTATACATGCAATCGCAGGGAGGAGTTACATTTTTAGCCGGAACGCAGCAAAGGACAGGAGATGCAGTATTTGTCCTGGCCTCAACGAGTGTGGACGGTCTCACAGGCATTCCAGGGAAGAGAGGGCGGATGAAGCACGGGGAATAATCTGGATGAAGCTGTATAGGTGGAAAAGAGCAGGGTGCCTATGGGCAAAGAGGAAGGGAGCAGTTGGGTTTCCTTGAGGATTCTGAAGGGGTAAAGCAAGAGGGACGAATGGTGAGGTAGGACCCATCATGCAGGACTGAGGAATTCACGGTGACGCTCCATCCCGTGGGGATGTGGTTCCAAGATACACCTGCGTGCGAGACAGTAGTCTCTTTAAACAAAGTCAAGACATTAAAAGGAGACTGGGTAGTCCGAAACTTAGAGAAGGGCTATGTATCCTATCAACTTCTGGGTGACTCTCAAAGCAGATTCACAAATTCTGTGCTCTAAGAGTTACATGCTACATTCAGGAATGAGACCCGTTCAGCTTTATTAATCCAATATATTATTTGATCATAGAACTATTTTTTTTCTTAGAACATTTATTTTTTTACCCTAAAAAGAACGAAAACAATGCAGTCAATATTGCTAGATGCAACAGGAAAGCCACTTAGGCCTTCATGCAGGGGGGTGACAGGACATGGGTGGTTGTGGTGCCTTGAAGACCTTTTAAGAGCATTGCAAACCAGAAGAGCAAAGGGGAGAGACAGGGTACAGAAAATCAGCTAGGAGGCTGTCACAACAGTCCACAGTCATCGTAATGGCTCCCTATTATATAGCTCTCCATAAATGCTATATTTAGCACCCCACTTAGCACCCCACTCGAGGTGCTCTTCATATCGTGCATGTTGTAATGACAACCAGAATTGGGATAAGAGCAACGCTCACTCTCAGGGCAAAGAGGGATCAGCCAGAACTCACCCTCACCCCTCCCATCCCCTTGGCTTCCTCCTTTTTTCTCTCTTTCATCTGCTCTGCTCCCACCTTTTCTCCCCCAGCTCTGGCATATGTGCCCTATAACTCCAATTTGAAAGAAAACAAACATTTGGCATTTGAATACTGCCATCAAATTATTTTTTGAGCACTTGAGATTCATTTCCCTTTCTTTACTGCTCTCTGCCCTTTTCTTTAAGACACGCTGTAAGCTAGGACTGAGAAGGAAAGCAGGTGGTTAGTTGGCTCTGTGGGGGCTTGAGGGGCTTTAGGATGGGATTTGGTGCCAAATCCAGCTTTCTCCTTTTATTCTCCTGGGTTCTGGACACATGAAGATTGATAGCCAAGAGGAAACTAATTCCAGCTTTTGTTCATAACTAAGCAAGTACCTGATCTCCCCTCCCCCGTCCTCCTTTTCTGATATTACAGCTAAAATCCTGAGCAAAGTCCAGAAGCCAAGAAGGCTCTGGATTCCAACAAGCCCTAAGTGGCTGGATCACTAGAGCAGATTCCAAGCCTACTAATCCAAATATCCTTTCGTACGAGTGGCAAGTGGCCAGTCTTCCTCCCCAGCTGCTACAGGTGGGACAGAGAGCCCGCGGGAGGGTCAGCACTGCTAGGCAAGTGCCACCCAGTCTGTGCAGCCTGCAGACTGGCAGCGCACAGGTGGCCGTGAAGCTGGCCCCTCGGTCAGTCGGTCACTGGGAGTAAAGGAGCCTCTGCCTGTCTCTTTGAATGACAGTGATTATTGTCAGTGAGGGAGAGACAACCCAGTGAATGTCAGCCACCGCCCATCAGATCTGCAGATTCTTCTCGTGGAAGAGAAAAGTATTTGGGGAAAGAATGGAAATTAAGGAGGAGAGGGCTAAGGCTCAAACATGACCCAAGAACAAAAAGCATTACCCTTTCTCCAAATGGTATTATTTCAGGAAAACTGGACAGACCTTCTGCCCAAACTTCTTACTCCACTGAGCTATCAGATTCCATTATCAATAATTAATCCAAGATAGCCTTTCATATTGTCCTTCAGCAGTCTCTTTCAATATGAATATCCCTGAAAGGCTTAACATCCACATAATCTAAAACTTTGCTGGGAATTGGTTTTGCTGCGGGCTACATGGGAAACTTGGGTATTGGGAACAAGAAGATTGCTGCGCAAAAAAAGAAAGAAGAAGAGGAAGTGGAACAGCCCCAAGGTTCTCTTGTCAACCTCATGTTGCATACCTGCTTGGATGCTGATATGAAAATAGCATTTTCTCCAGTGACTTGAGGGATGACTCTGGGTAAAGTCTTGGATGTTAACAATGCCCTATCCCTGTTTTTTCAGTAAAAATACCATATGGGAAATGTGGGAATTTAAGCAAGAGAAGTATAAATATAAACATAAATATAAAATCTATGATTTTATAACAGTTAATTTGGTGATACAATCCTAATATATTCCTTAAGCATAACTAGTATATAATTAATATATTAAGACATATATTATAAACATGTTATATGTGTTATAGAGTATGTAAGTACATATTATATATAAGTATATCTAATACATACAACCATTATGTTTAAAGGGATATGTTTACCTATCACCCAGTTCATTTTGTCTACCTTATGAATTTCACGTAATTGGAAGGAATGGCAATAAGATCTATATGAGCTAATATGATTTCTGAAGTTGGTCAATTTTTAGGAGTATTTTCTAAGAAGGCACAAGGTAACCAGATTTAGAACACCCTTGGGACCCTTATTTTTACAATAATTCAAAATAGAAATTATGGCACAAACTGAAGGGGAGAATTTTGTCATTACTTTCAAATTTGCCAGCTTAATTATTTCCCGTGGAACAGAAACCCTTTCGGGATGACGTGAGTTTGGAATTTCGTTAACAAGGTAGGGATGTGCACTTCACATCTTGTAGCTCAAAAACGCAGCCCCTCTCGTGACAACAGAAGACCGGGCTGTGTATATGCTACGGTGGTTTAGGAAAAACCTGACAAGCTAACAATAGACCTGCATGCTGGGAGGAGCAGTCATTTCTTTTCCCTTGTATTTTCTTCCCATGAGACTCCACAGAGAGCCAGATGCATGCCCATGCATGCACAAGGCAAGAGCATAGAAATTAATATGCCTCATCCAGAGTAATTTCAGTCACCTCGCGCTAAGCTGCTGGGCTCATCTTTGGAAAGTTCATCCTTGAAGGCTGAATAAAATTTCTGCTGTTCCGCTTTTTGTATAAAGTATCATGTTGTTTGCTTAAAAATGCAAAGTACATTTTATTAAGCTCTCTCACCGTGGTTAGGTTCTTCAGAGTATTAGCTCTGTTATCATTTTTCAAGTGTGCCTTTTTAATAGTTTGCTCTGCTGACTTTCTAGAAGTTCTCTGATGGGGTTTTCTCAGCCATTTTTACCTCTGTCCGTATCATGTTTCACTGCTCTGCAGCATTTAGATCCTTCACATTGCAGGGCAGAAGTGATTCAGGGCAAAACAAGGGGGAACATATGCCTTCTTTTTTTAAAAGTCATGGATGGATATGTATATCTATCCAACTTTGGGAGAAAAGCCTTTTTTTCTTTTTTCTTTCTTTCTTTTTTTTTTTTTTTAAATATGTGCTCTACTACTCGATGTAGTCACATTAAAAACCTGAGGACAAATAAAATTTGTCCTCAGAAGTCACAGTTTCTTTTCAGAAAATTGAAAACCTTTGATGAATGTTGCAAAGCCCCAGAATTGTTGGCTGCTTTGGTTTGTGCTGGGGATGTCACATTAAGTAGGAGAAAATTCCCACAGACCCTACTTAGTTCTCCCCACTAACACCAATTCTTGTTTTGAGTCTGCTCTCAAAGAGTATGTGACACCTACCCCCACCACGTGCAAGCAATGGCTTCTTTCCTAGGAGGTGATTGACGGCCAGGAGGCATCCAGCTGAGTTGACTAGTTTTTCAAAAAAGGGATAAAAGGAAAAGCAAGGAGATGTGTATGAAATGGGGTCTGTGGCGGAGGCAGGGATATAGTGGGGACAGGTTCAGTAAAGTTATCATTATATGTCCAAAGGAGAGGACTTTAAAAGAGAATTGAAGGACGCATGTAACGGGAACTGTCTGTCAGGAGAAAAAAAGCTAGGTGATGGTAAACTCCATTTCATAACTCCATAAAGAATTCATCCGGCACGGGGGGTTTCGGTTCAGCAACGAGTCGGACATTATCAGATTGCCTCTAGAAGTTCCAACATGTATTACCCTCGATGAGGATTTTTCCCTCTTGGTGGTGTTGACATCTGTGGCTGGATAAGCGTTTGTCGGGCAGGTGTGTTCTGAGCAAGGAAGACGGGTTTGCAGTACCCGAGGGGAGGCCAGTACCCGCTGCGCGCCAGGGGCAGCCCACGCCCTGAGTCATGACAATCAAAAATGGCTCCAGACATTGCCGCATATTTCCTGGGACCAAAATCACCCTCGTTGGGAATCTCTGGCCTAGACCCGTGGTTTTTAACCTCGGTGGCAAAGTGATAGAGTGAACCGTCAAAGTACAAGTGCAAAAGCCTATTTTCTAAGATTGATATTAACGGATCTCTGGTACGGCTCAGACCTTGATGTGGTTTTTAAGTTCTTAAGATGATTCTGTTCAGTCTAATAGGTGTAATCATCAGTTTAGGAAACAGGGAGTGCGTGCCACGTGCCCCGCATTGCCTTAGGGGATGAGGGTACGGCGGTGACTGAGACACGCTGTCTTTGGCTTAGAGAGGCTTAGGATCTAGTGAAGATATGGACACACAACGGCTACTTCTCTAATATGTTGTACTCGGTTTCCTTCCAGTTACATGTACAGGACACTGTACATCACATGTCATGACTGTCATCACAGAGGAAGAGCTGGTAGCCTGATGGCAGCGTTCAAGATAGCACCAGACTCCTGCCAGAACGGCTAAAACTCAAAGGCAGTAGCATCAAGGAAGTGAAGCCAATGGCACTCACACACGTAGCAGTTTCACAAAGTCGTGCTTCGATGTACATACACGCACTTGTACACACACTTCACTGCCATGTACAGACTCACACGCACGAGCCCTTGTACACAGACCCTTCACTGCCCTATGCATACCAATACATACATGCACTTGTGCACGTTCATCACTGTATACATATACACACATATGTATACTTGTACACACATACTTTACTGTGTGTATGTATACATGCATACATACACTTATACACACACACTTCACGACTGTACATATACATACATATGTGCACCGTTGCTTCCCCACATACACCTACTTCACAGCTGTGTACATATCCATACATATAAGCCCATGTACACATACTTCATCACTGTATACATATGCATGTATACTTATACCCATTCATAAACACTTCATTACTATGCACAAATATATATGTGTATATATATATACACACACACTTCACTACTATGTACATAGACCTACATATATGTACTTGTACACATACACTTCACCACTGTACACATGTGCATACTTCTATACACTCGTACCCACACACACCTGTAAGAGAAATGCTGTGTGTATAGAAACAGCCACAGCAGCATGTAGGAGATGCTCTCAGTGTCTTGCCCACACCGCTTAGCACTTGCTGTTCTCATATATGCCACTGGCTTCTTAGTATAAGCATCTGTGACTCTGCCAGGGAGCCTTCCCAGTCACGGAAGCATGCCCTGCCTGTGCAGATGAAAAGTGCCGTGAAGCTACCACCCCAGGAACAGCTGCCAACCGATGACAGACAAGAGCCATCCCACCCAGCTAGAGAATAAGCTGAGGTCTTACGTCTCTACTCCAGTTCTGTGCTGTTTCCCAAAGGACTCCGGTGTGAATGAGATCCCCCGGCACTCACTGATGCACTCCATGTTAGATTCTTTCCCTACTCCCCCCTAAAACGCCACATCAACTATTTGAACTCACATCTGCTGGAGAGTCTTGGGGTCTGCTCTGGGACAACCCAGTTAAAGACATAGCATTATTTATATAAGCTAAAGACATAATGAAAAGAAGAGGGAAAAAAAAAAAAAAAGAAATGCCCATCAACAGAAGTGTGGTTAAATAAATATAGCACATCCATATAATATTATGCTTTAATAAAAATGAACCAACTGTAGCTTCTCATAACTACCTGAATGAATCTCGCCAAACTTAATTTTAAGCAAAAAATACTACAAAACAATATCCACTTTATGATTACATTAGTATGACCTTTAACATCAGGCAAAACTAATTCCTTGTTCTAAAAGGTATGATGGTGGTTACCTTTGGGAAGAACGAATAGCAATGAGGGGTCCGGGAATGTTCTATTTCTTAACAGCCACAGTATTACATGTATATCTTCACGTTGTGATGATTCAGTTATTTTTGCACTTCTTCTATATAGAGAGTTCAATTAAAAGTTCTAGAAAATCTAGGGGTGCCTGGGTGGCTCAGTCGGTTAAGCGTCCACCTCTTCATCTCAGCTCAGAACTTGATCCCAGGATGTTGAATTCAAGCCCGACATTGGGCTCCGCATTAGACATGAAGCCTACTTTAAAAAAGAAAACTATTTTTTTTAGAAAATCTAAATGTTCAACTTAGGGTCTGTGAGAAAAGCAGTAGATCATGTAACAGGGAGGGTTGGAGTGGGGGAAAGGAGGGTAGAAAACGACAAGTAATAGCACTAGCTCACGTTAGAGAGATCACTAATGAAGGTTGGGGGCCACCATGAGACTTCGGGCTAAAATCAACAAACAAGCAGAGGCTGCCCTGAGCCCGATCTCTGAATTGGGAAGGAAAGGGACTAGAATCGCACTAATTTTCACTCACTGTGCCTCCCCCCCACTGCCCACCCCATTCCTCATTCTTACTCTGAGAATAGCTTGATCCTGGCTGAGCTGTCTTAAGTGCTGAAAACGTCAGCAATAACATAATGTGTTATGAAGAGAAACCAGCATAATGTGTAATGAAGCATTAGAAGCATAAGCCACGCTAACTTTTCAAGAGGACTGAAGAGAGTCCTTTTCAAAAGTCTTAACAACCTCAAAACAAAACAAAACAAAACAAAAACAAACAGAAACATGTTCTTTCAGTAGCTTTTCTTGAACACTCACTTTCACTGTGTACCATAGGTACTTACCGAGCATTTTTCATCTGAGACTGAGCACCTTAGACTGGTGCTTTGCCCCAGCAGCTAGGTTCTGCTGATAAATATCCATGAGAAATGCATCACCAATTTTATTCCCAGTCAGTAGGTAAATTAATTACTGATAGCCAAGGATTCATTCGTATTCTTTCCTATCTTCCCGGTGTGTGTTTGTAAATGATTGCTTGCTCTAGGCAAAGGATTTTGATTTCTTTACCTCTCGACCTCCAAAAAGGTCTTTCAAGGGCGATGCCATTTTCTGTTTTCTCATGTATGTCTTTATTACAATTCATCAAATTAGCTCACCGAAACCTCAGTGATTTCTTGGCTGTAAAATGTTGTAAAATTGGAGCCATGTTGCTCTTAGTAGCTTTTGCAATCTTCATTAGTATTTATGAATGTGAACCCAGGCCGTGGCAGTAATATTCCCATTACTGAAAGCCTGTTAAGAACCACATTATTGTCTTACCTTAATTGGACTTCTGTCTGAGAGGAAAAAATAAAGAACTGATTTAATTGTCTCCTGCCATTGACCTATGATATTTTTAAGGCATGGGCTTGCCTCATCTCTACCAAATGGGCCCTAGGAGGGCTGGTCACCTTGGTCCTAAACTTCTCAAAAAAAAAAAAAAAATCCATTAAAAACTGGGGTCAAAACTAATTGGATAATGAGCTGAAAGAAGTCATTCTCCCAACTTGAGGTCACATTAGGCTCCTTCTGAAAAGTCAGGACCTGGATTTAAGCATCTAGATAGTGAGGGACTTGAAATTAGATTTTAGAGGTTATAAATCTTTCTGAAAAAGAATTCTGCCATCTCCCCAGTTCTTTTTCCCTCCTTTAGTTTGGGTTCTTTTGTGCTTCAGCAACAACAAATGGATTGACTTTTCCAATTCTAACAACGTCTGTTCCCTGGGTGGGATTCTACTTTAGAAACAGAAAACTCTGGGGAGTTTCCTCACGCCAAAGAACTATACGGCTGATCTCCACGATTCTGATTCACTGGCTTTATTTCCCAGATGAGCCATTGGACTTAGATGCAACTTTAAATGCATCGAGAAGGCAATGAGATCAGTACCCTAGAGCTACCAGCTGCTCTGTCATTGAAGTCGCTCCAGCGACATCTGAGAAGGAGCCCAGTTTACCTACCTGCCCCCTCACTACCCAGGCCAGTCATGTTTGGAAAAACCTCGGAAAGAGGACTGTTCTCCCTTGTGGAATATTTGACAGACGTGGGTCACCTTTTTCTTCTAGATTCTCCTTTTAGTCTCTGAACTGGAATACAGACACAGCAACCCTATATTCCAAACTATCAGGCCACTTCTGCTGGCAGTGGATCTTTGTTTAGAATTTATGATGTATTTATTTGAAATACTTTCACATATTGTATGTATTCAAATGATTTAGACCCTAGACCGTACTTTGCTACATACTTAACAAATTTAGTGAAAGGTAAACTGGTATTAAAAAACAAAATTTCACCCAAAGTACTCGTTCACCACCCTCTTATCAAGCACTTGTTATAATACTGACAGAATATCATTTCCATAATTTCCTTTGCAAGCTATTGTACCTGACCTTGCTCAGTTATTCTTTCTACTTTTTTTAACTTTATAGTTTCTTTGTTTTTATCAAAATAATACACGTACATAATTTTTACACAAATTCAATAGGCTTATAAGAAAGAACAACTGTCTCTTGCTTTTCCAGCCACATGCATTCTCCACAATCACTCTGACTCTTTTGAAAATGTCCTCCCTCTGTCTTTCTGGAACTCCTGTTGATTAAATGTTGAAATTCCACAGAGTATTCTCTAGCTTTCCTGTTATATTCTCTACTCTCATTCTCAGTATTTTTATCAAACTTGGAGAGTTTTCTCAAATATACCTTTCAATTTTTATGAATTTCTACTTCTGCTATTTCACTCCAAAAGCTCATTCTTATTCTCTGAATTTTCCTTTTTAAGACCATGCTGTGCCTAACTGATAGATGCAGCATCTTTTCTTGTCTCTCTCAGCACGTTATTGCTTTAAAGCATTTGCCTCTTGCTCCTTGTGCTGCCTTTATATACTCCAAGTTTCTTTTTCTGGTTGTTTTAGTCTCTCAGGTTAGAAGTTTACTCAAATGTCAATTTATACTTTCCTTTTCATATTATATTTTTAATAGGTAACACATTCCCATGCCTGAAAATGCAAAAAGTACATCAAAGAATTCAGTAAAATTTTCTCTCCCATCTTCGTCAAACATCTGCTCTTTTCTGATTTCTTGTCCATTGATAACCATGTCCTCGCTTATCTCTCCAGAGTTCCTTTATGTACATAAAAGAAAATGAAGAGTCTTCTATTTTTCCATCTACATAAAAGATAGCATATTAAGGGGCACCTGGATGGCTCAGTCGGTTAAGCATCTGACTTCAGCTCAGGTCATGATCTCACGGTTCGTGGGTTCGAGCCCCGCCTCAGGCTCTGTGCCGACAGCTCAGAGCCTGGATCCTGCTTCGGATTTTGGGTCTCCCTCTCTCTCTCTGCCCCTCCCCCATTCACACTTTATCTCTCTCTCTCCCAAAAATAAAACAAAATTTTTTTAAAAAGATAGCATATTAAGTATTACAATATATGTACCACATTATACCTTGTTGGTTTTTTTTACATCTAATGGTGTGATTTAAAAATTTTTTATATCTCCATACCATGTGGCACGTAGAACGATTCATTTCTTTTCATAGCTATATACTGTTTCATTTTTTCATTATTGATCATTTCCAATGTTTTTCTATTATAAACAATTCTGAAATAACATTGTGAAAACATCATTTGACACATATGCAAATGTATATGTGGGATACATCCCACAACTTGGAGATGCTGGGTCAAAAGTTGCAAGCATTTGTGATTTCGAAAATCGGTGTCCGGGTGCCCTCTATTGGAGGTACACCCATTTATCTACCCGCCAGCAGTGCCATGAGGCTTCTCTGGAGACTCATTAACAGAATACGTACACAAATGCGAAATAGTTCTAATTTGTGTATTAGTTTTCTACTACCTTTGTAACAAATTATCACAAATTTCGTCATGTAAAGCAACATAAATTCCTGATCTAACAGTTCTTGAGGTTAGATCCAAAATGCATCTAAAGTAAGTTGCGTTTTCACGTGTTTTGTTAAGTGTATCCTTACTTTTTCATTGTGCGGTGTCATTTAAATGAAGTGGCCGTTTTCTGATTATAATTTGAATACTTAAGTTATTTATATTTTCTAATACATCTTAGCAAATCTCTTAGTAATTCGTTACATCAACAGGAGTAATTGATTATAACTACGTGCTCAGTCCCCAAACGTGATCATCAGGAGAAATAAGCACTTGAGATATTAGTCCCCTAGAATGACAAGATTAATGAATACATTTTCTTTGTGTCTGGAATAGCATATTCTCACATTTTAATTTTTAAATATTTTCATTATGAAATGCAAAACCAAAGAATATGCTGAACCCAATTCAATTTATGAAGCACAACAATAAAATAATCATTCATGAAAAACACTTCATCCGAACAAGAAGCAGAAGGGGGCGCCTGGGTGGCGCAGTCGGTTAAGCGTCCGACTTCAGCCAGGTCACGATCTCGCGGTCCGTGAGTTCGAGCCCCGCGTCAGGCTCTGGGCTGATGGCTCGGAGCCTGGAGCCTGTTTCCGATTCTGTGTCTCCCTCTCTCTCTGCCCCTCCCCCGGTCATGCTCTGTCTCTCTCTGTCCCAAAAATAAATAAAAAGCGTTGGAAAAAAAAAAAAAATTAAAAAAAAAAAAAAAAAAAAAGAAGCAGAAGATAACAAATTGCTAACCACATCACGGCTCTTCCCTGTCCCATCCTTCTACATATCTCCTCCTCAGCCAATGCGCATTATCCTGATTGTGTCTTTATCATTCATTTGCTTTTTCTTAAGAATTTATCACTCCTATATGTATCCCCAAATGGTGTGTTCAGTTTTGTTCACCTCAGAAGTTCCTAAAAGTAGAATCACATAGTCTTGTCCCACAGTATTGTTTCTAAAACACATCCATTTTCTTTCTCATAGCTGTTGTTACTTTTATGGCACAACAGAATATTGTGAATAATACACAAAATTTCCTTTTGGTGCTGTTGGAAATTGGAGTTGTTTCTACTTGTGTTTCCCTTGTAAACAGTACCGGTAACATTCATCTGCGTGGTTTTGGATATGTGCAAGAATTTCTCTAGGTTACATGTGCAAGAGTGTGATTTCTGGGTAATAGATATGCAGATATTTAACTTTACTACCAAACTTTATACTCCAAATTTCTGTGTGTGGTTTCCTTTTGCTCTATGTATTTTGATGCCAGCTCTTTATGGAATGAAGGTTTATGTGGCTTTTATGAAATGCATCATATAGTAAATATTTGGGGGTCATACAATCTCTAGTTCATCTATTCATCTCTACTGTTGTAATGGGAAAGCAGCCATAGATAATATGTTAACAAATGAGCATGGTTGTGTTCTCATAAAACTTTATTTATAAAATAGGTAACAGGCAGAATTTAGCCCATGGGTTATAGTTTGCCAACTCGTGCTCTACAAATACTTCGGTATAGATATTTCATTTTTAAATAATTTTATAGCAAAATATTTTAGCAAAAAAGAAACACAGTAAAACAAATATGACAAAATATTACAACTGGTTAACTCTAGGTGGTCCCAATAGTGTGGTTTTTAGTGTATTTTCAACATTTCTGTAGGTTTGAAATCTTTCAGAATAGAAAGGTAGGGAGGAAAGAGCTGCTGAAAGCCTAAATAGATTCTGCCCCTCTGCTTTCAAATAGCCTCATGATAAATAACAGCAACAGTCCGTAAAAGTAAAAGCTAAATTACTTACTTATGATCTTTTAAAAATGTATTAATGGTCAACATTTTCAAACAATTAAGAAAAAACATGGGAATGGAAATGTTATTACTCTGGCCTCAGGAGAAGGAAGCAATATCAGAATTCTTACGTTAACATTAAACTCAGTTTGTTTATTCTATGCTTACAAATCTTCAAAAATTTTAGAGACTCCTGTCATATGTTACCAATAAGTAAAATCTTGAATATTTTAACACGTTTTACATCAAAGGCAAGAACCTCAGATGTGTTATTAATTCTGTTAACCTCAGCTAGGCAACAGTCTGCCCCAATATTCAGTTGATGCTATTGGCTCCTTTCCAGAAAAGATTTGTAAGAGGAATGTTTTACATCTTTGGTTTTTATCCTGTTAGCTCACAGGCCAACAGTCTTATTAATAACCCTTTCCAACTCAGAACACACCAAATCATCAGTTTTATCATCTATCAAATATGTCACTTTTAAGAAATTTAAAAATATTTGTGAAAATAATGAAGAATTTTAATTAAGAATATTAAACATATTCATTTTACAAACTTTTCCAGATTTGCAATGTAACAACAACTGAACATTGGTGGAGACTGACTGCATAGGCAAAAGTAAAAAAGTTAGTAACACATCTGAGGTTGTTATATTTGATGTAAAATGTGTTAAAATATTCAACATTTTACTTACTTGTAACATGTGAATAGATTCCCTAAAAATTTAGGGGATTTTTATAAGCAGAGACTAAACATGGTTCGTTTTATGTAACATAAGAATTCTAATATTGGCTCCTACTCCTAAAAATATAAAAATATAAAAAAAATAAGCCTTTCAACTCCTATTTTCACTTGTCCCAACAGATATTAAAGCACAGTCTCCAGCTGTATCAATGCAAAAACAGTGTACCAGTGTGGAAAGAGATCAAGAAAAAAACAAATAGTGGAGTTGATTATCATACAATTTCGTATCTGGCGAGTGCTAAAAATCGGAGGAAAATAATCAATTTATCCTATATTTTTATATGACTTTGTTTATAATTTTAATTTACTGTTTTCAGATTAAGGAGTGGAGTCAGAAAGGTTAATTTGGCTAAAGACATACAACTATTAAAAACAGAGATGAGAATCACACATAAACCTTCTAAATCCCAGATGTGCCCTCATCTGTCACATCATTCTGCCTCACTGTAAGCTTGAAGCCGCTCCACGAGAGTACAGACACACACAGCCATGTGTGATGGGTTTGTGGAATGTGGCAGAAAACTAGGGAAAGGTTAGTAAAGTTGAACTGCAGGTGAGAGGACAAAATCATTAAGAGAAAAAAAATCATAAATGAGGAATAAATTTGGCATATTGGACTACGCTCGCTAACAGATTTTATATGTGATCTGGAACATTACTGGAAACCCCCCAACCCAGGCCCCCAGGGGCCCCTGTGAGCCCTAAGCAGGAGAAGATTACTTGGTAAATTGTAGCGTTTTCTTTCACCAACGACCCAAATGACTCAATGAGGGACTCGTCTTCATCAGACATCTCACCCAATAAGGGTAAGGTGTTCCCATTGGCTGGAACAACATGAGTCCCAGAGAAGGTGGAGTGTAGTTCAGGGAGAAGGCTACAAAGACCGAAGACGCCTGCGGAGCAAGGCTGCAGTGCCCGCTAAATTCCATTTTCTCCTTCCGCAGCAGGGCTGTAGTGCACTCATTAGCTAAACTGTATTTCTCGGCCCCTCTTGACACGGGGTGTGGCCCTAGAACTAACTTCTAATGAATGAAGCGTAAATGGAAATTTGCGCCACTCCCAGGTTTACACCTTTAAGAAGCAAGTAGGGGCGCCTGGGTGACTCAGTCAGGTAAGTGTCGGACTCTTGTTTTCGGCTCAGGTCATGATCTCATGGTTGGTGAGTTCAAGCCCCCAGTTGGGCTCTGCACTGACTGCAGAGCCTGCTTGGGATTCTCTCTCTCTCCTCCCCTCTCTGCTCCTCCTCTGCTTGTATGCTCCCTCTCTCTCTCCCCGCCCCCTCTCTCAAAGATAGATATTAAAAAGAAAAAGAAGCAGGTATACCTACTTCACATTCTCTCCTTCCACCGGATGGATACTGATGAGGAGGAGACCCAGCAAATTGGCACAGACTCAAGGTGCAAGTTAACCTGGGTTTCCAACTCACCGTGTGGAGGAGAGACACCCACCAACCAACACCTTAGATGATCTCATGAGAGAGAAGTAAACTTCCATTGTGTTTGAGCCATTGAACAATTTTGGGTCAGTTGGGTAATTGGTCATACCCAATTGGTCAATTTGGGTAAATTGAACAATTTACCAACACAGACAAGCCTATCCTAACTAGTGGAGTTTGTCCATCAGTAGATATCAGCAATATTCTTCTTCTACATCCAATGAAATAAAGGGCGGCAGTGTGAAATAGTAGGCACGCAGGAGACCAAAGCAGGTGGCATAAAAATGGCCGATCGGAGTGGCAGGAGACCTTGGCAAGAGAAACGTGATGAACAAGTAGCCAGAAGAGAGGAAACATAGATACTCAGAGATCTGCTGTTCTTGAATACTCGCAGAAAGCTGTAAGAAAGAGGTTTGAGGGCAGGTCATTTGGCCGAGGGTTACTAACACTGTACAGTTTGGAACAAACTTGAAAGCACTGTCACCTAGCTTCTGGATACTGGTGGTGTCTTTAAGGCATCCAGGCCATATGTTTACAGGAATGAAAGCATATATATATATAGCATGAATATGCCTCAAAACATGAAAACATTAGGGTTAAAGGATTATGGGTGGGTTTCCATTTTTTTGTTTTTTCCTTCTGAATCATATGAACTTTTTTAAAGCATACCGTACGCAGCCACCATGGAAAACATTATAGAGGTTCCTCAAAAAATTACAACTAGAAACACCATATGATCTAGTAATTCCACTATTTGGGTATTTGCCCAAAGAAAAACAAAAACACTAATTCGAAAAGATATATGAACCCCTATGTTTACTGCAGCATTATTTACAGTAGCCAAGATATGGAAGCAACCCAAGTGTCCCTTGATATATGAATGGATAAGGAAGATGTGGCATTTATATATACAATGGAATATTACTCAGCTATTTACAAAATGAGATTTTGCCATTTGTGACAACATGGATGGACCGCAAAGGTATTCTGTGAGGTGAAGTAAGTCAGAGAAATACAAATACCATATGATTTCACTTGTATGTGGAATCTTAAAAACAAAACAAACAAAAACAAGACTCTTAAATACAGAGAACCAGTGGTTGCAGAGGGGAGATGCATGAGGGATGAGGATTAAAGGTACAAAATGGGATTAAGAGGTACAAACTTCCAATTACAAAGTGAATAATTCATGGAGACACAAGGTAGAGCATAGGGAATAGAGTCAATAATATTGTAGTAACATTGTATGATGACAGCTGGTGACTACACTTCTAGTAGTGAGCGCTAAGTAATGTACAGGTTGTCGAATCATTATATTGTTCACCTGAAACTAATATAACATTGCATGTCAATTACACTTCAGTTTACAAAAGCGGTTTAAAAAAGAAGCAAACCACACACTTCTGGTGAAAAACTTTACCTTCCTTTTGGAGAAAAATTCTTCCTATTAATTTTATATTTTCATGAAAACATTTCATATTTTGGGGTCTATACACCATCAATAAGCAATAAGGATGAGACACAAAGCTTTGCCCAATTCCTAGTGTAAACTCTTTGAAGAAATGAATATTTACACAGCACAGAGAATATGACTACATGTTTGCCAGCTCCCGTTACATAATAAGCTCCTTTGAAAGCAGGCTCTGTATTACGCTCATGATTAATCCTTGGCACTTGGCACACAGGAGGTATGCAGAAATGTTCAGTGGGTGAATTTATGAATGCATGAGTACTCTAGTAGCTTTTAATGTGTAAATTCAATGGTAGTAAGTTATTTCAGCCTCGGAATCCCTATTCCCTGTTATTTCAGTTTTGCTAAGTGTGTAACAGGAAGTAATTGATCACACCTGAGATGCCTCAACGGTGTTCTTTTTTTTCTTTCCCTTTATATGTCACAGCTCCATTCAACCCAAATAAAGGTGCCGATAGCATTGTCAAGTTTGACACTTTCGGAGATGGAATGGGACAATACAACGTGTTCAATTTCCAGTACGTGGGTGGCAAATATTCCTACTTGAAGGTGGGTCACTGGGCAGAAACCTTATCACTAGATGTTGACTCTATCCACTGGTCCCGGAACTCGGTCCCCACTTCCCAGTGCAGCGACCCCTGTGCCCCCAATGAAATGAAGAACATGCAACCAGGGGATGTCTGCTGCTGGATCTGTATCCCCTGTGAGCCCTACGAATACCTGGCTGACGAGTTTACCTGTATGGATTGCGGCCTCGGGCAGTGGCCCACTGCAGACCTGTCTGCCTGCTTCAATCTCCCCGAGGACTACATCAGGTGGGAAGATGCCTGGGCCATTGGTCCAGTGACCATCGCCTGCCTGGGCTTTATGTGTACATGCATAGTTGTGACTGTTTTCATCAAGCACAACAACACACCCTTGGTCAAAGCATCAGGCCGGGAGCTCTGCTACATCTTGTTGTTTGGGGTTGGTCTGTCCTATTGCATGACATTCTTCTTCATTGCCAAGCCATCACCAGTCATCTGTGCTTTGCGTCGACTAGGGCTGGGGACCTCCTTTGCTGTCTGTTACTCAGCCCTGCTGACCAAGACAAACTGCATCGCCCGCATCTTTGATGGGGTAAAGAATGGAGCTCAGAGGCCAAAATTCATCAGCCCGAGTTCTCAGGTTTTCATCTGCCTGGGTCTGATACTGGTGCAAATTGTGGTGGTGTCTGTGTGGCTGATCCTGGAAGCTCCGGGCACCAGGCGCTACACCCTTCCAGAGAAGCGGGAGACAGTCATCTTAAAATGCAATGTCAGAGATTCCAGCATGTTGATCTCACTCACCTACGATGTGGTCCTGGTGATCTTATGCACTGTGTATGCCTTCAAAACTCGGAAGTGCCCAGAAAATTTCAACGAAGCCAAGTTCATTGGTTTTACCATGTATACCACGTGCATCATCTGGCTTGCCTTCCTCCCTATATTTTATGTGACATCAAGTGATTACAGAGTAAGTCTTTGAATGGTTTCTTCTTTTCATTGTTCCCTTATCCTGCCAATATTTTGTTATGTAGGATTTAAAATAGACTTATTTCATCTCAGTAATTAGGTAGGTAATTGTAAATGCCATGATAAACCACCATATTATATATGGAAACTCATTCAATATGTTTTAAAAGCATCTAATTAGTGAGTACTATGTGCAAAGCATTGTACTAGGCACAGAAAGGAAGATAAATGTAAATGATGTGGTCATTCAAGCAATTTATAACCTAGTAGGAGGAAGATGCAACACACACACACACACACACACACACACCTCTAAAACTTTTAAGTTTAGAAAGTGATTCACCAGAGGGCAAGAATTAAACCACTAAGAACCTAGTGAGAATAATTCGAATAAGACACAAGAGAACCTGGCTACCACAGATTAATCGGTAAATTAAAATAGACTTGCAACATTAAGCCATTATCAGATCTAAACACTTTCACTCAAGCTTCAAATAAGCATCATTATGTCTCTAAAACAGATTAAAATGTAACGTAAATTTGTTATACATGTTCTACAACTTTAGTTCTTGTACATATGAGATTTTATTTATATATATATATATATATATATATATATATATATATATATAAAATCCTTGAACTAGTTAAAAATATTACTGCATATATCCAAGTAACCTAATTAAGTCAGTTTTCATAAAGTCTTTAGCAATGCATAGTTCAAATTTCTGGGCATCAATATAATTACCATCTCTTCTGAAAGACAGAGTTCATCATTCTACCATAATTTCTCAAATTATTGAAACCATCAATCAGTTACTTTTGCATTTATATTTCTGATTTTAGTATCTTCCAAGGAGTTTAAGATTTTTTTTTTCCACTTGAGGCAATTGGTTTTATTCTCCATATGTCTTAAGTTGTCATAGATTAAAGTTTTCCACGGGCATTTCCTTGTTACACCATAATTTCACAAAGTGCTTCTGTAGACTGTAACAGTCCCCAAATCTATTTATCAGCAATTCCTATATTACCAAAATTCTTGAACACTGCAGCTCAAAAAGAAGACACAGCTATTTAAAATGTGGCATCAAGAGACTAGCAAAGCTTAACATAGCTCATCTTTTAAATGATTTACAACGATGTGACTGAAACCATGGACTAAAGTAAAGGAAGAACAAGGAAAATAAAGAACTTAAATTCAATGTTGCTGTAATGGTCAGGCATTCTAAGCCTACCTATAAAATTTTTTGAAAATGTGTCAGTAGAGAAATTATCAGAACTGAACAGCAAAATCAAGGGTCATATTATATGAGCCATGGGGGAATGTGAACCATTAGTGAGGGGATTAAAATGGATAACTATAGTTAATGTATTTTAATGCTGCCACTTCTATCTTTTGTCTTTATGTGCACATCCACTTCTATAGATCTGTACGGATTTTTTTTAAGTTCTTAGGAAGCATCCTCAGCAGACATGATTTAGGGTACTGGGACTGTGAACCAGTTACAATATTATTTTACCCTGGGTATATGATCTGAAACCATTCATTCTCAAAGAAGCTAATAAGAAAACAGAACAGAAAATACTACAGAGAATAAATAAATAGCATTATAAAAGTTTAATTTTATTGAATGAGTTAGCATTTATTTCTAAAAGACAGAAAAGAAATGACTTCTTTCCTTAACATGATAGCAGTATATAGGAGATCAATTGACTAAGTGAAATTAACTGAAGATACCATAAACTTCACCACATGGCATGAGGCAAATGGGGCAGAGGTTGTGGAGTGTGTTTTAGGTCCATGCTAATAAAGGCATCCAAACCTGAGGCTTCACATACCCCTTACAAATAATACCAAGGCAAAATTTACAAAAGAAATGAAAAAGTAGAATGGAGTCTCCAACCCATTGGTTTTCAAATTTGACTGTGCATTGAATCAACTGGGTAGCTTTGAAAAAAAACATATTGACACATGGGGCACAGACACAAGGATTCCGATTTAATTGGCCTGGTCCGTGGCCTGGACATCTGGATTTTTCAAAGTCCCCCAAGTGACTAATTTGCAGCCAAGACTGAAAACGACTGCTTAAATCAATCATATGCTCTTAGTGTCTCACAGATGTCTTTAGTGTGGCCTTCACTGTTTTTGAAATTTTTTGAAATATTTGTCAAAATTAGAAAATTGAGGAATTTTACAGAAATATCCAGATTCTTGGTTTCTCTTAACAAAGTAAAACACGTGGACCCAAATTCCCGCATGCAACATTGAGCCGGACCTTAATGTTTATGCCTCTAGACAGAGCACACAGCTACCAATCCCTGAATGCTTCCACTTGGCTCCCTTCACTTGTGCATATGCATGACCTTGTAAGCATATGAATTTGAGACTGTTGTTTTAGGAATTCCAAAAGACTGAGGTGTAAAATTTCCCACAGGGAAACCAGGTGGTTCAGATAGAATGAGCAGAATTAGAGAAGTACCCATCCATTTACAGGCAGCTAGTAGGAATTTGGCCACCAGTCAACAAGGTTTATGACTCAGTACTTTGCCACCTCTTGTGAATTATAAATAAATAAAGCACTTTTCTAGTCTTCAAAAAGCTTATATCCCAGATGGGAAAAAAAATCAACAAGCATGAAAGAATTCAAAATCAATACAGAATAGTTTATAATTAAATTGGTGGTACAAGCTCTTAAATGCCTATAGGTTTGAAAGAAGAGTTGGATCAGTAAGAATGGTCTTTCCAAGAATTTCAAGAGGTGTGATTTCACACTGTACCTTGGTGGGAAACTGCAATTACAGTGGTTAGAGAATATAGGGCATGTGGGGAATGTTCTTGAGGCAAGACAGGAAATGAACCAAGCAAAAAAGGTAATATTGGTTTTACTCAAATAGAAAATGGGTTTGGGGGAGGGGTCTAGAGAGAAACTAATGGCAATTGGCCGTGGGGTCAACTTTTAACAGGCAGAGGAATTCATTTAAGTAATGAATTTAAATAATGCATTTAAATAATGAATAAGGGCTTGAGGAATTGATATTTTTAAATTTTTACTTTCTTTTGGTTGGTTGTTTGCTCAGGCAAGAAGTGACATGATGAAACATAAGAGGGAAAAAAAGGAACTAACGTTTATTGATCAACTCTGAAACTTACTCTAGATGTTTTGCTTACGTGAGTTCACTTATCCTCATTAGCACCCTGAAAGGCAAATGTTATTATCCATTGGAAGGATGAGTAAACAAACTTGGAGGATAATTGACTTCCCAGGTGACACAGTTAAGAAACAGTAGGACAAGTTCTTCAGATGCAAATCAATGCCTTTCATATTACACTACAGACTTCTCTGTTTTTAATATGGAGGATGGGTTTGAAAGAGTGGAGCATAGAACAAGCAAAACTAATTGAAGCTATTACAAGCATCCAAGACCTAGCAGGCAAGAACTTGGGTAAGAATCCAAAAATTCAAAGGATCTTTGATAAATTTCCAGGCCATCTCTTTCTGTATCACAAGATAGTGTAAGACTCAAACATTAAGCCATCAGGGGGCCAATCTTAGCTTACATGGTATAAATAAAGATTAGGTCATGTTTGGATATAAGGTTATCCATAAAGGAATTAATAGTAATTCCTGAATGTTTTGTTCATTTATGTCTTCCAAAAATATTTGAGCACTTATTATGGACCTTGGAGATACAGCTATCAACACAGACACATCTCTCTCTTTTATAACTTACCGTCTAGTGCAAGTGAGGGAAGGATACAGATGGAGAGTAAATAATGAACGGATGAAAATACAGGGTAACTCATGCTGTGGTTTAAGTGCTGTGATGGGAGGACAAGGGGGTGATGCCAATGCAGTGCTTCTCGAACTTTAGTGTGAATACAGCTCATGTGGGCACCTTGCTAAGATAAAAGATTCTGACCCAGTAAGAAAAGAGGGGTTCTGGCAAGCTCCCAGGTAGTAGAGATGTTGCTAAGCAAAGGACAGTACTCTGAGTATCGAGAAAATGGATTTTAAGGGGCATGGTGCAGAGGAAGCACTTTACCCACTGTAGGCAGAGACTTTGGAGGTCACTCTAGAATTCTGACAAGGTTTTAACACTTACAAAGAAATTCTGATTTACCCATGTTGACTCTTTCGAAGATTAAAAAAATACCAAATCTCAAATTTTTTCAAAACTGTTTGCCACTCCTGCTGGTGTCTATTTCATAATACTCCACTAAAGGATGGGAAGGAGCTAGCCATGGGGATTTTATGTGCTAGTCAAAAAAACAGCAAGTATGAACACACCTAGGCCAAAAAAAACAAAGTCTCAGAAAAGAAAGGTATATACAGCTATAGTTTAATGAGTAGATGGAAGAGAGATTTTATATGCAAGGTGGGCAGGGAAGCTAGATCATGTAGGACTTCATAGGCCATAGCAAACTTTTAGATTTCAGTCTATGTGGAAAAAGAAGCCATTGAAATATTTTAAGCAGAGGAATTTAATGATCTCCTATTTTATGATCTCACATTGTAGTGGGGAAAATTAAGCTGCTGAAGACACTGACTTAAAGACAAAGGCAGAAGAGGGGAGGCCAGTTAGGTGGCTGTCATAGATGTTCCAGTAAGATGGTAGAATATTAGCAATGGAGATGGAAACTTCGAGAACCGTCAAAGGTTTTTACCCATCTTGCCATTTAACAAGTTAAACTGCCACGTGTTCAGGGATGCTGGCAGACGACCCAAGACTCCTGATTCGGATACAAAGGACTTTAGAACAGCCATCACTGTAGCCAGAGTGTCAGCATTTATGTAGGTGCCCGAAGGCCCAGTTTTCACTAGACAATGCAAAGTGGGCTAGCTGACCCGTGCGTAAGCAGTCTTTGGATCAGGATTTGCCTTAAGACTGAATATGTCATGGTACAGCACTGTTAGCAATCCTATCCTTATTTAAAATGTTGACAGTGTGTTCATCATAGGTTTTCAGCATTCATTTTTATTTTCAAAACATATTGCAATAAAATATGATTTGCCTTAGTCACTGAGTTTTTGATGCTCCCTTAAAATTGCATCTCAAGAAGTGCCTTCCTTGCCTCCCCATAGTCCAAGCCCTGCCGTCCCCCTAGCAGGTCTGGATAGGATGGTGAAATGGTTGTCTGTAACCAACAGAGCATAAAAAATTGAGTTTTTTCCTCTCTCAAGTTTCCCTGCATGCTGGGTCTGGTGTCTGTGTGACTTCAGCCACCCTTGGGGATGGGGAGATTTTGGTCCTATCATAAGTACTGTTCTCTTCAAAGGAGCTAAAATCAGGGTTGGAGAATAAGGGAGGAATCAGCAGGGAGGAAGAGAGTAAGTCCATGCTAGTAAGTAAGGCACATTTGCTTTTAGCTTTAAGCATGCAAGCAGCTACTTTCAGCTCAATCTAACAAAGGTCCGATGTTTCTGAGCCCCCGAACCCTAAAGTGGATGGCAAGATCAGCATTACCGTCACTTCGTTTCAACTTCGGGGACCCCTTGACTGGAAGCCAGAGCCAGATAGCTTTCTGCCTGAGGCACGTGGTTTGTGCAGTTTAGCTAACTCAGCCTTGATACACACAGCAGTGACTGGTTTTTAAAGGAGTCCATCTTAATCCACGGCATTTGCTGTCTTGTGATGATAACATCTGTTAGAGTCTTGCCTGGTTTTCACGTAATGGCTAGGGGAGTTTTCCCGTGCTATAGCCAACTGCAAGAACTTATCTAGATTTCTTTGTGTCAGTTTCTCATTCTTTAGTACAGCCCCTTTGTCAGCATTTTACACCCAATCCAAGTCAATGAGAGTCCAAGTACTAGTCAGTGCCTCATCTATGGTTTTCCAGAGCATTTTTCTGTCTCAGGGAAATCCTGCAGAGAGAACCAAAGGTCCTTTTTTGCCACCAGCTTGTGCTGCAAAAAAAAAAACAAAAAAAAAAAAAAAACAAAAAAACAACTGAGGGAACTCTGTCCTCTTGGAATGGATCTAAGTCTCTCATGAGAGACTACAGCAAGGGATGAGCCCTGAGAGGGCCCCGCTGTGCCGTTATTCTGTGGCAAGCATTTAGGCACCCTGCCCCCTCATCTCCTGGGAGAATCAGCCACAGTGCAGGTGATTCACCTAATGTCTGCCTTCTCTGAAGGTCCCTCGTTTTGTGTTCAATATGCGTGCGTGTCTCTGCAACTTTTATGTGAAAACGAGTTGAAGTTTCTGTCCACCCAGGACTTGAACCAGATTAGACAGGAAATCCACCCCACTCCCTAGAGGAGTTAGCAACAACTACGGCACTGGTCCAGCAGCTCTATCCGAACCTACTTCCAGTTACTCAGCCTCTAACCCCCATCCCAAATCCCCATCGTTCATTACCGGGGAATAAGGTGGAGCACTGTTTATTGCCCGGTTGGCCATAGAATTTGGTCAGCATGCTTTCCACTGATTCCCATGGACTTCTCTCACATTTTGTTATTCAGCCCACAAAGCCCTCACACTTCCTCTGTGAGAAAACCATTGCGATCCTGTTGCCAAAACTATCGAAGATTGTAGCATCTCAGATTTGACTCTACTTCTAAGGTAACATATTAGCTTGCCAGAGTTTTGTTAATGTTGATCAAAAAACTTTATGACTCAAAGCAATAGTGGTAGCCAGAGAGGATCAGCATTGGCTCTGGTTCCCTGAACTCCACTTCCCATGGGCTAGGCAAAGTGGCCCGTGTCACCACAGCATGGTCAGTGGCAGCGTTACGGGGGAGGCAATGTGAGGTTACGGAACCTGAACCTTTTGTAATGGATGATATTCTGGCTCTTTGCTCCAAAAGTAGGCACTATCTCCATCTTCTAAGTCTCTTTGCCATACAAAGAAGGTCCAGAATCTCTTTACCGTGGAAAGAAAGTCCAGAACAGAGGCAGTCAGTGCCTGTGCTTGAAAGACATGCTAGAAGAGACCATAGAAAATTATATTCCAAAAGAACGAACAGAAGTTGCTATTGGACTGGATGTGTGGGTGTAAGAGAAAAGGCAAAAATCAAGGATGACTCCCTTTTTTGTGGCTTGCACAGCTGGGTGGGATTTTAGGTCACGTACTCAAGTACCTGGGGGAGGGCATCAAGTTTTACATATTAATCCCGATATGCCTATGACATATCCAGTACAGTATGCCAAGACAGCAGTTGAATATCTGTCTGGAAGCCCATAAGATAGGCTGGAACTCGTAATAAATACTTGAGCAACATCAACATAGGCGGTACTTAAGCCATGGAACCCAATGAGATGAAGTGAAGAGAAACCAAACTGAGGTCTGAGACACTCCAGCACTTAAAATTCAGGTAGAAGCAAAAAAGCCAACAGCAAAAACAAAACTAAGACAAGGAACTTTCAGTGAGGGAAGGATGTCAGGAAGCTAAAACGAAGGAAGCATGTCCAGTGTTGCTGGAAGTTTGAGGAAGCTGAAAGCAGAGCAGCATGGACTAATAGGGTACAAAAAGGCAGAACAAAGAATTATAGGTAAATACAGACTTTTAGTAGTGTGACTTCTTACATTTTTTTAATGTTTATTTATTTTTGAGAGAGAGAGAGGAAATGAGCAGGGGAGGGGCAGAGAGAGAGGGAGACAGAGAATCCGAAGCAGGCTCCGGGCTCTGAGCTGTCAGTCAGCACAGAGCCTGATGGCAGGGCTCGAACTCACAAACCGTGAGATCATGACCTGAGTCGAAGTTGGATGCTTAACCGACTGAGCCACCCAGGCGCCCCATTAGTAAGTAGTATGACTTCTTAAAGGAACTGAACAATTGAATTTATGAGGCCAGTACTTCGGCTTTATAAAAATCTAAAAGGTTTCCAATCGAAACAAATGTATTAAATAATATGCTACATAAACTGTGACCAAAATGCATCTTTAGTTCTGGCACCCATTGCCCCTTTAGTAATTAGTGAGAGTAATAATCGCCCACCCCTGCATGGAAATCCCAGTGAACACATTCAAATACTGAGCATTCATCATATGAGGCTCCGTTCTGGTGCTGGGGATAGAGCAATGAATGAAAACGGTCATGAGTTTGGTTGGCCCATGAATGTGTGTGCTCTTAGGTAACACATGGTCCTATGATCGTCTTCAACAGAAAGTAGTGTCTATTAGGAAATCAAAATGCCTAGTCCTGTATAATTATCAAAACCATACCTTGACTTAACATTACATCTCATGTTCTCCCGAAGTCTGGCCTGCCTGGGGCAGAGAGCCTGCAGTGCTTGGCTTTTCCGTTCTTCTTATTCACACTCCCCATTTCACCACTGGCCCTGGTCAGAGAGTAATAAGGAAGAAGCAGGACAGTTCTTACGTAAATGGATAGTTTTATGATCTCTGCAGTGTTTGTTAAGGACATATCCTTGGGGTACCTGGAAGATGATTAAAGCATGCAATGTTTTCATGCAATGTTCAGAAATATCCGGCTGGTTTTTTTCTCCTGCAGGTTCTTGAGTGAGTTGGCTGGCAAGTCCTATTCTGACCTGTCCCTTGTGGCCCCGTGCTCAGTCCCAGGGCACCCAACTACACCCGGCCGCCAGCCTCTTTCTAGGAAGGACTCAGGCTGCTCCAAAGGAGCACAAGACTACCCATGATGGTCTTTATAGTGTGGGACATCCAGTCCATGCACGGCACTCACACATCCTTTGCTTTGATAAATTCTTACAGTAAAGGGCTGTCTCAATACGGTAGCAAGTGTCTGTGCTCTGCCATGAAAGTAATTAACCTTTTCTCACCTCCTAGACTTCCAGGACAGGAATCAGGCTTCAAGCCAGGACATCTTCCTCCTGCAGAAAAGCCTCAAACATTCTGTGAATAGCCACATTGAAGCACTCCTCTCCAGGTCTTAAGTGAGGAGAAAAGCACAACCTTCCTTCAGGGAGGAAGGGTCTAGAACTCACAGCACAGCCTTTTTTCAAGATATCCTCCTCATAAAAGCCTCTCCTCCCCCTTGTAACGGCTTAAAGTGTGTGAGAAGCTTCAGCGTTATAGAATATTATTAGAAAAGGTTTCCTTGAAAGATGATACATTTGAACTTGTCCTACCCTCACTCTAGTATCTGGCACCTCTCATACTGGCTCCCCAGTCAAAAGTGAAGATGGAAGAGGATAGTTCTAAAGGAAGAGTTCAGTTCTGATAGTACACATCAATACAAAAAAAAATTACGCCAGAAATCGGACCCGCTATAAATAACACAGTGATGGTTTATCAAGGCTTTTACACTGCAAAATTAGTGAGTGGACTCCTTTCTGAGAAGCTGGCAAAAGGGAAAGGAGCCTACAGTGTGGGGTCAAGTGGAGGGCACTGGAGCAGTTAAAAGGGACAGGAGCTTTAAAATAGGGTAGGTTGTCCTTTTGGCATACAAAGTAAACTCAGAATCTGAAGAATAATGCTACAGGGGTAACCTGAATTTTGTCTAGTCAAACCAGAACGCAGCCATCTAGAGTTCTGTGGCTTCTCCAATTAATTGTTCAGTCTCGAGCTTTCTCTGATTAGAGAAGGTCAAACACTTGAGGGCATGAGAGATTATGCTATCTGGTAATAACATTGCCTGGAGCAAAAGGACAAAGAAATCTAAAATTACCCTAGGATTTACCATAGCTACTCTGAGTGAGACTGATAGAAGAAATAATTAATTTCCATTTTTTAGTACTGAAAGCAATAAAATATGTAGAAGTTAATTTAGGATTTTCTAGAAAATCTGTGGGAGCTGAAGTTAGGACAGATGAGATCAGCGGAGATGAAGAGGGAAAGCAAAAGAATGAAAACAAGGCACGATAAAACCTAGTTCTGAGGGGTACTTTCACGGGAGGCAAAGAGGAAGCAGGTACAAGTTCTCTGCCAAGAACAGACCTACGGAAGCCTAGAGAACAAAATGAATGAACAGTGAGTACCTCGTGTATCAAGATTCCAGAGGGTTGCCAATGAAATAACTTACAGGTAGCCCATAAGACAGTTGACAGTGTCTCACAATTTTGAGTGGGGTAACCAATAGCTGATGAGCAGAATTCCCGGCAAAAAAGAAAAAAAAGATGGGGAAATGTAAATGGCCCCTCAGATTTGTTCATGGTACAGTGAACCTTAAACAAGCTAAGTTGAATGACTGAAACCATCAGCAATCTGGTCACTTCATCAGGGAATGTTGATATTTCACTATTTAAGATTCTGACTTAGGTGGTCCTGCAGAAATGTCTTTATACAAATATAAAGAAGAAAAGAAACAAAACCAGAAGATCCATGTAAAGTCCTGGCAAGTACTCAGGAGCACCTAACACAAGTGTGTTTGCTAACAGATCTTAAGCAATGTTTCCATGAACATCTCAAGTTCAAAAGATCTCATTTCATCATTCTATTGGTTTGCTTATACTAACAACAGAACTGTGGATGGTTTGGGTTTTTGGTTTGGTCTTTTCTCAGTGTTCTTGTTAGTAGGTGACATGGTTGCATTTACAGCCAGACATTTAACTAGGCAACGTTTTCTTGTAGGTGCAGACAACAACCATGTGCATCTCTGTTAGCCTGAGTGGCTTCGTGGTCCTGGGCTGTTTGTTTGCACCCAAGGTGCACATCATCCTGTTCCAACCCCAGAAGAATGTGGTCACACACAGACTGCACCTCAACAGGTTCAGTGTCAGCGGAACGGGGACCACATATTCTCAGTGTAAGTATAGAACTTGGCAGTGACCCTTCCGTGAATAGCACTATAGCAGAGAGAAGGCTCAGAGGGGAAGCAATGGACAGGAATAGGCAAGGACAACCCATGTCCATCCCCCACGAACAATCTCAATTCAATTTAATAAGTGCTGGTTCAACCACTGTGTGTCAGGTAGTGTATGCTACGTGCTAGGGATACAGAGGTGAGTGAAAGTCAAGGCTCCTGTTTTGATGGTACATACAGTCTAGCAGGGAACACAGACATTAAATCCATAACTGCACTTGGGATTTTTTAAATGTTTATTTAATTTTGAGAGAGAGAGAGAGCATGAGCAGGGGAGGGGCAGAGAGAGAGGGAGACACGGAATCCGAAGCAGGCTCCAGGCTCCGAGCCGCCAGCACAGAGCCCGACGCGGGGCTCGAACTCACAAACTGTGGGATCATGACCTGAGCCGAAGTTGGACGCTTAACCGACTGAGCCACCCAGGCGCCCCCGCACTTAGAATTTTTGACCGTGTTGTGGAGTCAGAGCACCTACTTCTTAGTCCTGACTCTGCAATCAATTCAATAGGAAACGCTGAGCACATCACTTTATTATTTGTGACTTTACTTTACTCACTGGCCCAGAGGGTCGGCCTAGATTGGTGCTCTGCAGAGTATGTCCTGTGTCACACATGATAAAGGTGCTTCATGAAAAATTAAAAAGGGAAGATAACCAAAAAAAGACGGGAAATGGTTCATCCTAAATACCCCCTTAGAAGTTTGAAGCAGCACCTTTACCATGAGCATGTTAGTTTTAAGAATCCCGAGAGCAAGGCAATCTGTTTAACTTGGTTATTTACAGTTCCTTAAAAGTATTCAAGCACAGGGGCGCCTGGGTGGTTCAGTCGGTTGGGCGTCCGACTTCGGCTCAGGTCATGATCTCGCGGTCCGTGAGTTCGAGCCCCGCGTCGGGCTCTGTGCTGACCGCTCAGAGCCTGGAGCCTGTTTCAGATTCTGTGTCTCCCTCTCTCTCTGACCCTCCCCCGTTCATGCTCTGTCTCTCTCTGTCTCAAAAATGAACAAACATTAAAAAAAAAAAAAAGTATTCAAGCACAGTTAAACCAGCTAATATTCCATGGAACACACCTTGAAAAACGCCAGAATGTATCTTCCTCGTACTTCGATGCACAGGGCTTTTCAGCTGCAAACCAGCTGAAGGGTAGTGGAGGAACAGCCCAGGCCACCACTGCATCTCTGACTGGCCTGCGAACATCTGAAACACTATCCTTAGAGAGCCTCTCATTAAATTCTCAGGCACAGTGTACCTAAAGGGGACAACCTTTTAAGCCATTTTCAGCTTATCTGTGGTTTGAAGCAGGAGAAATTCACTGACAGAAGGATGAGGGGGGCGGAGGAAGGAAGCCACAAGAGAGGGAAGGAAGACTGGAGTGACAGAGACAAATGACTGCCTCACCATTTTGCCTCGAGTCGATCAGAAAGGATGCTTCAAAATAGCTCAGCATCACAGAGTGAGCAATCACATTAGTGCCCCAGTTTCTGCAGCAAAGTATAAAATTTAACAGGGCTGCCCTTCCCCCAGCAAACAAAGGAAAGGCTGCCGGCTGATAGCACACGTTCACGGATGCACTGGATATGCCACTCCTCGGTGGAGACAGGGATGTTCTTGTCTTTTCAGCTCAATTTCCAGGTGTCACGATGGTTGAGTGCCAGCACATGGTAAGACTTGTGATCATTTTCCTTGGACCCCAGAGAAACCTGCTTATTTCTTGAGCAGGCACATCTTTTTTCTAGAGCCCAACTGTAGCAGCTAGCTAGACCAGACAAGAAAGAACTGGCAATAGCAAATAAAAACAACAATGATAAGAACAGCCAATGGAACTATCACTGATTCTTTTCTATCTGCTGGGCATCATGCTAAAAATGTCATACACATGTGCACATGTGCTGTATCTTATTTAATGCATACAATTCCCTGACATCAAGAAACCTACCCAGGGTCCCACATATTGAAAATGGCAGAACCAGAATTTAGAGTCGGTTTCTCTCATTTCAAAGGCAGTGTATCCAACAACTGTATCCTGCTACTTCAGTCAGGGTGCAAGCCGGGAAAGTTCCCAGGAAGTTAGGTACGTGGTAGGCTTTACAGGGATAACAATAGGAAAGTTACCCAAGGCTGTACAGCAAGACTGACTTCTGAGCAAAAGTCATCCTGCTCTCAGAGCTCAGATTTCCCAGCTGTTACTCAAACAGTTTAACAAAGCCCCTTCCACAGACATTTATACATATAAACCTCAGTAATTTCAAAATGACAGCATTTTCTAATATACATACTTGGAATTAATAAATTCCTGAAGGAATACCAAGGGCACTTTACCCAACCAAGTCTCTCTTCCGAATTTCAGAAATATCCACTTACACAAAAACATGTGTTTTAAGCTTTCACGCAGAATGCTAATCTGCAAGTGGCCCAATGAGATACTTCGAAGTAAGCATCTACCCAGCCCAACATTTTAGAACTATTTTGTTACTCAATGAAATTTTAAGTAAAAATTTCTTTAAAAAGGACCTCATTTTTTTTAGTAGTTTTTCTCTGCTCCATGTTAACGAAGTGGTATTAAAATGATAAGGTGAAGAAGTATTCATGTGATAACTCTAGGCATATCAAATTGCAGAAGTAACAAGTACATTAATCTGTTATTTGTAATTCTTTATATTTTATGCAAAATAGTTTTATTTGTGGGCTCCTTTTATCCCATGAGTAGTAGATACTACAAGTTCCATTTCACAGGTGAGAAAATATGAAAGGTACTTCTCAAAGATATACGGTGATTCAAAAATCGACTCTGGGTTTCCTGATTTGTGATTAATATCCTACCCATTTTCATAAATTGGAACTAGAGTCATGAAATTCATTCATTCATTAAATGCTTAAGTATCTTCTATACAACAGAAATTTCTAAGCACCGAGGTACACAGTGGAGAAAAAGAACCCCTAGCCTCATGAAGCTCGGCATCTAGACCACTGTTGTCCATATTGTAGTGTGTAACCTAGTAATGGGTCCTGAAATTTATGTAGTGTGTTTCACCAGCAGTTTTAGAAGAAAATAGAATTAAATGTATTAGAGTACATTATATGTGATAAGGGTAAGTAGTTTTTCATGGAGTTTGCTCCAGTGGTTACACGTCTACAAGGTCCAAGTAGGAGGTTTTTTACTGTGAATTGCAATCAAAGAAGTTTGAAAGACACTGGTCTATGGGATCTAGTTTATGCATGAACACATTACTAACCCACACTCTGGTGAACATGTAAGCGACTGGTTTAATTTCTTCATGCCTGTTTCCTCCATTATATATTCAGCTCAGTTTATATCCATTTCCTTCCTAAATATTGGGAAGTACACTGTTTTATAACTCAAGAAAAATCCTCAAATTGTTCTGACTTCATTAGGTAAAGCATATGTTTTCCTTAGTTGCTACATAATTTATGTTCTGGTGAGTATTATATAGGCATTTTACCGTATTGAGTTATTGTTACCAGCATTGCTGCTGGTTTTCTAATTTACTCTTTCCAGGTATAAAAACAACAACCCCATGTTAAGAGTAAGTTAATATACCAACAGGGTTACTCACCGCAACACCTACACACATCTAATTATCTATTCCCGCATGACAAGCTTCCACAAAATTTTGTGGCTTCAAAACAATAACCCCCTAAAAAAATAAATAAAAATTAAAAATTAAAAAAAAATAACCCTGTTATATCTCTCATGATTTTGTGGGTTAGGAATCCAGGCAGGGCTTGGCCGAGCAGTTCGTCTGCTCTATGAGGCCTGGGCTGGGTCCTTCCGGGGTTTCAGCTGAGACTGACCTGATCTGGAAGCCCATGGTAGCTTCACTCTCCGGCTTGGCAACTTGGCAGAATGCCTTTCCACGTGGAATCCTAGAGAGGAGGACAAAGCTGTCCAGATTCAAGGAAGGGACACACACCCCACCTATGAAATAGTTTGTGGCCATTTTCCTTGGGCCACATTCTCCAAATCCTGAAGCCAGTACTGCAGTTTCATTAAGGATCACAGACTTGACACAGGTAATCCCGAGCAGTGCCAAGAAGTTCCCCAGACTGGAAGGTGCGGCCAAATTA
Organism: Neofelis nebulosa; assembly: GCF_028018385.1. NCBI lineage: Eukaryota > Metazoa > Chordata > Mammalia > Carnivora > Felidae > Neofelis > Neofelis nebulosa. The sequence goes on along the minus strand of NC_080785.1, from coordinate 78,984,584 downwards.
ATTCCCAGTTAATTCTCAGGCAAGAGTGGCAGAAATATCACATCATTTAGGAGCCTGGGTGACCTACCTGATGGCAGCTAAGGTGGCTGATACCACAACAAGTAACAGTACTGGATGTTAAAAGCTGAGCAGTGCTGCAAAAAGACGTAAAGGCATGACCAAACTTAGAAGCAAGCACAGAGGAAAAAACATGGTTAGGGACATCTTGGAAAACTCACCATTTGTGAAATGTTTACATACTGCTAGGTTTAAAGGGAACAACTTTAGTTGTAACTGATTAACTATACACAGTGAGAGTCAAAATAATAAAAATAAACATTAGGGGCACCTGGGTGGCTCAGTCGGTTAAGCGTCCAACTTCAGCTCAGGTCATGATCTCGCTGTTCATGAGTTCGAGCCCCGTGTTGGGGTCTGTGCTGACAGCTCAGAGTTTGAAGCCTGCTTCAGATTTGGTGTGTCCCTCTCTCTCTGCCCCTCCCCTGCTTGCCCTCTGTTTCTCTTTCTGTCTCTCAAAAATAAACAGTTAAAAAAATATAAATAAAGGAAACATTAACTTTTCTCCATTCAGTACACCCAGAGACCAGTGGCTCCCAATATTTGTGTACCAAAAAACCCCCCAAAACTGAACAAACAAAAAAAAACCCAACAACAAAAAAAACCTCATTGAAATGAAGTTCCCAGGCCCCACCCATAGATATTCTGGGCCATATGATCCGGGTCGAAAGAAATCTGGTTCGTAACAGATACTCCAGCTGGTTCAATCAAAGTGGTCCAAGGAAAACATTTTGAGAACCTTGGACTCCACCACGCTGTGTGCTTCACCTACCAGTGTCAGTCCAGAGCAAGGAGAGTCTCTGAGATGACCCTCACCGAGGAAGCTGGCACTGGATTCAGAGAGGGAGAGGGGTTCTGAGCTCCCATCCTTTGCCTCATGATGCCAACAGCCACATTCCCAGGCAGCTACTATTTCCTCAGCTCTCTCTCTCTGGAACCCTCCAGAGAAGGCTCCCCTTAGAAGACATTTACTGAAACTGGGAATACTCCTTCCAGTAGCAGTTAACTCAGCCACCCTAAAATCCTGAACTCATACTTGTACTGCTGCTCCTACAGCCACACACGTAGGCAAACGCTCTTTGTATTTGGATGAGAAGGAAGAGAAGAGACCGTTCTCTATTTTGTTCAGCTTTAGAAGCAAAAGGGCTTCCCAGAGCTGGTTCCTGAAGACAGGCAATTAAGAGCTATGCTGCAAGTGGAAGTCGAACTGCAGAATCTTGAAGGACACAAGCTGGATGCACAGATGAGGTTAAGCAGCGTAAAACCCCAGGGGACCCATGCAGGTCGGAATGTTGTCGACACTAACTTGAGTTTGTATCAGCACAGAGTGGGGAGAGGGAGGTGAGAAATGGAGTGTGCCCAACAGTCTTCAGAGCTATTATGTATCCAGACTTGGTCCTATGGGGATATGTGTTTCTCTTGCTCATGGTGATCATTCAGATGTATGTAGGCCATTATCATTAAGAACAGTCAAGAGGCTTCTGCTAACTAATGATGCTCAGATTTGGGTCCCAGAGGAGCCACAGGCATATGGAGATTGATTTCTTCTGCCAAAACCTTATTCAGAAAGTCCCTTGTCTAGGTGCTCAAGTGTGAACTGCTTCATTAATAGAACTATTCTTTATTACAAAGCATTTTCACATTATAAGAAGCAGGAGTATAAAAAGATCAAGTGCACAGTCTTTCAGAGTCACAGTATAATTTTCCAGAGGGCTACAGCAACAGAAAGCAAGCACATGAAGACCAGACTTTGCACTTAACAGGGGCCAAGCCTTTGAAGATTACCAAGTTAAGAGGGGGCAAGCCATGGCTCAAGTCTGAATGTGACTTTATAAAAGAAAAAATAAAAAAGGGCACATAATGCCCAAGTTTCTTCTCAACCGTTCAAGTCCAGAAAATCAGCACAATATGCCTGCACTTTACAATTGAGGGAGTCCCACGACGACACTAGGTACTAGACCGGCCAGGCAAATTAGCAACTTATAAGACAACACACGCTGAATTGATGGTCTTCTTGGAAGGATATTATAAACATAAATCCTGACTGGCCAATACTGGAGGAGCCTAGAATATTCAGCAAGCTAAGCCATCTGCTTCCAGGCACAATATACCTAGTGCAAACATATCAGACGGATGTCGATCTGTTTTCCGTTGGGAGAGGAAAGTCACAGGATGCCTGAGAACCTCATTCCATTCTCTTTCACGCCTTCCTCCTGGAGGGTGGGAAAAGAAAGAGGCCCTAGCTCTCAGGGGTAACCCTACATGGAGTAGGAAACTGATGCTTCTCCCCCTTCCCCTTTCCACACGTTTCCAGTTTGTCTCACGACTGCCATTCTATAACCCTTAAATCATTTGCTCTTTACCTCTAACATTTCACTAGGTTTTCCCCAAGCAAACATAGCATGCCTTCTTTAAACAGTGGCTGAAGGAACATGAGATAGAAGGGATGATAAGGATCATTTATTCTAATAACCACAGTTCCTAGGGAAGAAAGCCGGGGCCTCCCTGTGAGACGCTTTCAGGAATTTGGTAAGTGGAGCCACAGATAAAACTCTCAAAAGTGGCTAAGTGGCTTTTGTGGCGTCTCTGGATTTTCTGCCTCAGCTCGGTTACAAAATGCATCTCAGAGATTATTCTGACAGCAAGAATCTTAGCATCTTCAAGTTCAGTGATTTCTTTTTTAAATTAGAAGCTTTCTCTTCAGTACCACACACGACAGCATCTTGTTCTACCAGCAATGGGTGCAAACTTATGTTCATCTCAAAAGCCCACGCCAGGGAGTTCAACGGCATAAAACGTGTCCCTTTGAGACCCCGGCGACCCCCACACCCTGGCTGCACACAGAGAAGGTATGGTATTCCGGAGGGGCTACCCACAAAGCTTCCCAGAAAATGAGCTTTAGTGAAGACAAAACAATACTGTTTAACGGTGGCTGGCTAAATGTTTATGTCACAGATCAAATTTCTCTCATTTAAATAGTTGTTTAAGCAGAAGCATCACTTTCTTGGATTAAATTACATTGTATAGTTCCCTTCTGTCCTGTACAATTGAAAACAAGGTAAACTCAGTATCTCAAAGAGAGTCCCTAAACCAGAGAGTTCAATACTGTATGAGAGATACCAATAGCCATATGCATTTCCATGTAACCCCAAAATTATCAGTGCCTCTAGAAACACGGTACAATGCTCCTAACTATGTAGGTAAGTTAACTAAAAAAGGAAATATGTTTATAATCAAATATTGCCCATACTTTGACTTTAGATGAGCAATTCCTTCAAGCAATGAGTCTAACATCAATTTATTCTATTGTATTTCTCCTTCAAGTTCCTTTTCATTTTAAGTAAAATTCTCTGTAGAACATCCATATATGGAGATAACTGTGTCCATATAGCAGGAAAATGCCTACTTATGTGGAAATATTTTTTTTAAATATCTTCCTTACCGAGAGGAAATTTCAGACACTTTGGGAGAGAGAACCCTTAGTAAGTAACTGTGATTAATTTGATGGATAATTTATTCAGTCATTCAAGAAACTTTTGGGGTCAGGCTCAGCTCTAGGCAAAGGGGATGGGGTAATGAATGAAACAGAAAAACCAGTAATATATAATATATCAGAAGTTGATAAGTGATGTGAAGAAAGTAATGTTGGGCACAGACAAATAAGGCAAAGTGGGAGCAGAAGGTTACTATTTTTTATTCAGTGGCCAAAGAAAGCCTCTGTGCTAAGGTACCATTTGACCAGAAACATGAAGGAAAGGAAAACAGGGAACGCTGTCTGTCTCTGGGGAAAAGACATTCCAAGAAAAGGGAAGAGCAAATACAAAAGTCCACAGCTGGAAGAATATCAGGGAGGTGACTAAGGATGACAGTAAGAGAAGATGAGTACAGAGAGGGGGCAGGGCATGTAGGACCTTGGAAATCACTGTAAGGACTTTTACTTTTTTACTGTAAAGAACTGGGAAAAACACTCAAAGGGTGTGGAGTGACCTAACTTTAAAAGCATCATTTTCATCATCTTGGCTGTGTGGGCAGAATATAAGAGAGGAAGGAGGCAGAGACATAATTCCAGAAGCTACTGCATAGTCCAGATGTTGGTGGTTTAAAATCAGGGTGGTAGTGATGGAAAGCAATCAAGTGTTCAGATGTTGTATATAATTTGAAGGTGAAGCTGACAAGATTAGCTGCACTAGAGAGGAGGACTAATGCCTGACATTATTTTATTAGAGTTTAACACTTGTGGCCTGACTTTGATCCCTAGACACAGAAGCACATATAGCTTTTCTTAGTTGTTTGAGCCTCAGGGTGAATGAGTTTCTGATCCTCGCCTGAAAACACATTTGGATAAAAAAGAGGAAAAACTAGAGATGTTGGGAAACTAAGAGGAGGCAAAAGGAATGCAAAATAGAAAAACACACAAATTAAGTCCTTCCATTTTCAAATTATTTTATCGTACATCCGCTTTCATACATCTTGAGGGATGGAGGAGAGAATAACAGAACACGATTGGGAAGAAAGAATGACAGCATATCGTGGCAATAATGGACTGGGGTGTTTAGTTGAAGACCAAGTGGAATTTCTATCAATAAGTTAATTGAGTTGTATTCTGGGAAATAAAATAGTACGTGCCATATTTTCTTTTTCCATGAATATTGTCTCGCAAGAAATAAATCACTGAATGAAAAGGCTTTGCATTCTTAAGTTCTAACTCCACATTTGGAAATTACATCTTGGGTCTGTAGATTTTCATCCCGCATCATAACGAATGTGATTTCCTCTCAAATCTACTGTTAATGATTTAAGACCTTTATCCCAAGAACCTAGCCTCGTTTCTTAATAACTGATTCTGTGTCTTCCACCGTGAACTCTGACAAAGCAAGGCTACCGAAGCAGCGGCTAATAGTGTCATCGTCTTCCCAGACAACTTGTATGAATCAGCAGAAGAACATCTGGAGAGGGACCTAGGGGCCCTAGCACAAGTAAAATTAAGGTGATGAGTAAGAAAACAGGTTCAATAACAAAGTAGGAGGAAAAAGCAACAAACAGCTGGTAGAAACTGAATTCCATGACCATAGCATTAAAATATCTAAACAAGCAGACATGCTGGGAAAAATTTTGGGGGGTTACCAGGAGCAAGGAAATGGAACAGATGGAAACAAAGTGGAATGTCTGTTCTGTTTAAATGTTTGTTTTACTTTTTTCCCCGCATTTGATATATTACACAGTTAGAGTAACACACTGATTCTCAGGAACCAAGTCTCAACCACTAAATTGACTAACAGACTTGGCATCCATACGAACCTATTAAAGAAATATGTTTAGCATTGATTGAGGGCCCAGGTACCTGAAAAAAACAGGGTCATTTTTTCCAAAGCCCAGCCAGCCTGTGCATTACTGGTGGAAGAGAAATGGATTTCACAGTGCAAGACAAAGCTGCCACTTGGCTGCATTGATTTCCGATGCCTCACAGAGTTTGTGAAGTAAAATATGCCTTTTGATGGGTGTGAATGGCCCTTTGGTGATCAATGGTGGAACGTACCAGGTTCTTTTCCACTGTGTTCACTGTTCGAGTTGAGTAGCACCACCTTAGCCTGGGGTAACTAGCAGCTGCTCCTCACCCCCTCCTCCCAGGAAAGCCAGAAATAAGCCTGCATGCCTCTTATTTCTGAAGGAAAGTCTGATTACAGAACTCTGCTTAGCCGCACTTAAGAAAATGGGCTAAACTTACACCATTAAAACCCTCAGGAGAATTTCATTAGAGTAATAGCAAGAGCTCATCACAAACACACACATGAAAATGACAGTACTTTGCTCTGGCACATAGTTTACTACCTTGGGGAGTAACAGATGGGCTAAGACGGGAGGCATATGTAAAATATTTATGACAGGCAAAGTAATTGAGATAGTAAACTCATAAAACAGTAATTTCCTCTACTATATTCAGCAGCACGTACAAAAATGAGAATATTTTTCACATAATAAAATAAAATGCACAGGCAAAAGCTACAGATGGAACAGTAAAGGAGATGCAGAAAAACACAAGTTACAGTTCCCTTTAATCCACTTGAAAGCGGTTAGGGACAAAATAACTGCAGAAAGAGTCTTGGGGAGTCTTTGCTGTTGTGATTCCTGGTAAGAAAGCCCTGAATTTGTATTAGCTTCCTTTCAAAGAGTTTAGATGAGTTCTAACATAGGGTGTTCCCTTCAATGTCCCTGTGAAGCAGGTAGATGAATCAAAGTTATTCTGCAAATTTTCATATTGATTATCTCCAGGCGGGGTGGGGGTGGGGTGGGTAGGGGAACATCATTTGAAGCTCTAACTTAGGATTTTCCATGCAGCTACCTTTGTAGCCCCTGTACTTATTACCTACCTAGTCAAGATACCCTCAATTTTTTTAGAAGTTAGAATGCATTGAGCAAGAAACTGAAGATCACACTTGAGAACAGCATTTCGGCAAACTCCAAAAGTATGGGGAATATAACCGGAGGTTTCTGATACGATCTTTAAAAGTGCAGGCAGAAAGGGTATCAGAGTGATCCAAGATAGACACAGAGCGTGAACATACCAGCCTCTGGTTCTCCTAGACTTACCCCTATGACATATCATTCCTCTTCAAGCTCTGGAAATGAAAAATCTGCACAGAAATAATAAAACCTGATCCTGGAAAAGATGAAGAGATTAGTGAAAATGTCAAAGGCACCAGGCTGGCCCTGGGGTGTTCACAGCCTGAGCTCCTTCTCTTCGCAGGGGTGGTTGATGGTCATTGTCACCATGTGGCTTGATAAGAAAAAAGGCCTACCTGACCCCAAACAGGGCTACCCATATGCCTCCTATTTGCTGGTCATTTCTTCAGGTGAAAAGATTATATCCTTCTCGAAACTTCCATTGGTTCCCCTGTTCTTGGAAATGCGACAATTTATATAGTCATTCAGAAAATATTTATAGAGGTTCTAAGAGGGTGTATTCCATGACCACCAACTGGGATAAAATAATGAAAAAGACAGAGCCCCTGGATACTTCCTGGTCAAGATTATTATAAGACATAAGATGTAACAAACAAACAAAAAAAAAAGGCAAGAAAAATATTGGTTTTAAAATTAGGTGATGTGACAGAGAATAACTGGTTGGCTATTTGAATTATGTGGCCTGATGACAGCCTTTTACAGGAAGTGATATTTCAGATATCAATGATAAAAAGAAGCAAGACATGTGATGAAGAGAGGGAAGAACATTCCTGGCAGAGGCAGCAGCTATGGCAATGGCCTGATGTTGCCGTGATGTGCATGTTTGAGGACAACAAGCGAAAAATGGGGACAAAACCATGGAATGAGATGAATGCAGAAAGATAGGCATGGTCTGAATCACCCTGGGACATACACACCAGAGCAAGGAAAGCACAGAAGGAAGCCACTGGAGGAGTAGAGGGAGGTGACTAACATTTAAAAATCCTCTCACTGCTGTACAGAGAATGTGTGGCAGGGGAGCAAGAGGGGAAACAGAGATACCAGCGGCTCCACTGTTGGAGTAGCCAAAAGCCGGATAATGGCGCTCTGGCCCAAAGTGGTGGATGCAGAGATGGGAAGGCAGACGGGGAAGATTGAGTTGATTCGGCAGGATGATAGAGTTGACATGGGAGGTGGGACAAAGAAGGAAGGAAGCAGAAACGTTAGACTTCTGGTTTGGGTCGCTGACTGGATGGTGAGACCATTCACTGAAGGAAGGAAGACTAAATGGGGACAGGTTAGGGAATCAAGAGTTACTCTGTGGCTAGTTGGTTTTGAGATGCCTATTAAACACCCACATGGGGATGTCAACTTGATATACGGAAAGAGAGAGACTGCAGAAAGAGCACAGAATGTCTGCTAGGTTTCCAGTGAACTGTGATTGAACTTCACCTCACCTTGTTCTTTCTCTTGCCTTACCTAGCTTTGATGAAGCTAGGGTTAGATAAAGTATGAAGAAACTTTACAAGGAATGAAGTAAAACCCTCACATTTGAAATTATCACTATCACTTTCCATCCAGTATTTATTTGGCATGCACTGTGTTAAAATGTCTTCATTGTAGAAGTTTCAGGAAATGTCAATTATGCCATGTTTTCTCCCAAAGTTATACCTTTCAGTGGGATCATATTGTAGAGAAAATTGAAGCCTATCCTAAAAATGATAAAAGGAAAAATATGTCCAAGAGTTAGCCTGTCACGGACTCTGCTATAACCTGACAGTCACACAGACTGGTCCTTATGGCTTTTCTCACATACCTAGCCAAGTAACCAATGCAAAATTGAGAAGTTCCAAGTTTCCCTAGTTGTGAGGCTGCTGGAAAGACTTCAGTGCCCTAAACATGGTGATTGAGCACATAATCTCAAATTTCATAATCAGTTTCTCCTTTGTGTTTAAAAAAATCCTATGGAAAAAAAAATGCCCTTTTAGGGGGCAAGAATATTTCCACTGTCAAGCATGAACACTTTAGCAGGGAATTAGCTCATATGATTATTAACCAAGAGGTATGCATTTAAAGAAGAGGCCAGCTGACTGGTTGGTTTGACCTGAGCTGTGGTCAGGTAGCCAAGAGGATCAGTTCATTCTGGTCAAAGCATAGCATCATGGACAGGCTAAGGGATGTCACATAAACAGCTCTAAAGATTCTCTTGGCTACATAGTTGCACATCCTGTGGCGAATGGGGCTCCTTGGTTTTTTGTCCTCATTTGGTAAAAAGGCAAAGCTGTATCTAGATTTCTCATAAAAACAAAACCTTCTAAGCGACAAGAGATATGAAGTGTACCTAGGAAAACTAAATGCCGTAAAAAGAATATGCGTACTCATATTGTGCTCACACCCTGACACTATTGTCATTAATGTCATTGACAAGAACATCATCCCTTTGAAATGTCTTCCTTTCTGCGAATTGTTAAGAATCTGAGTTCTTAGCACCCCAGCCCTTGCTAGAGTGTTTCCGCAGAGTTTCTCTACGTGAGCAATGAAAGCGCATCAAACCACTCACTACGGCAGTGGAGTTCACAGGTCACTCGTGAGACTATGTGAGAGTCACCCCTGCCCAGAGAGAACAAAAGTAACGAAGGTACTAAAAACCGCAATGAATTTAACAAATGGCAGTGAGCTTTGAATTTTGCACATTGAATTTTAACCAGTTTATAGCTTACCAAAGCTCATTTTAAATCCACAAGAGACTCCTTTCAACAGTGATGGTGCTTATCAACTCTCTCTCCAAGAGGTAGGTCATTAGCAGAGGAATGTGCCAGGATACAAACTCATTTTGAGCAGAACCTAGTTAGAACGTGGGACTACCACAGCATTAATTCGCTTAGCTTTGTCCAAAGCCAAATTAAAATGGGTTTTGAACTTAATTTTAACTGGTGTCTGAGATCATCCATTCCATTACCTACATGGCTCGCTTGACTGACACTGCATTTTCTGACCTGTTTTGTTTTCCAGCCTCTGCAAGCACGTACGTCCCCACGGTGTGCAATGGGCGGGAAGTTCTCGACGCCACCACCTCATCTCTGTGATTGTGAATTGCAGTTCAGTTTTCGTGTTTTTAGACTGTTAGACACAAGTGCTCACGTGCAGCTCCAGAATATGGAAACAGAGCAAAAGAACCCTAGTACCTTTTTTTTAGAAACAGTACAATAAATTATTTTTGAGGACTGTACAGTATATAGTGATGTGCTAGAACTTTTTAGGCTGATTTTAGTGCCCCTATTATTAACGATTCCCCCAAATGTGGAAATAACCATTGTTTACAGAGCTGAGCATTGGTGACAGGGTCTGACAGGGTCAGTCTAAAAAATATGGTGGCAATATTAGGTAACTTTTTTTCCTATGAAGTTTTTTGTAGGTCCTTGTTGTAACTAATTTAGGATGAGTTTCTATGTTGTATATTAAAGTTACATTATGTGTAACAGATTGTTTTTCTCAGCACAAAATAAAAAGCATCTGTATTAATGTAAAAATATTGAGAATAAAACCTTCAAGGTTTTCCAGCATGGTGGATAACGGCTTATTCTTTTTTAATCGCTCCAAATAATCTGAATATATTGACTTCAGATTATCTCTACTTTTAATGTTGGAAATACTTGACTAAGTGTGCTTCTCTTTCCATCTACATACATTTTGAACACAAGCTGTCACCCTGATAAGAGAGTTCTGAGCAAAACTGGACTTCTTCATAGATCACAAAGATCAGATTTTGAGTGACGATATCATAACCATCAGGTTGTTTCAGGGGCCAGATGACAATATCTGTACTGGTTTCTTTAAGCCACATCTGTACGGCAGCCCAGAATTTGCCCAAATAGCCGTCAGATGCAGTAAGGAGAGGATTCCTACATTCTGAATGCAGACACTGTGGCCTGCCAGGGAAGGCAGGATGGCTCTCATTTTCAAAAGCACAAAGATGGCAAACTATTCTAATGTAACTATTCTAAACCAACCAGGAAGTTACTAGGAAGGAAGCTGGGATAGCATCCTGTCATGCCAATGGAAAACCATTCTCACCACAGATAGTGAATGGGGCAGTAAAATGCAGGAGCTGGTATTGGCCGGCGTGTCTCCAAAGTCCCAGTAACAATACTCAGGCACACAGGCTTTTCACTCAACTTGAACATTTTACTAAGCTAAATACAGGAGTGAACAGGGAAAGCAAGGATAAGGTAAAACTGGCTTATTCTTACTCACACTTTCCCATTTTTCCTTGTAAACCCTTCAGTCACAAATCGTTTATCCATGTAGGAAAATTCACGAAGACCTCATCTTCCTGCCAAGGCCTGTGCCAGACACCATGAAGATGGAACATATTTGTTTCCTGGGCTGATTTAACAACTTACCACAAACAGGATCACTTAAAGCCACAGATCGTTATTCTCTCACAGTTCTGGAGGCCAGAAGTCCAGAATTACAGTGTTGACTGCACCCCACCTGAGGTTCTGGGGAAGAATCCAGTCCATGCTTCTTGTAGCTTCTGGTGGTTGTCAGCTTCCTTGGCTTGTGACCACATTACTCCAATCTCTGTCTGCATCTTCACATCACAGTCTGTGTGTCTGTCTGCCCCTCTGTGTGTCTCTTAGAAGAATACTTAAATACTTGTCATTGTCCAGGACAAACTCATCTCAATAACCTTCAGTTAACTACATCTGCAAAGGCCCTCTTTCCAAATAAACAGTCCCAGGTTCCAGGGGTGGAGATGTAGACACGCCTTGCAGAGGACCACTCTTAGCCCATGATGGAGAAATGATGTGACGCAGTTCCTACCTTTAAGGAGTTTAAAGACAGGAAACAATTCTATTTTTTTTTTATTTCTTCCGAGACAAAGAACACACATGTGTTTGAGTGGAGGAGGAGCAGAGAGAGGGGGAGAGAGAGAGAGACACAGAGAAAGAGAGAGAGAGACTCCCAAGCAGGCTCCATGCTCCGTGTGGAGCTCGATGCGGGGCTCGAACTCATGAACCTCGAGATCATGACCTGAGCCGAGATCAAGAGTGGGACATTTAACCAACTGAGCCACCCAGGTGCCCCAGGACAGGAAGCAATTCTAATGAAAGAAGTATGACTGAGGACAACAGTGAGAGGAAGAGGAGGAGACTCAAAAATAGGAAGGGCCCACCGGTTAAATAACCTGGGCCTGGTTCAGGACGACATACCAATGCTACTTTTAAAACATCTAGAAATAGTAAGCAGGTACACACAGCCAACAGGACTGGGCTTGAAGGACTTCAAGTGAGGAGTCAGAGGTCAGAAATTTTCTATTTCCTTCTGAATGCATTTGAATTAGCAACATACTCAATCCATCCAGAAGTCACCCCGCTGCTCAAAGACAACAGTGCAAACCAGTCCCGGAATTGTCATATTCAAAGAAGACCCTGGATTTGGGGGAGTAGGTGGGGAGGATTGGGTAGTAGATTCAATGGGCACGAGATGGCACAAAAGAATCCTGCTGTGGCCAAAACTGGCAGGAGTGCTAGGTAAGCGTGCTCAGAATGAGCATCTGTTCAAGGTTAAAGCTGAGGCAAGGCTGGGGGGAGGGAGAATAAACGCAATCCACTGATGGGATGTGACAGTCTGAGGAAGGCGATATCAGATAGGTTGTTCAGAGACACAGCTGATGCCTAAAACAACAAATTGATCATGGATCTTTTTAAACAAGACAATTAGTCCATGGGTGAATCTTGAGAACACTGTATTTGAGAGCTGGGCTTTGATCTCTGGGCCACTGTGATTTTCACACTCCTCCTGCACACTGGAAGTGCAGTCACCTACGGTTCTTGTCGTTTTCTCCTTCCTTGCCATAAGCCTTATTTCCTATTTGAAAGTGCATTACCTAACATGTGATCCCTGGAAATATTTTTTTTAAAAAAAAACAATCAAGAGTATGTATGGAAAACAGCAGCTATAAAATCATTTTTACATAAGCCATTTCAAACCAATAGGTTTTGAATTTTTTTTTTTTTTACTCCAGAAGAACATTCCATCCTTCTAGAATATAAAACTGGTGAGCCGACCCGTCTTTGCAAAAACTTCCTGAATGTGTGGAACTCAGAATGATCTATCCTACTCATTAACATGGCAGGACCTAATGATGAGGATTTCTACTGTTGGTTTTCTGAGTGTTTACAGTTTCTGAAATGTTCTGTGTCTTCTCTAGTTTAAATATTAATAGAATCTCTTGCCCACTCATGTTCATCATGGTAATATAAAAAGGCCCCATTTTCAAACTGTGGGACAGGCTGGTTGGCAGACCACACAGCAGAAAGATTAAGAGAAAGTCTGAGAAAGGAGGTAATTCAGTGAGAGTACCTTTACAGTCTTCACCTCCACACTCCCCCTGGGCTAGCCTCAGCTTTCCTCACTTACCTAACATGATAGTTTTGGGCTCCAGAGCTCTTCAGCAAAGGACTATAAGCATGGAGAAGTCAAGCAAGGTGAGGTGCCAGGAAAATGGAATACCAGTGTGGATTATAACCACCACAGCTCTAGTAACAAAGACCCAAACTCCTGAAAAAGGCAATAATCACCTCTGTCCTGTAATAGAAAGATTAGGTTTACAATGCCCACAGATTTAACTCTTTTATTTAACCCAACCAACGGTAATCTGAAGCAGCCATGTGCGATAAAGGAAATACTTTAGAGCCCTGCTCTAAACCAAATCTACCAATATCCACAGGCTATTTTAGATACAGCTTTTCTTCCAAGACTCATTAATAAAATGAGGCAAATTCCAGCAAATTAAAAGCTTTCGTAGGATATTTTGTTCAAGGAAACTGGAGGTCTGTTTCTTGAATCATCAATCATTAAAGGGATCCTAAGTGTCTTTTGCAGCCCAGTAAATCTTAAAGTAGGATTTGGTAAATGTGTGTGGATAGAGGTGTGTGCTGCGAGGACACATACAAATGGACCAGGGGACCCTGTCCACGCTAGGGCTCAAGAATCTACGCTGAAGCTACTTTTGTACATCAAAAGCCCCTACTTGGAGATACTGTGGTTACTTTAAATGGGTCCGTATATAAGACTGAATATTATCTCCAAAACCAGTTACCTTAGCAAAAGCGTTACATCGACGCTGAGAAAAGGCTTTTAAATCAATCTTGCTGGTTGAATCTGAACCAACTCATGTGCTTTAGTTTTATCATTTGCTTATCGATATCCACAACTGAGTTCCAAAACTACAAGAGTAACTGAGAAGAGTAACTGGCTTTGCCTTTGCGCAGGCAATTAAATCATCAAGGGAGGTCATTGGGTTATTTTCTTTCTGAGTCTCTAAAGACTTGACAAACTCTTGAGGTGGTAAGCTCCTAAAGAGCAAAAACTCTGCATGCAGATTCTTCTGAATAATGTTGCTTATGGGTTGCTGCAATTAAAACCAGTGGTTAGGGACGCCTGGGTGGCTCGGTCGGTTAAGCGTCCGACTTCGGCTCAGGTCATGATCTCACGGTCCGTGGGTTCGAGCCCCGCGTTGGCCTCTGTGCTGACAGCTCAGAGCCTGGAGCCTGTTTCAGATTCTGTGTCTCCCTCTCTCTGTGACCCTCCCCCGTTCATGCTCTGTCTCTCTCTGTCTCAAAAATAAATAAACGTTAAAAAAAAATTAAAAAAAAAAAAACAAAACAAACAAACAAAAAAAAAAAAAACAGTGGTTAGCCAACCATAGCTCAGAGACCAAATCCTAGTCCGGCACCTGTTTTTGTAAGATCTGTGAGCCAAGAACGTTTCTAGGTTTTTACATAATTGAGACAAGAATCAAGAATGTGTCATGACAAGTGAAATATAAATGACACTCAAATTTCTACGTACATAAAGTTTTATTGGAATGCAGCCACACCCATTTGTTGGCATATGGTCTGTGGCTGCTTTCACGCCATAGCAGCAGAGCTGAGGAGCTGCAACAGAGACCACATGTCCTGCAAGGCTGAAAATATTTACTATCTGATTCTTTACAGCAAAATTTGCTGGTCTCTGATCCAGACAATTGCATTAGTAATATCAATTGTAATGGTAGTATCAGTATCAACTGCAATAGTGTTATCAATTTTCAATTATTTGTCCCCGTATCCAAGTTTTTACTTCCTTCATTTATGATCCTAAAATGAACTCATCTTAAAATGTTAAACTAAAAGAAATAAAATCCAGCAAGAATGTCATCTCTGGCCAGTTACTGGGAGGATGAAGTCCATTTTAGCACTCAACAAATGCATCAAGTATTGAGATTTTTTTTTTTCTAGTTTACTCCCCTTGGGATCTTTCCTTTAGGACAACCTTAATTTAGGATTTGGTCTTAGAAATCTGAGATAGTATTCATGGTTATGACAAACTAGATGTGAGGGTATTTTAACTTCTCTAAAGAAGATCTATTCTACCTAACTTCTGTATAAAAAAAGATAAATGTGAGCAATACACTGACTTTAAACTTACCAGCTGCAGTCATCTTCCCACCCCAACTTCCAGGAAATTCAATTTCATGGGATGAGAGAAATGATCTGCACATTAGCTTCCCATTAGGAATGACCAGGAAGCACAGGAGGTAGTTCTATTTAGAGATGTCCAATGACAGATGCCCCAGAGGGTCTTGAAGAATCACAGTCAATCATGACCCTCCACCTACAAACCTGGAGACTCCACTTAATAAATGACTGGACCCAAGCAATTCTTCCAGATAAGCATTTAAACCATATTTTCTCCTTGGGAAGAAAATAACCACAAAAGTCTACACAAAAATACTATGAAACATTTTTAATCCTGCAAAGGACTTGATTACTACCAACCAAAAAGGAGAAAAGTCAACAAGCATAAAATTCAGTCTTTTAAATCAAGTGGACATGTATCAAATTGCTCAACAGTGTTAAATGGCATGATGTAATTTATCCATAGAAGACATGGTCTCATCCAGCAGAAAACTGATTTAAATATGTTTTGACAGAGTGCTAAGAGATATTACAGGCAACCGTAGACTTAACGAAGTATTTAAGGCTTCAAAACCTGGGCCTCTTAGAAAAATAACCTACAACTTCTTCTTCTACCATTTATGAGGGGAAAGAAACAACAAATGTCTATTAAAAGTCACAGAAACATGATTAATTTGTTTATGCCTTTCAACATTCCACTGTGTTCTGCAAAGGCAAGACATAAAACTCCAGTAAATTTTATAGCTAAGATTGGTCTGAATATTTTCCTCGTGATACTCTTTCTGTCACACTTCTTCAGTGCTTGGAATAAAATGACAAATCACTGGGATCCAAAGGGAAAAGGCAGCTCCTTTCCAAAGATGGGGCGAGCTGACAAAATCTATTTTATACCTAAAATTAGAAATAAAATAAATAAATTCTTCAATACCAACTACATTTTCAGAGAGTTCATTAAAATTTAAGGCATTTTTTGACATGTCAGAGATTTTAGTCCAGTGACAGGAGAAGAAAGAAGCTACCTGGGAGCAAATCCCAATTATCTCTATGGCTTGGTACATACACACGTGGAGCACAGCCTAAGATGGAGAGAGGTGACAGGTGACTCTGTGGACCCTCCTGACTCTGTGCAGCCTGTATACATTTGCCGGGGTTCCTCTAAAAGGGGCATCTCAAATGGATTGTCACTCTTCTGTTTAAATTTGGATCAAGTTGGGGAACGTGTTTCATCAGCACGGTTTACCAGGGAAATGTGAGCAAGGCCAAAATAATTTCTTCTAATAATCTCTTATTTAAAAAAATAAGATATAAGAAATTAAACATGGAAAAGGTTTATGCTAAGGGACGCCCTCCCTGAATTTCACAACAATAAAATAATGGCAACCTCATCTCGACTCATGAATCCCGCAGCAAAGATGTACACAAAACAAACATTCATTCAACAATAACAGGATGGTCCAGTGTTTTACCCACCGAATAAGCACCATTATTTATTTTTCTCCCAATTTCCACTAAAATAAAGACATTACCTGCTGAATCAAAAATTACAAATCATACCTCATTCAAAGACTTGGGGCACACAAACACTGCCCCTGTGGCCTGCCTCTAAGGCAATCACCAGTCTTTTTAGAAATCTAGATTAAGATCTACAAAGATTACTGTTTATTGAAAACAAACCGGAGCACCTTAGATCATCAATGATCAATAAACTCCCCTCTTTCCCAGTTTTGAAACAATTAAAGTTTACACAAAATTAGTCAAATCCAATTTCTTCCAAACTTCTCTCAACAGATAACATTCAAGTTGTGCTAATACTAGAAACCCATCCATCAGAGGAAATATCACGATTACCTGGATCACTTCTGAATAAGAACAACACTTATTTCATAACTATTTATGGTATAACCACATTTTTAGTGTGAATACAATTATATGCAATGGTCCAAAATGGAATTCCTGCCTTATTTGCTCAAAATGAAAAATTTCTATGAAAGTCATAATTCTCAATGTGTTAACAGAAAAATAACCATATACCTTTGATGATTGATAGACGACAAATATCCCACTGCCATTTTCTGTGAACCGTGAAATTAT
This sequence comes from Neofelis nebulosa, assembly GCF_028018385.1. Classification (NCBI taxonomy): domain Eukaryota; kingdom Metazoa; phylum Chordata; class Mammalia; order Carnivora; family Felidae; genus Neofelis; species Neofelis nebulosa. The sequence goes on along the minus strand of NC_080785.1, from coordinate 78,967,530 downwards.
CCCAATACCTCTTCACAGTTATCTGTACTTATACAAAAGCCATCCCGCTTTCTTCTTCATGACTTTGCAAGTGATTTTATAAACAAGCTTTCTCACTCATTTAAAATTATACTTCAAACATTACATAAATGGTTTTAAGCCATTTGATTTCTATGATCGTGTCAGCTTGCTTGTTTTCATGGGAAGTCTGGCTTCTCTTGGCCTTTTTTTTTATTTTTTCATATTCCTTCAACACCTTCATTCAAGCCCTTCTTACCAGTTCCAACAAGGATGAAATTTCAAAGGCAAATAGAAGTGTAGAAAACCCGAACACGTGTTTACATGTTTACTCTTCCTAAAAAGTTACTTACTCAGGCTTCTGAAATCAAGAAAGACCCTACGAAAAAATGAAAAACTTACTGTCTTTCTTTGTTCATGAGTTTTTAATAGAAAAGATGTTTTAAGGTATGTCAGGAAAATAAATAATGGGAAAAAAAAACTCTACCTTAAAATTTTTTCAAATCTTCCCCAAAGAAAAGACATAAATGGGATCACAATGCATACGCTCAAATCTGCCCTCCAAAGCATACTTTTTATGTAGAAGTTATAAAGAATAAAAGTTACCCATTAATTATATGGCATGCATCAGCAGTGCACTGGTGGGCTTAACCTTGGTTTCCAGTTATGTCTATTTACAGATAAATCTCTTCCTGAGTGGAGCTTCATCTTCAGTTGAGACCCAAACCATTTGCTTTCCTATTTTTGGCAAGATACTTGACCATGTGATAAGGCAATCAAACATTTCAACCTCCTTCCCTTTTCAGCGGCATGGCCCTCCTCTGTGAGATCACCAATGTGCCGGATATGAGGACAGGATCTAAACTATGGTCCTCTGAAACTAGAGATCAGCTTTCTTTGTTCCTTAGTCTGAAGGCTATGGCACTGTCTTTTCATATATTTGGGGATCTTGAGGATTTCAGTTGAACAGATTCAAAATGGTCTTCTTTTTCCTATGAAGAAAAAAACCAAAATCAACTCAAATTCCAGTAAGATTTTAGGATCTTATGGGTCCAGAAGGAAAGTTCTGGATATCATTTCAATCTATATACCTGCCAGTTGTAATTAGGATTTTACAGGAAACAAATAGCATGCCTACCCTAAAGGATGCTTTTGATGTCCAGGAGATAAGACAGACAGGCCAAAATAGAAGCAAACACATTACTGCAATAGATACAAAAAGATGTAGCTGTGTTTTTTGTGAAGAAACCACTGAGACCCTTCCCAAAGGGATATCTGACCTCTGTGCCAAAATAGATGACCCTGACATGTGAATTTTTTACAAAAGAGAACTAACATAAACTATGTATTCTCAAGATAATATAGGATAAATAGAAGAAGAAGGACAGCAGAAATAAATGAGGACAGCACCAGTAAGACATAAGATCGTTTGGGTTCATTGATATGTTTTAGGAAAATCTTTTGGGCATATACTTACTAAAGATATTAAAAACAAGTCATCAGGTAATGTCAATAGTTTACTCAAATCCATCATTGCTGGCTTGTGTTATGTATTACATTCAAACTGTAGCCTATTAAAATAAGTAATCCTTGGGGCACCTGCGTGGCTCAGCTGGTTGAGTGCTTGACTCTTGATTTCTGCTCAGGTCATGATCTCACACTTCATGAGTTTGAGCCCTGAGTTGGGCTCTGCACTGATAGTACAGAGCCTGCTTTGGATTCTCTCTCTCAAAATAAATAAACTTAAACAAATTTTTAAGTGAATCTTTAATGGGGAAAAAGAGAATTAAGAGAAGAGATTTCTCCCAATGTCTCATTGTTCACGTTAGAAAAAAACTTTCTGAATTCTACTGGAATGCAATGGGGTGACTATGCTTTCAAAGAGAATAGAGATGAAGGAAACTAGCATTATTTTTAAAGTAAAGGAAATAGGAGGCATACCAGTCCTAGGTGCAAACAGATGTGTGTCTGAAGTAGAGAAGTCAAATGAGACAATAAAAGTGAGTAGACACTGGGTGCCTTCCAGAAAGAATAAGGCTGCTTTTGTGCTTTCTCTCATTTGAGTGAAGTCCAAGACTTCAGACAAGCTTTAGGGCTAGAGGGAAAGGATTATAGGAAAAATGTCACCACATGAACACCAACCTATCACTTATCCCTGCCCATGCTGAGATGACATGGCCCTGGGAGGGCAGGATGCACATCTCCTCAGTGCTCTCTGTGGCCCTGAAGAAGCTTGCCTGAAGCCTCCTGTTGACAGGACTTCATTTTATTGAAATAACCACTGATGATTCAAATGTTTATTAAGCACCAATGCACTCCAAGAGCACGACTAGACTTCAGGGATACAAAATGTCTGTCCTCAAGGAGCCTACAGTGCATCATGGGAAAGACCTTTAGGGTGTCAGCAATAAACTTAAAAGGAAATCCAAGATATTTATGGCCTTTCCTGGAGACAATTTGATTCAATATGTTCCTGAGGGGGAAAGAGGCAGAGGCCTGCTGGTGATCCTCAAGGCATCACTTGAAATAAAACACTGAAAACACCTTATAGAATCATGTTAGCTTCATACGGCTTTAGATGCCATGTCCTCTGTGTTCCCATGGGATTTTGCTCCTATTGGTGAGATGGCGGGGTATATGCATCCAAACACATCCGCGTGTGTGTGGAGTCAGCACCACTACCTGAGACTTACGGATGGCAGAATTGCAGATTATTCATTTTTTTTAATTCCCAAAACATGACTCCAGGCCTACCCCATGGTAGGCTGTCAATCAGTGGTTATAAATATGTACTGAAATACTACATTTCAGAAGGAAAAACACTGGACTGGAACTCAGGAGATGGGGTTTTTAATTCCTACCTAACCCTCCCTTGGACAAATAAGGGAAAGTCTCTAGATATCAGTTTATTCATGCATTAAATAAAGATGCCATACACATGATTTTTTTTAAGTTCTGAATTCAAGAATTTACTCAAAAGTCAACTTCCAGAAGCTTCTTCTTACCTCATCACTACCCATTTTACTGCATTCCCTTCTCCTGTGTTCTCCACGAGACTCTAACTCAATGCTCTTATCATACTGGATGATCATTCTGTGGGTGTGTCTGTGTGTATGTGTAAAATGTGCATGTGTCCTGCACTAATAAACTAGATAGTCTCTGACATATCACCAAAACCGGGCAGAGTGTCTAACAGACAATGCTCCATGAATGATGGTGGAATGAAAAAATAAAAGAAAAAAGTTGAAAAAAATTCCTGAAGATACATTTTTAAAGTTGCTGAGGAAAGTCAAGAAAAGTCAATCTATAGATAAAACCTGACAAGTCCAGTGTATTGGTAGGAAAATACCAAATAAGGTCTGGCCTTTAGGACATGAATAAGAATATATAAGATAAAGCAAATCTTAAATGACATTAAGAGAGTTAAGAAACTTACAACCATTTTTACTCTACAAAGCCAAGCATAAAATAAAAAATGTAAAGTAGGACACACTATTAAGATTTGTCCAATGATATACATAGCAGTTTTATTCAGAGCTAGATACTGGAAATGGCACAAGTATTGATCAATAGGAGAATGGGTAAACAAATTTTGGCATATCCATCTAATAGAATACTACTCCTGGATAAAAATGAATCTATTACTGATAAACAGAGGGTAGATAAATCTCAAAAACATTTTTCTGAGTGAAAGAAAACTTATACAAAATACTACACACCGTGTAATTACAATTATATGAAGTTCTAAAACAGATAAAATGAATTTACAGTTTAAAAAGATTACTACAGTGGTTTCCTCTGGGGGGATAAGGATAGGGATCAATTGCATGCAAAAGGACGTGAGTCAGCTTTCAGTGGTGAAGCTAACATCTTATTTCTTGATAGGATTTGGGGTGACACAGCATATACACTTCTCAAAATTCATCGGATTGCATCCTTGTTATGTGGGCATTTCACTCTATGTAAACACTGTCCCTTAGAAAAAACTGAAAATATTTAATTCTCTCATCAGTTATATGTATCCTGAAGTGTTTAGGCATGAAACGTATTGAATTCTATAGCTTACTTTGAAATTCATCAAAAAAAAAAAAAGATGCATTGATAAATGAAAGAGGGATAGAGATTTAGAAAGATAGGTAATAAATCAGATGTAAAATTTAGGTGGTGGGTATATGACTGTACCACTGTATAATTCTTTCAGTTTTCCCATAACATTTTAAATTTTCATTTAAACAATTTTTAAATTATTCTGTCAATTAGAATTGCTATGCAAAACTGAATTAGGTATACTGAGCCTTCTCAGGGAGAAAGACTTTATCTTCCACTACGTTTCCTGTGATTGTTTTCAGGTACCTTTCAAGATTTCAATTCTCTGGCCATATAACAGCAACAAAGGAGGTCCTGCAATATGGGGAGACACTTAAAAGTTTACTAATACTTGTAATTCCCTCTTTTTCTTTTGCATTCAGCTTAGAGGTCACTCTGTCCTAAAAATCTTGCCTGGCACTAAATGCTTCCTCCATTATAAGACAATGCCCTTACAAATAAGGAATCACAAGATCAAATCAGGCAAGAGAAGTTTAAGTAAACTAATGATGGTGGTAATTCTCCATGGGTCTCCTGTGTTTCTGAATGCTTGGGAGGAATACGTTCAATGTCCGTTACGGTACACAATCTTCGCAAATATGCTTATATTACAAAAAGCCTTGGATGACATAGGTAAAGTCTTCTTCTAGAACAAAAGAATAGTTTGCTTACAGCTCTCATACTGTCCCTCTCTATGGAGCAAATGGCAGACATGCTTCCTGACTGTTATAAAACATTCAGATTCCCCAAGCTAAGGGCTCCTTTTCTATAACATAACCCACTGTGTGTCATCCAGTCTGCTTCACTCTGTAGTAAGTGGGGCTTCAGGAAACAAAGTAAACACTGTTGTTTTGACTACTGCTATTGCTGCAAGTAATAAACTTGTTTTGTCTCTGACCCAGCAGACTCCTGTCTTCAAAATGTCCAAGAAAGAATGGCAGGCTAATTTGTTGGCTAGCAAGTATAGTGCAGTTTCAGAACCTTGATAGTTCTTCACTGTTTTGCTGATGAGGATGGAAAATTGACAGAAAGGTATCTTTCTGGTTGACCAAATTATATGCTCAACAAGGTAATAAAATCGTCGTCCACTTCACTGCCTACAAATGAAAAGGAACTGAGGAAGTAGTTGTAGACGGAGTTCTGGGAAGTGGTTCCAAGACTTCAAGGGTCAGCTGTCTGAATGGTGGCCTAGATGTTAACACTCTTCCCAGAAGGAGGATTTCCTCATCAATCAGGCCATCAGCTGCAGCTGTGTTCCTTGCTAACAAATAATACTAAAATTCATCGTTATAGGAAAAGGTTTCACCCTCTTTCACACAGAGGTTACAGAGATATGTACCTACGATGACCATTAAAGAAAAAAATGGAACCTACTTAAGGGCAGAAACTAGGTGACTTGTTAGAATTTTTGCTGATTCTCTTTGGAGATGATGTGGCAGGAATAAATGATCATTAAGAATGCACCAGCTGGGGCACCTGGGTGGCTCAATCAGTTGAGTGTCTGACTTAGGCTCCGGTCATGATCTCCCAGCTCATGGGTTTGAGCCCCGCGTCGGGCTCTGTGGTGACAGTTTGGAGCCTGGAGCCTACTTCAGATTCTGTGTCTCCTTCTCTGCCCTACCCCCATTCGTGCTCACTCTCTCTCTCTCTCTCTTTCTCAAAACTAAACAAATTTTTTTAAATGATTAAAAAAAAAAAAAAAGAATGCACCAGCTGGGCCATCCTAGGAATAAACATCTCTTGTACTCTACCATGTCAACTTTATCAAAGATGACTATAAAAAGTCTCAGACATTTTGTAATGGGTCTTGACTGCAGTAACAAAGCTTTGGCCTTCTCTGGGAGATTTCCCTGAGACTAATTCCCTCAGGAAAACCCAGTGAGGCTATGACTAGTATTGAGACTCTTCATGCCCCATATTGGGTTTACAATGCAGAAGGTCACTGGAGAATGAGAAACTGACCCAAAGGAATCTTCATAAGTTAGTATGATCAGCCCCACCTGAAAACTTCCCCTATCCTTTATTTTAAAACCAGGCTATAATTTAGATTGATGAAAATGAAGGGGTGCCCTGGATAGCTCAGTTGGTTAAGCGTCCAACTTTAGCTCAGGTCATGATCTCATGGTTCATGGGTTCGAGCTCCACATCAAGCTCTCTGCTGTCAGCTCAGATCCTGGAGCCTGCTTCAGATTCTGTGTCCCCCTCTCTCTGCCCTTCCCTGCTTGTGCTCTCTCTCAAAAATAAATAGATAAACATTAAAAAATGTTTTTAAAAGGCTCCAATATGTGAGTCAAGCCTAAATCAACAAAAGGACATAATACCCTCAGCCTCAGACAGAAATCAATTTTGCTAAGGAGTCGCAAAGCTGAAACAGATGACGTTAGGAATGATAACCTTGCCATTCAACATAGGATTTCACATGGACCAAAATACTGGAAGTTTGGTTGAGCAACTGCTGTGCTGCTTAAAAACAAAAGCAAACGCATGCCTTGTTTGCTGTCACAGAAACTGCCTTTGTCTCTGCACCCTTAATTCCATCCTCCTCATCTACCTTGACTTTAGCTGCTTTAAAGAGAAAGAGGATTAGTTTTCCTGTCACGGAGAGGGAAAGAAGGCTACACACAACCATCTGAGTATGCTAGGGAGTTCTGAGGAGGGAAGGGATTCAAACATTTATCACTCTTTGTTGCAGCCACCAAAGTCACCATTCTACCAGAACCTGTGATAGGAGAGGGACATGCAAATTCAATGAGTGGGGTTTAAGCAAGGCTCTCAGCAGGGAAGGTAAGATAATGTGACCTTGTGTGAAGGGCTCTACAGGCCTACTCAAGATGTTGCTGCTTCTACCTCTGAAAAAGTGGGAGGTGAATATGCTTATACATCCTCATCTCCTAAGTACCAGAGGAGATTCCCCTGGTCAAGAGCAGTCCCATGCAGAGAAGAGCTAGCAGAATATACCAAGGGTTCCTAATTCCTCTGCCATTTGCAACAAGTGCCTGTGTCATGACTACACAGAAGTTTCACCACCTTCTGATGCCCAAAGTTGTCACAACCCAAATGATGCACTGTTGGCGTCAAGTTAAAAGTCCCAGTCTCAATAGCCCTGCCTGTGCTATCAGACTTCCGCCAACAAAGATGGTTGATAAACCCCAACAAAATTCAGGAACCTGCTGATTGACTAAAGGTTCTGGAGACTATGTGACTAGATTTGCAATCTGGCCAGCCATGGAAAAGCAGTCCAGCACCTTACCAGACTCTTTGCTATTGGAGACAATATGGCTTCACTTGAATATGCTCCCTGCTGTCTTCTATCAGCTAACCTACAAAGTAGTATCTTTTGAGGCAGGCCCAAACTAACAGGCTATGTTAAGAACTGTCCAGTAAGTTGAATCATGCTCTCCACCTTCGTGGCCTCACAACCCTAATGACCGGTTTGTGTTACAATTCTCAGTCATTAATGTTGCTGCCAATTAGAGACTCCAGCAATGGTAAAGAGCCTTCTCCCAGAAGCATCTTTTGGGATTTTAGATTCATCACCTTGATATGGCTACCAGGTGTAGTCCTTTCGAAAAGCAACTATTTGCTTATTACTGAGTTCTTGACAAAACTTAAAGCCACTGCCATGCGCAGCTTGTGATGCCATAGCCTGACAGTCCCGTTCATGGTGGGTCAGCAAGGTGGAAAGGGCATAATAAGCCTCACTTGTCAAATATAAATGATGTATTTATATTCTAGACAGAAAGAATACCAATCACTTCACTGACTATACAGCTTATCAAGACCTCCTACCACAATCCACATGGACAAGGGTAGAGGACATACTGGGTCTCCATCATAAGTTTTTTTTTAATGCCTTTGTCCCTCTTGCACTTGAATGTTCTGGAGCATAGGTCTGGGTGCCAATAATGGGATAAGTAGAAATAAGGTGAAGTTTTAGCTGAAATGGGAAAAACTGATTTTGTGGCAGTGGAAGAAGATTAACAATGTAGTCTGATAATGAGGTGCCTGAGAAGGAGATACTTTAGACCCTGAGAGGTATGAACGATGGAAGGATGTTAATGATCATTTGTTTTTCAGAGCCACTCTGTCACCTTTTATAAAGGACAATGCCTTAGTGTTCCTCTCTCAAACCTAGGAGTCTCAAAGACTCCTAGGTCTACCATGCCCATCAGATGCTCTAACCGTAATTCCTCTTCAACTTACTGAGAAGTCGATCCGAAGTAGCACAGGGAATGGCCCCGGCTTCTGCCGCCAAAACATCAACACTACCGTCCTATTGCCATTGCTCAGTCATTCCTTGGAGTGAAGAAGTACCACCTAGTTTGCAGCACGGGCAAACAGGAAAAGTTGGAATGACTGCCCTCAAGCAGTCTCCTCAAAGAATGAAGAGACAGAATTACTTGAAGTGAATGGGGAACCTTAAGGTTTACTAGCCAGCAAAGAGCTTGCAGGCACCATCAGTCTGAGTTGCTTAACTAATATAAGGTCCTATTTGGTATCTCCAACAACTGTAAACACTATTTTCTTTCCAAAGGCACTATATGTACCTTCAGGACTGTACTTCTCGTGCAGAATCCAGGTATTAATTTCTCTCCTAAAAACATGGTGGCTTGAGTTGTACCCTAGGAATGCTTCTAAGTGGTCATAATTCAATTATTTGTGGAAATAGCCCCAATATATCATTAACCCTTAAACAATTCCAAGGATTTTCAAAATGAGACTACTGTTGGTTATTTAGAGGTATCTGAAGGGATAACTGATGTTACTCACCTTCACCCTTAAAGGCAGGTATTCAATTAGAAAAGGTGGTATGAAATTTGTCTCTGACTTCAGTTGAAATAATGAATGACACTACCTCAACCTCTGATGACATTCATGTCAACATCAACTCACTATTCAAACACTATTATGGATGACATAATTGACCTAAATGTCACCCTTCAGGGCCAAGACAAAGTCTGTGAGGTCCCTCATACATTCTGTGGTGTCTGGATTGTCATCATCCTAGATCAAAAAGATAGTAACCACTTGGTTGAATATACTACTCACCAAGTTCCTCTGCCATGGTCATGTAGACAAAAGTGGGAGCTTTATTGGATCCTGCAAATTTTTGAAAACGTCTGTGACTCTCTTCCACATGAATCTTATGGAAGAAAGATCCCGGTGCCAATGGAAAGAACGCAGGCTGAGCAGAAAGGTCAATAGAGGGACTTAAAGAGAAAGCTGCCTGGCTTTCTAAGGTAGACCCTCATGGTTTATGCGATTTAATCAGCTAGTTGGATCTGGGACCCTGGGTGTATGTTTGAAGCTAACAATGAAGGTTCATCTCATCTTGCTGTCTGGTGTCCTAACAGTAGTAGCTTTATTTAAATGCTATATGCAGTAAAGTGACCAGATTGAAACCCAGCCTTGGTCAATCAGATTAAAAAGAGTGGTGGATACAGTGCTATACTAATGGGAAAACTGATCAGGAGCCAAGATGGTATAGAAATGAGGTTTGAAGGAGCACCTGGGGGGCTGTCGATGAAGCATCTGACTTTGGCTAAGGACATGATTTCACAGTTAGTGAGTTTGAGCCCAGTGTCGGGCTCTGCTGACAGCTCAGAGCTTGGAGCCTGCTTCAGATTCTGTGTCTCCATCTCTCTCTGCCCCTCCCCCACTCATGCTTGCTCTCTGTCTGTGTGTCTCTCTTTCAAAAATAAATAAACATTATAAAAATTTTAAAGGAAAAGAAATGAGGTTTGGATATTTTGGGGAGACAATTCTCCATGGTTCTTCTGGATTTCTTTACATCTTATGAGCAAGGCAGTGGTTTCTCTTTATTCAAGATTATCTCTTTAAGGATCTTGGTATAGAAAGCAACCTTGGAAGTTAAAGATACTATATTTTTCCGGAGCAGATGTCAGGAAATCTTGTCTCCCTCTGGATCAATGAACACACATACTACCTGTCTAGAATAATAACAATAATAACTCTCTTTGGAGCAAAGAATAGGCATGCTAACTGCACATTCTAAAATAGCCAAGTAGCCAAAGCTTAGACTTGCTTTGCTGTAATGCAAGCCATTGAGTGTGCAAGGGACATTTGTTCCTGTTCACATAGCCCTGAGAAAAGTAGGATTTGGGGAACTGGTATAAATTCTGACACCCTGGCTAATGCTTCTGCTGTGAGTGCTGAGCAGTCCTTTGTCTCTGACCAGGAGCTTCATGTCTTCCAAACTGGCCAAGAAACAGTGGCAGGCTTATTTGATTTTTTTTGCAAGCAGGGCAACATCTCATCTCTTAATACTAACTGTTCATTTGTTATTCCATAGCAATAGCATCCTTCTTAAGGTACCACATTAAAAAAAAAAAAAAGTTAATCATTAGCAGAAAGTAAATATGGCTCATTCATTTTATTTTTAAATGATACCTTGTAATATATTTACATACTTAAATGAGAGTAAAAGGAAATAGTTATTAAAACATTCTCAATAAATGTAATCTTTTGTCACTTGTCCTTCCTGCTGAAAATTATTTGAAACACATTTTCTTTCCTCTATTTCATTCTATCTTTAATGCTGAGGGGGTAAACTGCTAACTTCTCATATTTTAGGTCAATGGTAAAGAATGTCAATAAAATGTGTTTACAAGCAACATTTAAGGCTTAATAATGTTAATCTGTTTGGACACAGTAATCATTTCAAACCTGACAAATGTGATGGCATCTGATAAGGTACCTTTAATACCTCAACAGTTTATATAACTTTGGCCTTTTCAATGTGAAAACACCTTGTGACCAAATTAAAAAAAAAAAAAAGTAAGATCTTTAATTAACCTAAGACTTTTAAAATTAGAAAAGAATACATTATCTTTGTGAAAATCCAAAAAGTACAAAAATACACCATTTCAAAACTTAAAGATTCCAATTAGTTTAAGACTCCCAAAAGCAGCCACTGTTAATGGTTTGATAGGTGAAGACTAACTTAAATGAATATTTAATTACTGTGATCGTCTATGTGTTGTTTTACTTTACTTATCTTGGACCTATTAGCAGATATGTCAATCTTCACAGCTGCACAGTTGTATAGTATTCCATTACTTTGTATATGGAAATTCCTTATCTACTCCTTATTCATGGTGTGTAAGTTTGTTTCTGCTTTGTTAACCAGAAAAAAAACAATGCTGCAGTGAATATTCTTATGTTTGTATCCTGTTGTACTTCTAGTGGTATTTCTGTTGGATAACCAACCATGGAGAAAGAGCCAGACCAAATGACAGGGTTGTATGAATGCTACTACTAGGTTAATAAGCCCCTCATCAATAAATGCACAGTCATACCAGCTTACAATTCTGCTCTCACCTTTGTTGCCAAGGATTTGAGTTTTCCCAGTAGTGACTGTTTATTGGAATATACAACTTCTTCCTCATTATCTTCTCCTTCCATGATAGCACAACTGTCTGCAGCTGGGAGTTCACACTCCTTTGAGTTAGTTGTCATCACTAACTTGGAATATTTGTACTCCAGTCTAAGTAGTGATAAATAAAGTGGCTGATTAATATAAATTAATACTCATTTTAGGTGGTCATAAACCAGCTCATTAAATGCTCTTGTAGTATAGTTGCTCTATTGCTAACAAATTTCCCTTGCCTATAGCTAAAGCACTATGTGTTCTCATTTACCTACCATCCATGCACAAATCTTTTCCAGGATTTCAGAGAATAATGAGAATAATGGCAGTACAGTTAAAGTTATCAATTAACTCACATTGATTAAACTGTCCAATTATGAAGAACTTTTGAAAAACAGAGAGAAACCTTGACATCTGAATGCATTTTCTTAATGTATAAATATTTGGAAGCTAACTCACTATATAATTTTCCAAAGTTTAGTTCTTACGAATGAAAATACCATAGGTAAGTGATTTGGTCTTTATTGTTTCTCTATACAACTCATTCCTTTCTATTTACTACCTTATAACAGATCAATATACATTCAGAAAATAGACTCAATATTCAACTCTAGATTCTTGGAGTACTGGAGTAAACAGAGGTCATATCTGCCTATAAACTCGGTCTATTTCTTTGCAAGTATCTTTCCACAAGAAACTGAAAAAGAAAACAGTGGAGCAAGAAGACACAATGTTGTCATGAAAAGAAAAATAGAGGCAGAGAGAGACAACTTGACTTCTGATCTCAGCTCTGCTCCCATCTACCTGAGCAAACAAGAGCCTCCATTGCTCTCTGTTTTATACAGATAGGTCTAATTCAATAACCTCTAACATTCTATAATCTATTACCAGAATAATAATCATTTCCATTTCTTTTCTTAAAGGCCTTTCCTGTAACTCCTTCACTAGGAGAAAGTTCTTATCTCTCTGAAAGAAACTACTGGATGTAACCATAATTAGGTCTACATTTTTCACAAGAAATCCTTCAGTTCTTACATGGTCACTCCAATGAGGTTACTTACTTCCGATTCTTTTTCCAGAAGTAGCAAGTTAGGGCCACCAGCAAAACCGCAGTGAAAGCTCCCACACCTGCTCCCACTTTCAGCCAAAAGTCAACGGTTTCACAGGTTGAAACCTTTTTCTCAGGCAAAGAAATCCCTTTAATGCACCATTTAGGTTCATTCCATACATACAAGGTTTCCTTTAAAAACACACATAGACAGATGACATGTGAAATGAGATTCAGAAGGAGAAGGGTTCTGCTCTTTATTCATAGTAAGCATAGAGGATCATTCAGCACTCAGCTAGTAGAAGCTTCAGAAAGAGAAAAAAGACAGGGAATGAATAAGAAAATAATGAACAAAAATACAACAAAACCAAATAAAAACATGGGTCACCAGATCAGAAGGCTGGGTACATGTTGAGGAGGTTGAATAAAAATGACTCTATTTGGACACAGTATTTGTGCTTTTTTCCTCAAACTTCTTATGATCCCTGACTTCTGAGTCATCTTTTTAAATGACAACTTAGGTTGTCTAATACAGGTAACTGGAACGGGTTTCATCCACCTATGATGTTAGTCCAGTTCCTCCAATAAGCATCTCCCCTGAGAAAAAGAGCAAATTCAGGACCCAGGACATGTAGGCGCACCAGGACTGGCAGGCTTTGGTGACTGGTGTTGGGGGAGTCACACAGACTACACCTTTCTTTCCCATGCATTATTCTGGTTCACCTCCCACAGTAGGTCCTTATTCTTATCCTCCCAAAGTAGAGGACTCAGTGTTGTTAGGGCAATGTTTTTCAAACTGCAACTTGCAACTGACTAGTGAATAACAAAATCAATATACTGAATAGCAATCAGGAATTTCTTTATGAATAGATCAAATAACACTAACCAGAGCCAAAATTAGAATACAGTGCATGCTTCCTTTTATACTTCAACGAATACAATGACCAGCAGCAACTTGCATGATGATTATATTCATTGACATTAAATGACATAGAACACTCAATTTTTTGACCATTGTGTCTGACTAAATATTCTGGTATTTGATGGTCACTTGAACAACACCCTAACAGAAGGATAACACCATGATGTGTAATTTTATTGTACATGCACGCAGGTTTCTGCAATGACACAAAGAACAGGAGAACCATATTTACTTTAAGGAAAAGTTTCAACCAAGTTCTGGATAAAAATTCTCAGCATGTTTTTTAGAAAGGACATTAGTAATTGAAATTTTTTTTTACTGCATGACAACTGTAACATTTTCATTAAATTTAATGTAAATAAACTACATTTCAAAGGGGTCACATTATTTTTATAAGAATGATGAGGTGAGAAATGAGGGGCATGTTCAATCAAATTCAAATGCTGCATCTCTAAGTGTAAATAATGACAATAAAAAGAAAGCTGTTAACTCTGGTCAGCCAATGATGACTTCATTGGAAATACATTCTAACAAAAATTTTTGCCAGTGAAAATGCTAAAGCTCTAATGTCTAATGATAGTCTTATAGCCGAAATGTTAAAATTTCAAATTAAAAAGATCTTTGTAAGCCCAGAATACTTAACTTTTCAATAAACTCCTCAAATTGTTAAAGAAAAAAAAAAAAAAAGATCAAGCTACTGGCACAACTCCTCAGTCATCTGTAACTATTAATTAGAATGCCTTATCCCTTTATTCGGTCACATCATTGGCAGAGGAGAAAATGGCTGACACTGCAGCTGAAAAATTTATTCTTCCAGCATGCTGGGATATTTTGTGAACAGAGTGAGATAAATTTGATGATAAACTTAAAAATATCCCTCTTAGTGATAACACAGTATCTCTTCAAATCTTTACTACTGGATGACATTTGGAAGTAATGCTTACTACATACTGAGAAGCTGGTACAGATTTCTCAGATCCAATCTGATAAGAGCATTTCTTCCCCGAGTTGTGCCACTCTCAGAGTTTACAACAGCTCTAAGTGGGTACTTGCTGCAGTGTGTAAATGTAACTTCATACACATCTGGATTCAATATATTTACAGAATTGGGAACATATGCTCTCCATCAATACAGAGTGAAAAACTGCAAAGGATGGAGCGGGAAATGGGACAGAAACACAGTCCAATTATTAAAAACTGAAATGATACCCACAGCACTATTTTGCAATCACTGTTTTTTTCTATCATAAGGCTGTTGCCACCCAAAGAAATCCACCCTTGCTCATGAACATGCCGTAGTACCTGCCCCCTTACCTGCAGCTTCACTTTCTGGGGGTTCACTTGGGAAGCAGATGACCCTCCTGATAGATCATCAGAAGGTCAATACTAGCCGAACAGTACATCATGATGCCTACGTCATCCACCTCACTTCATCTCATCACCCAGGCATTTTATCATCTCACCTCATCACAAGGAGGGGGAGCTTAGTGCGGTTAAGATATTTTGAAAGAGAGACCACATTCACTTAACCTTTATTACCGCAGATTGTTACCTCTAACTGTGCCTAATTTATAAATTAAACTTAATCATAGGTATGTATGTACGTATGTATAAGGAAAAGCAAGGTATATATATAGTGTTCGGTACCATCCATGGTTTCAGGCATTCACAGGGCGGTTGGGTACATATCCTTCATGGGGGAAGGCGGGACTACCATAACGGAAAACAGGGAAAGCTGTCATTAGTATTATATAAAGCTCACTGAATGGCAGACTTTTTAAAATATTTTATTCAGAGACTGGCAGTAAATACCCACTTCCTGTGTCATACCCATTTGTTTTACTGTCTCAATGGAATACACTAAGGTGCATGAGCTTAAGTGTGGCATTTATATTTTTCTAACTGAAGCCCAATCTCCTATGGCAAATATTTTCAAACTTGACATCTAAGTCTAACAGAAAGGTGTATTTAACCAATTTTGCAGTTTCTCAAGTTACATTTGAAATTTGGAGAGGGAAATTATATATTTCAATATGATTAACACATGAAAGTGTTCCAAAAGTTTATTTTTAGGACAAAAACAAATATCTAAAAACAATCACCTTGCAACTATGTGTTCATAACATTCTTATAGCATGCTGAACAGAAGTGTTTTTTTTTTTTTTAAATAAGGAAAGTTTGAATGAAATTAGAGAAACTGTTGTAATCTCATGGTCTTAAACTTCTAATCATTACTTTCTGGAAGAGAAATGTTGAATATTAAAGAATATTTAGAAAAGAGGTCATCCGACTTTTCAAAGCCCTGGAGTTGAACTTGGTGGCCAAAGAAGGGAATGCATTTGTTTTTTATTTATTCTTTAAAAAATAAGTGTATCGGGGCCCCTGGTGGCTCAGTCAGTTGAGTGTCCGACTTCGGCTCAGGTCATGATCTCACAGTCTGTGAGTTCGAGCCCTGCGTCGGGCTCTGTGCTGACAGCTCAGAGCCTGGAGCCTGCTTCAGATTCTGTGTCTCCCTCTCTCTCTGCCCCTTCCCTGCTCATGCTCTGTGTCTCTCTGACACAAAAATAAATAAAAACGTTAAAAAAATTTTTTTAAATAAGTGTATCAATTTTTGACAAATGGTAAAAAAGAATTTCCACTGTGAGACATAAAAAGTCTATTATCATTATTATGAGGACTACAAAGAAACCATTTTTTTTTTGTAAGCTAAGAATTTTCATCCTTGACCCACTTAAAATGTTAAAAAGAAACTGGCTGAACAGTGTACTAGATGCATGAGCAGCATGGTTTCTGTGTGCTCCAAACTGGAATGAGCTATCCAGAGGCAAGCACACTTGATGAATTAAATAAAACATTCCTAATTTTTGTTTTAGTGTTGCCCATTTGGGAACTTTTCCTGTTCTGTATTAAATTATTTGATGAAAACACATTTTATATTAACTTTACGCTTAGACTTTATCATAAAATATGAAAATAGGTACTGTCCCATGAAATTTAATTTCATTTTTAGGCATATTGCTAAGTGTCTGAGTTGGTGTTTGTGTACTACATTTGCTGTACAATGTATTTCTTACTACAGGTTCACTTCCTAAATTAAAGTTAGAAAAATCCCTAGAGGGGAACACTAGTGCTACTGATACTCTGAATGCAGGAGATTAGGTAGAGCATTCTGATTTCTTCCTGCACTCATGCCTCCCGACCAGCCAGTGACACGCTCCTCTACATGTTCCTGGACCACGCAGCGCTCGCTCCTTGATCCCCTTATGCAGTGAGCGCTCCAGCATGCTCCCCACTCCAGGTGACCTGAGCAACAGTCCTAGCCCATCTGCGTTCCAGATTTTCAGAAATCCTATCAGAATCTGATTCTCTGATGCCAATTCCCCAATAAGGTTACCACCCCTAGTAGTGATTTAATATCATTTGTGCATTTTTATTGTTAGTTCAATAGACTTCAGACAGGTTGAAGGGGTAAGTCATCTTGAAGGAAGAAAAGCTTGTGTTTTTCCTATGGCACTACTCAAAGCTAGTGCAGTGAAATAAGCATGCTCAAACACTACTAGCAGAAGCGCAAAATGATACGACCAGATCACGTTAGTAATATGTATCAAGAACCTTAAAAATGTCCATTGCCTTAGATCCAATTAATCTCTTCTTTATGATAAATTCTAAGGAAAGATCAAATTTCCAACTAGGGTGTTCCTTACAGAGTTATTTACAAAAATACGGTTTTCAATTTTTCTCAAATGTCCATCGGGGGTTTTATTAAATCCCAAATTGTCTCTATAATAGAATATTTGTCAATCACTAAAAATCATGTTTTCAAAAAATTTAATGACAAGAGAAATATATTAAATGGAAAAAGGAAATAAAAAATATAGAGTGGAGAATCCCAACTTTATTTTAAAAAAACACATTAGCAAAGATATGATTGCGCAGAAAATACAGAATAGGATCTTGATTTTATTATGTGTGTACATGCTTTATTTACTCTTTAGATATGCTTCTTGTAGTGAATCACTTATATCACCCATGTCTTAATTATACCTATAACTGCATTATATAAATCACATCTTCGTTTGATATTTTTATAAACCAGATAAACACCATAGCCTACAACTCCTTTGCAAGATTTATTTTTCCCAATGCCAGTGCATACCTTCAGGTACCCCCGCATATGGGAGTTTACATACTAAATTTGATTTTAAATGCATATTAATGCAACATTAAGTTAACTATAAGCTTTAGCCATGGTTTTGAACCTGAGTTTCTAGGATCTGAGTGATGCCAGACTTGTCTATTTTTCTTCAATCACATAGCTCTGTGTAGGTAGATATGACACTTACCTGAAATCCTCTCTTACAGGCTCCCTCAATCTCATGGAAGTCATGTTCTGTGCACAGAGGGCAAGCTTCAGCACTCTCCCACAGAAAATAGAATGTACACCCATCACAGGTGCCTGCTGGGCACTTGCTGAAATAAAAAATGAAATGACAGCTCTTATATTCAGCCAAGTCCAATAAACATTGGAGTGCCTACTGCATACCGGAAAGCAATGTGTGGGCGCAAAACCACAACTCCACACCTATTAGGATAGCTACAATCAAAAAGACAGGTAATAACGAGTTGCAAAAATGTTAAGAAATTAGAACCTATATACACTGCTAATGGGACTGTAAAGAGAGACAAGTGCTTTGTAATAAGGTGGCAGTTCTTCAGACCATTACAAACAGTTACCACATGATCCAGTAATTACGCTTCTAGATAAAAATCCAAGAGAAATAAAAACGTTTATCCACACAAAAACCTGTACATGAATGTTCGTAACTGCATTATTCTTAACAGCCCAAAGGTGGAAACAACTCAAATGTCCTTCAGCAGATGAAGAGATAAACAAATGTGATATTACCATTCTATGGGAAATTACTAGGCCATAAAAAGGAATGCAGAAGTAATACATGCCCCAACTTGGATGAACCTCAAAAATATACTAAGTAAAAGAAGCCTATCAAAAGTTATATGTATTTGGGGCACTTGAGTGGCTCAGTAGGTTAAGCGTCCAACTCTTAATTGCGGCTCAGGTCATGATCTCACTGTTCATTAGTTCAAGCCCTTCCTTGAGCCCCACATCAGGTTCTGTGCTGACCATGCGGAGCCTGCTTGAGAGTCTATCTTTTCCTCTCTCTGTCCCTCTCCTGCTTGCTCTGTCTCAAAATAAATAAGCTTTAAAAAAATTCTATATATTAAATGATGCTATTTTTATAGAAGTCCAAAATAAGAAAATCCACAGCAATAGTAAGTTAGTGGTAAGCTTGGAGTATGGAAGGGAGCTAAGGTAAAGAGAAGCAATAGCCAAAGGGTATAGGTCTTTTTAAGGTGATGAAAAAGCTCTAAAAGTGACTATAGTGATGGCTACATATATCTATGAATACACTAATAACCACTGGCTTGCCTGTTTTAAATGGGCAAACTGTATGGCATGGGAATTTTGTCTCTCTAAAGCTACTTTTTTTTAATTTAAAGGAGACAGATATAATGACACAAAAGTTCTGGGAGAACTTCTTGGTGGAAGGCATGCCTAAGACAAGTCTAGAATATCCAATAGGAGTTAGCCAGAAGAGAAAGGAAGAAAGTAAAGGAATGCCTGCCAGAGGGATGAAATGGTAGACGGATTGGAAGGGAATTCCAAGCTGGTCATGATCACAATGGCTTCAAGAGCAGGACAGTGCGTGGGCACAAGGCATACAGGCAAGAACTAGGTGGTGGATGGAGGTGCCATTTCTGTTTGAAGTAATGTGTTTAGGCAAAGGTTTCAGGGAAAAGAATGATGAACTAGACCATGGTCTCGACAGTGTGGTGGGGTGGGTGGGGGCGGGAGGGGGAGGGGGTGGGACATGAAAACAAAACAACCTGAAGTGAAAAGACAAACAAAACAACTACCAGATCGACACACAGCTGAAGGATGGAAATGACTGGGCACTCCTGGTTTGCCTCAGCCAGACGATGACTTCTTTCAAGAGGCAGTTACTGTCACCACCCGGTGATGACGCAGGGGCCTTAGACACAGGTGCAGGATCGCACTGAACCAACCACCAGGCAGGGCTGGAATGGAGACTTTTTGAAACTGCTTGCTGGTGGGTGGGCCTATTATATCAGTTTGCCTCCTTCCTTTTAGGGACAGATAAACACAGCATGGATAAAATTAAACTGCTTTTACTGTGTAGAGAATCCTTATTGACTGAAGCAGGAAGTTATGTGGAAAGGTTCTGGTGGGAATGGCTGTTTTGTTCATGAATTAATTAAAATGGGGAGAACACTATTCCCTTCATTTGTCTACTATACTTCCCTTAAATTAAGTGTGCAAATTCAGGGCAGTGCCCTGAAAACCTCCTTTAGACCTTTGTTGCTGCTGAGTACAGGTGTCCTGAAACACCTAGGGCAAAAGATAGACACACAATCATAGGGAGAACCCCAAAACACCCCTTCTTAAGTTTTAACTTCAGATGCCTTTCTGATGATAGGCAGTCCAAAACTGTAATTTTCGGTCTACCAGCGAAGTAAAATTCCATACGCTCAGTATATATTCTCAGGATACTCTACAATATGAACCCTGACACAGAAGTCTACAATACCTAAAAACGGACTACGTTTTTAGAGGCCTATCCTTCCAAATGCTTGCATGCTGTAGACCAAGTCAACGTGGTGAGATGTAAATAAAAGCATGATTCTGTGTAACGTGCTTCAGAAAGAGAGGCCTGGTACTATGAGAGCTAAGAACAGTGATGAAGGGGGATGCTTTGGAACAATGGCTTAACTCTTACCTGCCTTGATTTGTTTGTAAAAGGGAGTAAAGTATATTCAGACCAAGAAACAAAAAGAGATTTAAAAAAAAAAACGGTAAGTACAAGAGATGAAAATCATGCCACCTAAAAAAATGATCCCTACTTCCCATCAGTAAAACCAACTCAACATTGCACTTCTGAAAAAAATTGGGTAACCTATTAGAAATGTTTTTCAAGAACACAATTATTATTTGCATAACAATGAGCTGAAACTTTAAAGGTAATTAACTTTTTTGATCATTTAGCAAAAAGTACCAAAATACTTTCCTGCTCAATTCTCTCCTTCCCAAATTATTTTGTTTTATCTTTCCCACACAGAGACATTTTCAAGGGTGGTGAGGGCTGTTTATCTTGGGAAAATAAAAGAATAAGTTTGGTAAAATTCGAGAAAAAAACTGAATAAAAAAGAAAAGGGGAAAATTAATCAAAGTTGCAAAGAGCTCTGCAGAGAAAACCTGGGTTACAGGTGTGGCTGGACTTGCAAGTGATTTTGTGTTTTTCCACAAGTGATTCGGCCCCTCCCCCATGCTGTTTCAGATCTGTAATTTATCAGAAATGAGATGTCTGTTCCACTGCCTTCACTGGGTTGTTATAAAGGACAAAATGAGAGAACAATTTGGGAAAGTTTAAAGTACTGCAAAATATAAAAGACTATTAACAATTCACATCACTTTCTATAGAACTGGGAGAAGTACAGAATTGGGGGAAAAAATCAAGACATTGATATAACTTATAAAGCTGCCATTAGGTGTCAAAATACTGCAATGATTCAGTGCCTTTCCCCGGTAGACTCCACTTTTTAAAATATACTCTTAGGTTAAAAGCAGTTTAGTTTAGAATCAATTCTTCAATTCTTTGAACCCAACGAATCATTTACAATGTGGAACATCCAAATTTGATTCTTTGTTATAAACATTAAGTTCCACAGTTGAATCAGCCCTTCCCTGTGAAATGACAAGGATGTAGGAAGCAGTACTAATTTCAATAGTGCTTATATATAAAAGGAAAATAGGAAAAAAAAAGATGCAAGAGTATATATATATATTTTTTTTTTCTTCTACTAAGAACAAAAAAGCAAGTAGTAAGATAGACAAACACTTTAATGCCAAATATGTGAAACCTTTTTCCCTTTGATGACCTGTGCCACCACTATCTCTACCCCCTACCCCCTGGCCTTGTAAAGGTGTCACTAATTGTGCTTCTTTTATAATTTTTGATCCACAAGATCACCATAGAAACCAGAGAGTAGATGTCTAAAGAGCCAGTACATAATCCTGGAGAGCTGGGGTATGCAAGGCTAGAATTCCACAAGATGACTCCAGGGCTGTGAACTCTAGGTAGAGAAACCACCATCAACACAAAGGATAACGAGGTGCATCCTAATTTGGTTTTACTGTTAAACGAGGAAGACTTTCCAGTTTCCTTATTTTGCTCTGGAACTGCCTTACCACTGCGGATAGCACTGGCCATGTGTAAGAATCCAGGTGAATCTTTTTTTTTAAGTAAGTGATGTCTTGGATTCTAAATTGGATACATTTTCTGGGGGTAAAGTGGACTGAGCTATGAGTTATTAGCATCCTCTAAATGAATCATCTTACCTAAAGCAGGGTCTACTTGGTTCATCTACTAATTCATGGACAGTAATTCTTAATTTCTTATGAACTATTACAACCCAATACTCAAACTATTGCTAATTGTTTAGACAGTTGATAAAGCAGTATAAACTTGTTTTTGCCTGAACTTTATGCAAACTCCAAAGTTAAAATAAATTCATGTACGGTGTAAGTATGTTTCTATCCCTCGTACAGTGGGTCTCAGGAGACCGGGGGGAAAGGCCATAGTCTTATATGCCTAGAACTTTTCTCATTTGGTGTCAGAGCACTAATGTTACTCAGACGCTTTCATGTGAGGCTTTTCTGGGTTTCTTGGGGTTCCCCTATCTCGGAGTTCACAGACGGGCATCGTCTGGCATAGGAGATGCTGACTAGCTGCCAGTAACTCCCTTCGACTTTGGCTTCTGAGAAAGCTCAACCTTTCTCTGCTAAGAATGCCAATGGGCAGAAAGCCTTCTTGTGTGGGGTCCATAAAATGGCTTTGGTTCTTGCTCCAATTTTGTTTGCCCTGAGGCTGAAGAGTATAAATCACTTATGACTGAGTTTGAACATAAGATTTTTTGACCTATACCTCTTAGATCCAGGGATATAAAATTCTACCAGTCTCCTGCAAAAACCGCCCTTTTTACAGATTCCCCCTGAGGTTAATTACCAAAAGCCAGAATCTGATCAAGATCTGTAAAAACTACATTAGCTGACACTCCCCAGTCCCTTTTACCTCCAGGCTCTGCAAAATCTGTCAAACTTTTGTCATCCTTATTTCAAAATGGATCCTTAAACTTTATGACTGTTTCGTGACATTTTTATGTCATGTCTTAAGATTACTCATTAGTGCTGAAGCATATAATTTTAACGATTCTGTATTAGAATTTTTCCATTTCTTAATCATAATGGGTTTTTACTTGTTGCTCATAGTGTTTTATATGCCTCCTCATTTTCATCGTTCTAAGAACATATTTGGCTTTAAAATTTTAAATTCTATTGCCTTTTAAATTTAACTTGTGCAGATTTAGATATCTATTATCTGTCCATAAATAGTTCAGAGGAAAAAGAAAACAAGGAACTCCGTTAACCAATCATTATCCTCTGGCTCCTACCAACTCAAAATGTATAGACATCTTGGCTTCAACAGAACTCCCCCAAAACCAAAGAAGATACTACATTAGTGTCCTATAGGTCCAAAGACTTTGACAGAGGAACTCTCAATCAGAGCCTGTGGAATAAAGCCTTGGTACATTCAACCTCTGAACGCCTTCAGGACAGATTTCTGAAGCATCCCTTTTGTGAGATATAATATTCTCAGAGGCTATGCTTTCTTTCTTTCTTTCTTTTTTTTTTTAAATGAGCAACAGCCCCTCTCCACTTGGCCCTGAGACGCCCACTAGCTTGACTCCATCTCTGAGACTGAGGCTACACTTAAAACTGAAGATGAACTTGGATTTTGAAGGAGGTTTTGGCAAAATAGTTTTAGACTGATTTATGAACCACCCAAGCAGTTAAATATAGTTATAAGTTGAGGGAAAGAGAAAGAGAGAGCACGATGTTTTCCTCTAACTCATACCATTACTAAAGATGACCTTGTTGGAGGGAGGATGACTCATTTTAAACAAGGCACCAATAACTTGCAGATCAAATGAGTTATCCCCCAGATAAATGTGATATTTGTCTCTCTGCCTAGTGTGCTTCTTTGCAAATCTCTACCTGTGAAGAACTGGAGGGAAAAAACAGCAAGATGAAAACATGATGGTAAGAACAGAACGAGACACAGTCAGGACAACATTCCATCCTGAATGTGCCAACACAGTTATACAGACTGGGTCCTCAGTGTTTCCTACTGTGTGAAATGAATGGGTCTGAGGGATCTCTAAGGTGCTATGACATCTCCATTATCAGAGTAAAAATGATTCCTTTTGCCCATTTTCTAATGATGCGTTTTCAAAACCTTTCCATTAATAGAAATTTCTCACATATTTGAAAGAACTCTTCAAACACAATGCTGGGTCCAAAGTTTTCCTAATGAAAGAAGAACTTCCAAGTTTTCCAACCACCTCCGATCATGACTGGAGGCTGGCAAAGTTTCTTAGGCAGAGGCTGGAGGGGGATCTATTCAGGGGTATCAGCAGTCTACTTTGTTACAAATTCGTTTGCTGGCCAAGATACAAACTGCACCAGATAATCCCAAAGTCCAGCCTGGCTCTCAGATTGCATCTGCCACAGACATCATGCTGCTAAATTTTTATCTAAAATGTCTCACACCTTCCAGACACTTTGTAGAATTAGAAACCAACTGCATTTGCCAGACCAAACAGACAGGTTGTAGTTTTCCAATTGCAGATTAGTAGGCAGCCCTGATAATTTGCTGTTCCCTCTAAACTTCAGATGAGATACGTAGAGAATACACATTGCCCCTTTTCTCCTGCCCCACGACTCTGTTAAGACATTCCCATTTTCCCAGGTCACCAAGATACAGAGCCCCAACCAACATCACTACTACTAAAGTCTCCTTTCCTGGTTTGCCAAGATTCTTGGCCAAGAGAGGAGAATTCCCGGGGGTGGCATCCCTTCCAAATTGCCAAAGTCTGCTTTCTGAGATTTTTTTGGTTACAGCATATGAGATTTTTCGAGGCAAGTGCCTGGTTAGCACCTTCCTCTCTTATGGAGATCTTAAAGCTCCCCAAAGAAAACTGCAAAGTAAATCCGCTTCAAAAGTAGCGTAAGAAACTGGGCTCTGTTAACAATTCCTTACTGTTAGTAGGAAATCTTTATTCAGCCCCACAGCTAAAAAAAATTCTAATTATTTCAGGACAAGCTGCTGTTTCTCATGTTCTGATCCCAGAGCTCCCCCTTGTGCCCTAATGGGAAACTGATTCAAGAAAGAACTAAAACACACTTAGATTGTTAGGTTCAAGCAGTTCCCTAGAGCAATGGTCCTCAAACCTGGATGTGCATGACAATTATATACAAAGTCTTATCAAATATGGGTGAATGATTACCCTTTAGACTAAGGTATTTTAAATTAGCTTTTCAGAAAATTAACATGCAGAACAAAGTTTGAGAATTTGTCTCAGTGGGTTAAGATTAGTAGCTCCTAAATTTTAATATGCTTAGGAATTGTCTTGCAGGTTTTTTTAGGATTTTGTTTTTAAGTAGTCTGTACACCCAGTGGGGAGCTCTAACTCAAAACTCCTAGATCAAGAGTCGCACGCTCCTCCATTTGAGCCAGCCAGACTCCCAGAACTGTTTTGTGTTTAAAAAATATATATTCCTATGCTCAACACTCAAGATATTCTTTATATTTTTGGAAAGATCCAGAAATTGATTTTTAAAAGAAACCCCAAGGTTTCTTCTCAAGTGATCTTGAGAAACCCTGGCAAAGACAGTTATATTCCTGAAGTAGAATAAACTACTACAGGTTAAAGGAAAAACTACTTTTCCCCTCCCCACAAGGAAAAACTCAGTTTCTAAGTGCCATAATTTAACATCAGGAAACTTTTTTTTTTTTACCTTAAAACATCAGAACCCACCTTGGGAGAGTTAGAGTGGATATATTTTCTCATGGACAGATCTAATCTTTGGTAATATTATCTGCTTGGATGAGAGACCTGGAGAGGCTTTGGAAGCCATCCAGGTAGACTCCTAGAGGCTAGACTCTGAGAGGTTCATTGCTAAGTCCAAGGAAGGATGTTATAAGTGCTACCATTAACAGA
The DNA here is from genome assembly GCF_028018385.1 of Neofelis nebulosa. Lineage (NCBI taxonomy): Eukaryota > Metazoa > Chordata > Mammalia > Carnivora > Felidae > Neofelis > Neofelis nebulosa. Next base: position 78,941,928 of record NC_080785.1, on the reverse strand, counting down.
ACAAGCATCTTAACTCAAAGCTATTTGGGGGGATATCAGGGAATAATTAAAGAAACTCTAAACACACTTTCTCATAAACAAAGGGTGGTTTGCTGCCTTGACTCTAGCTTGGATGCTGGCATAGGGATCCTCCACCAAATGATGCCCTTGAGCATCAGGCTCCCTCTGTCTCTTTCACTGATGTCTAGTAACTTTTATTATGTTCTCCTCTGATCATACACTTCTCTCACCTTGAAAAGGTGAAAAGAAAAATTAATTCCTAGATCTATGAGAACCAGAGAAACACAGTTGGTTAAGAGGTGAATACGAGTGTCCTTTTGTGCCTCAAAGTAAACCCACAATATTGATACCCCTGGAAATACTTTTAAGATGCCGAAGCAATGCTCAGACCACTGATTTCCAATACTGATGTCCTGATATGCATAAGCACAATAGCTTAAAATCTCTCAATGGTTACTGCGAAACTATCAAAAACAAAACTAAGTCAGTCATTTTCTTTTAAATAAAATTTAATATAAAATTTTATTTAAAAGAAAATTATATATGTGTGTGTGTGTGTGTATATATATATATACACACACACACACACATATATATTTATATTAACTTGAGAAATACGTTCAAGTCAAACTATGATAAAGGTACCTTAATCCAACAAATATTAGAAATAAACAATCTACATACAGAACAATGAATAACTGCAAAAAACAAAAATCAGCAGACATTTAAGTGTCACTCCCACCATGAAAGCATTATTTAAGTTGACAGTTCTGAGTCCATGAAATTGCCCATTTTCTCCTAGTGTTTCTACCCAATATGGACTGTAGAAGTCAAATCTAGACTGTGGAGAGCTACTGCCTCAACTCCAGCAAGTCAAATGAACTGTATTATATATTCTATAGATCAGATTCTACCTTGGTGATTCTGCCACTATTAATCAGAAAACGGAGGAGCTGGAAATGGATCATACAAATTATCCACCCTGGCCCCTATTCTCTCACAGAGAAAGAAACCATGATTCAGAGGTTCAATTACTTCAATCTCGATCACCCAGGTGGTTGACTGTTGATCAAGAACTATAAGCCAGGTTATATATAATCCAGCTCTTAAGGAAATTGGGACTAAACAGTAAGAATAAATACAAGGATACAAACACTGTAATTATATGTTGAAATAATTTTCAAGACAATTAGGCAAACAGGAGGCGAATATGTCTTTGAGGAGATTGGGATGTACTGAGATTTGTGAGGACTTGTTCCTCTTAAGAGACACACAGCATATCCCTATAATAAAAACCTACATATTCTTCTGTTCTCTTTCTGCTTTGCATTCATAGGGACCATGTTTTAAAATAGTAAGATTCTGGGGGAGTTTTGATTCCTCACAATAAATACAAATGTGAAATAATCACATAGAAATAAGAATACCTGGGGACTGAAATCACTCCTGCTCCTGGTTTAGTAGGATTGCACCTCATTTTCACAGCAGTTGATCGGCCATTAACACAAGATGTTGTAGTTGTAGAAGACCTATTGAAAGGCAAATGTCATTCCACAGAACAGACATGACATAGATCACCAAGACATAAATATCCTGTGTAGAACTACTTCTATACTCTATGAAACAATGAAAAAGAAAAATGTGTCCAAGTTCACTAATTGAGAATTTTAATACAAACTGGGCTCATTTGCTTTCACTGCCAATGAAGAGTTGACTATTTTCTCAGCTAAAGTGATAAAGCTATCATCAAGGTGTTTAGCAAGGTTACTATAATTATAATCAAAGTCACAATCAAAAAAAATTTTTAAAGGGAAGAGAAGCCATATCTACTTTTGCTGTTATTAAGATGTATGAATTACAAATACTGTCTAGACAATGAAGTAGAGTCTCTTTATTGCCTAATTTAAAAGAATATATATAACAGAAAAAAGACATCTATCTGAACTATAACACTTGCAAAATATTTCATGTTTCCTACTTTATACTCAGTCTTCCATTTACACATTAATCACTGATTATCTGTTAAGTATAAGCTATGACTCTAGGCACCCTGAAGAGACATTCTTTTGATTAAAATTGTCAAGGTAAGCGGCATCTTCACTTACTTATAAAAGAAATGCACATCTGGTATTTGGCTAGGTGGAAGTGGAAACATATCTTCTTTTATATTAATATTTTGCAATGTAGTTTCAACTGTCACTCCTAGTTAACAATAAAAAAAAAAGCTATTAAGCAATACAGGAAAATTAGGTTTATTTAGTTTCTGTGTATATGAATAGAAAACAGCTTCACTTTGATACTGTCATTTGACCAGAAATATCGTATTAAATTAATGCGTTCATGGTAAGACTAAGAACCTTATGAAGCTCTATAGAATAAAAAAATAAAACAATCTACTCTCTAGCTCTGTTATTTTGTTTAAGTCACTTCACTTCCCTGGGTGTTATGTCCTAATTTGTAAAATTCAAGAAGTAATTGAGATAATCTCTAAAGCCCCTTCCAGCTCTGACATTCCAATAACCTAACAATATAAAAAGTTAGGTTTTGTAGAACAAGCTGGGTTATTTTGCTAATACAGCTTTCAACTCAGTATAGATATACTTGAGAAAACAAAAAATTTTGTGCCCTAATAATTTCCAGAAAATAACTCCAAAACTTGTTTAATCTAAAAGTCAGGCATTTTTCTCATTCCTGGTAGGCAAAATGAGAGCAGAGCCAAAATGCAAGCAATAACAGCAACCTCTCCTTCAGACGAGGAGTTCTGATGCTGAGCACAAGCTTGGTGACTGACCTTGGTGCTGAAAATTAAAGCTCAATTCCTCTGGAGTCTACAGCAATGGTCCTCAAATCTGCTGTATGTTAGAATGACCTATGAAGCTTGTTAGATTGATATGTAGTTAAATGTTTTATCACCATACCAGAGGTTCTAATGAACTGGATCCCTAAAAATAACTGAGAGGTCATTCTTCAAACTTTCCTATACCTTCCAGTCCACAAAGACAGAAGAAACAGGTAGGGAATAAAACTTGGCACATTCACCATTGCTAAGTGTCATCGGCTTACTTTTCATACAAGAAAATATTATGAAAACTGGTGGTAAATATTATGATTTAGATTTATACATTACTTTTTTTACTATTATTTTGTTTATAGTTTTGGTTTCCAAACTTATTTTGCTTCTTAAATTCCTAGAGAACTTGATGAAAGGCACAGACTCTCAAAAAACATCTTATCACATATGAGTTAATATGTAAACTCAGAAGATACTTGTACTCACTTAGATGGATCAATAGATCTCAATTGTAGGAGCTTTTTAACCATGTTACAAAGGGATTAGAATTACCTATAGCCTTCATCATCTATGGCAAATACCAACACAATGACAAGTTATCAGTACTATAATTTTAGAATAACTGCATGCATGCATATAGGAACGAAATGAAGCTTACCTAAAAATGTATCTGCCAGAATGATGGACTGTGATGATAAGGCTGCTCGGAAACCCTTACTCTCAGAGGGAATAATAGTTGACTGGCATACATATGCTCCTACCAAATTCGTGTAATCATCTGACCCTGCCACCATTTCCTTTACTGTAAAGTCTGTTATATTGTTGGTACAAAGAGCCATCTTCTTCCCCTAGGAAAACAAAGTCATCAAGAGGTTTTACTGAAGAGTCATTCTCTAAAGTGGATCTCAAGAGAGCTAATGACTCTAGTAGAGCAGTGGCTCTCTCCTCACTGCAGAGATTCTGCTTTCAATAAAAGGAAGTGGGGCCCAGGCACCAGCATTTAAAAAAAAAAAAAAAAAAAGCTCTTGAGGAATTCCAACGTCTAACCAGGGTTGAGAGTCATTTAAGTTATAATGAATATATACACTCAATACTACACTGCTCATCCAACAAGCATCATTTATGCTGATGAAAGCCATCTAATTTAAGGAACTAAAATCATCTATGAAAACGTTGATTCATAGGATAGCAATGCATTCAAAGAGACCAGATAACTCTGAGTGAAGGTTTTAATTCCAAAGGAGAAGACTTGCTCTTCCTTCTCCTTTACCGGCCTACTGTGGCAGAAAGGAAATGTGAAGGCTGAAGAAGAAAGCATAAAAGCCATATTGCAGCAAAATCATAGGACCCCCATCTAAGTTCTTAATAGTTGGTCACTACATGTGTCTTTACTCAATGACATGTACCTACTCAACTACACAGTAAGTTGAAGAGAATACAGAGATTTACTTTTTTAATCATTTAATCGGTTGGAATATATAAAGTTAAAAGGCTGTTTAAATATACTATAGTCCCTCTGCAAATGACCATAGCTTTCTCTACAATTTCTATGAAGGAATATATAAGGGGGAAAAGGACATGATTTTACTGATCTTAGATGTAAAGTAAGCACACATGAGCATAAAGAAAAGAATACAGATTTATCTTTCTTAATGCAGCTAACAATCCAAACTTAAAAAATTTTCTCCCTCTACCAAGCCTTCTCACACTACAGGTACAATATACTTTTACTAAGCTTAAATTAAATGGCTGAAGCCAAGAAGATGAAAACAATGGAAAAGATGAGAGAGAAACTACTGAGGAAAGAAAGAGGTAAACTACAATAAAAGGAATGAGGACAAAAAGGAAAGAAAGAGGACAGAAAAGAAGAGGGGAAAGATGGAAGGAAAGACAGTGGTAACACGGGCACAAGAACAAAAAGAAGCATAATATAATGTGTAACTAATCTCATTCACTGCTCCACTCAGTATTCAACATAACAGGTATTTAATATTTATTTATTTGTCAAATGAACTGAGTAACTAAGCAATAAAGTGTGTTTGATCTCTCCCTGTAAAATCAGGACAGGACAAACCAAACTATACCAAATAAATTTACAGATCTTTTTGTCTGAAAACATCTGTGGTCATCAGATCTCTTTTTGTTTCCTTTGCACAAAGTGTGGCACAGCATCTCATAATGAAGACCACTGGAGATGCCAAAGTTAATATGGAAAGAAACATGGAGGAAACGCCTTATTACATTTTCATCACTGCTAATGGTGTATACATATACATACTCTCCTACCCCGACCTCATAGATCTATAAAAATACTGGGCATATAGTCCTGTAATTCTTCCCATTACCAGCATTGAGGTTCTGCTTCTTCCCATAGAAAAATAAGATCCCATTATTTATTAGCAGATACTACCTGATCAAGCGACATTTGTCTCCTGCTTACCTCCTTTTTTATTGTTGAATAAGCTTCCTCTTGGAAGTCTTTTTCTTTTAAAACGGACGACATAAAGAACAGTAAAACGTTCCCAAACCAAAACTGCCAGACTGAAAAATAGGTGGGATTGACAAGCCTGACCCATTTTTACAAAAAATGAAAGATGCTTCAAGTACCTACACCATAACTCCAAGCTTTGGGCTTCAGTTGGCTAGATAAGTGCCTTGATGAATGCAGAACCAGACAAGGTTGGCCCTGCTGGAGAAAGCTGCCAGCCGGCCTGCTAGGAGGCAACACAGAATTTAAGCAATCACAGCTCAGTTTCTGACATTTGATTGTTAGTTCCCATAGAGATTTTATTGGGCCATCAACACAGAAAATATCAACTCAGGCAAAGCCGAAATACAGCTCCATCTCACTTTGACAGCCAGAACTCACCTCATGCCCACATAAACTAATATTGAAGAAATGGAAGTATTTTGTTCCTTTGGAAGTAAAGCTGGGTCCATTCATTAACGAGCCCACGCTGCTGAGGTTGCTGAAGTCATAGTGCAAACTCTGATTTTCTTTTTCATGGTGGAAAAAGCAGTCACTATAGCAAACTGAGTGGTCCTTTGATTAGAGATTAAGAAATTAAAAAATATACAGCACAAAAGAAAATATTAGCTGCTATGAACAATGTGTTTCAAAAAAGTTCTATGTTTGAAACTCTTTCAGTAATTTTGTCCTAGTTATATTTTACCATAGGAATATAGAGAATTTCCAAACACTAATTAGATCTTCCTAGGTAGAGTTCAGGAAGATCAGCATTTCTCAAAAGTAAGAGTGAAGTTACTCCAAAACTAGTTTCTTGTATTAAGGTATTTTAATAAACAGCCACAAGTCCCTGTTACACCAGTGTCAACATACAGTAAAACTACTTTCTCTTTCACTCAAAAATGTCATCAACCTTTGCCCTTAAAATGTTCTAAGATATACTTGTTCTCCATATATTTCTATGTCCCGCCTACAGAGGTAGTTTACTTGCTCTATCTTAACAGAAGACACAAAATATCAATTTTAATATTTTTGGAAGGCATTCTTATTTGAGTGCTTTCCTTACTATTTTATGCCCCCAGGAATTAGGACCTTCATGGCACATATTAAGTGCTTAAGAAATGTTAAGGGCAGAAAACACACACGCACAAATGAAAAAGCCATTTCTAAATATAGCTAGCAACTTTGTAGTTGCCGGAGAAATATTAAAGGGAACTTCTGAGTTTCTTTATGAAGGTGTGTCTTCCCGGGAACAACTGAAACGCACACTCACTTACCTGAGTGCTTCTACTCCCAGGCCCACATGGAATACAAGCCTCCTTGCCATAGACTTGATGTATGGACAGGTAGGTGTCAGGTGGACACTCCTTGCACTGGTTGGTTTCTTTCTCAATGTAGTGGCCTGGGGGGCAGGGGACACACGATGAGCCCGACTGTTCAGAACCGAGGGCACAGGCACGGCATGAGGACGCCACCCCATCAACTGCATTAGTGGCAGTGATAGAATAAATCTTCACCATGTCATTGATGAACCGTCTATTCTAAAAAGAGAGCAGAAAGTAATGACTTCTGCCTTGGAGCTGAGTTGTAAAACCAGAGTGTTTTGTGTTGATATCACCAAAGAACCAAGCAGAGTGTTCCAGCCGAACAGTTTATAAGTGACAATGGATTAATATGATTTCTTCTCAGTTCTTTTAAAAAACAACCTTCGATCTTAACACTAGAAGCTAATTTCCACAGTAATGGAGTTCCAGGAGTTTAGCCACAATCACTACAAGATCTGTCATAACTGGTACAAACTCAGGCACGTTTATAGGCTTTACATCTGGATGAACTGGTATGGTTTAACAGTGGAACAACTTTATCTCCCATACTTGTTTATTCGGATATAAGCCTAAAAGTAATGATACCATAGGATGTTTGCAGTGTGGCAAGTGGAAAAGCTTTGGACAAGGGAGTAGTCTTGGAAGACCAGGACTCTGGTCCTCACCCAAACACTGTGTAATACTGATGCTATCACACCACCCCTTTGGGACTCTCCCTCTCTAGTCCTTTCCCTAGCCTATGACTGATTTCCACCAAAAAGATGCATAGTAGAGAGCAAAACCTGGCCCTGACTATACTTTTCCTTCTTCTGACATTGCATCAAAGAAGATCTAGTTCCCACCAGGCAATGGGCACCACTTTATCAGTAGAGAGCAATGCTAACCGAGACAACTTAATGTTTGTTTCTTGTCTGGGGTAAAGAAAAAAGTCAAGGAAGCATTCCATAGCACATTCATGCCCCATATTATGGTAATCCAAACACTGGCCAAGAACAATTAGAGTCAAGTAACATCTGGGAATGGGTTCCCTGATGAAAGTCTGAAGAGAAAAGAGAAAATGTTCTGCATTTGCTACCACAGCTTTAAGTGGTTTACCTTGTTTTCACCTTGGATAGTCACGTCTATGGAGATCCACAAAAATAACAGTCCTGCTACTATTGAAACATACAATGGAATTTACGTATGGGAGAATTAAGGTCTACTCTAGCAGGGAAAGTAAAAGAGAATAAATAATTCTGTGTGTTAACCCACTCATGTGTAATACACACTCTCCAGGCTGTAAAAGGAGACACAACTACAATGAAATAAACTAACACCAGTTGATGGCTCCCGGACAAATGTCAGATCATTCAGAAAAAGAGGAAGACGGTCACCAGCCTTCTCAAAGTCTCAGAAGGCTTTAACAATATGTTTTTAAATAACTACAACATTAGATTTTGTTTCTCTTAAGCTTTCAGCAAATCTATCTGTTCAGTGGAGAACAATCCAAAGATACACTGTGTTACTCAATTCCATACATTTTTGCTCTCAAAATATATATATATATATACACCATTTTTGTACAAATCTCCATAAGCAAATGATTGATTCTACATCAATAAAAAAACTAAGTATTTTCCTCCAAGAGATTTGAATGATCATTTTGTATGAATTTCCATTGGGAGCATCATCTTTGTGTTAAAAAAAAAAAAGTGCCTGGAACTTACATCTTGGCCCTGATTAGTTCTCTGGAATGCCCATGTAAATGTAAATGTTGCATTCTTGAAGATGATGTGGGTATAAGCTTGTTTTTCTTTGGTTCCACCCCATGATTCCACCACGTTGGTACTTTTTCTATTAATATCCTAAAATATAGTAGAAAAATATAAACAAAAAAGGCATAAACTCAGTATGGATATACATATGTATACACTACAAATATGTGTGTATTTACAGTAATCCCTGTAAGGTTAGTGAATATTTATCTGGAGGGCACATAACTCTAGAGCTCTCAAAACATGCTTCAAGTCTACATAAGCACTCACTAGCTTATTAATTACAATTTTTAAACCACGTTGTCAATGTAACCTGAAAGAGGTCTCAAATTATAGTATATTTAAGGGTGTGTGTGTGTGTGTGTGTGTGTGTGTCTGTGTGTGCGCCTACAAGCATATGACTCTAGCTTAGGAAATACACTTAGAAGGGAAATGTAATTCCTCAAATTTCTCACAGTAAACTTCTAGAACCCTCACAGAATAGCAAGGTTTTCCATGTTTATCTTTTTTTGTTGAGAGATTCTGCCAGGCAGGTCTTGCACAGGAATTATAAGTTCCCCCTGAACTATACTTGCAACTTCCAGGCTTCCCCAAGTGCAGACTAACCAGAACATTATTTTAAGTTCATGAAATCTTCTCCTGCTTAAACTTGAATTCCAAAGGATAATTTTGTATCATATTTTATTTCTGATTTCCTTAGCTAAATTCAATATTCAGAATAATATACAAAGGTATAACATTTCAACCAATATGCTGTCATTAATGTGGTGAGAAAGCAAATATAGTAAGTCAACCGATGTAATATGCATCTAATTAATTTGAAGTGAAAACTTCAGCTAACCTTGAATTTTCTAATTAGTGTTGACTGCAGAAACCTTAACAGAGGGCTTAGAAATTTGGATGGGCTTCTGTTATCTGGGATGTTGACAATACACGGCATGAGCTCAAAATATGTCTGTTTCTTTCTATGATGTAAACATAGGAGTCGAACATTATAACATAATCAAATATGGTACAAAGATATGTGTCTTGAGTTCACACCACAGAAAGGAATAACAGGATGTGTTTGTCATACATTGCAGAACTTCCCCAGCTTACTAAACAACCAAACCAGGATACATGCCACTTCCTAAAAGAAGCTCATACAACACAAATAGTGCTTTGTTAAACACTATCTTTCTAGATGCTTATTCCAGTAATAAAAGGAACTTACTGCATTATTGCAAATAATACCGTCTTACCTCTGTAAAACAATGCATGATTCTGACAGCATTCCTATATGCTATTTAATGATATCACAAAAAAATCCTGTGAGAAAACCAAATCTAACAGAGAGGAAAGGAAATGATCAGATTCTGCTATGAGCTAAAAACTATAAGGTTGATTCATGAAAATAAATACCTGTGATCCCTACCCTCAAGAGTGCTTGGCCAAGTGAGAGAGACAAAAACATCAATACAGTCACATGACTAAAATAGAGTTTTCTTGAAGGGTTTCAGGAGCACACTGGAGAGAGTGGCTAATTTTACTTAAAGGATTGAAAGAAAGCTTCCCAGAAGAGGTGACGTTTGAGCAAGGCTTGAATTATGAGTGAGAGTTCACCAGACAAAAGGGGAAAAGGAAGAATGTTATTCTGGCTTAGAGTGTCAAGGCATGAGAACTGAAGTACAGGGTGTTCTTGTAACAAATTCAGGGTGTCTACAGAGATGTGAGTAGTAATAACAGTAGGCTTGTTAACAGAGGCTGGGCTAAGAGTACAAAAAGCCGTATAGATACCATGCTAAGGAATTTTAAGTGTATTCAAAGGCTGCTAGTTCTTAAAACTGAGTTGATGTTAGGACTACTCCCATGGCTGGTTAAAATACAGATTTAGTCTCATTACAACTAGGATGAAGCTCAGAAAGCTATATTTCTAACAAATTCTCAGGTGATGCTGGTCCAGGGACCATACTTTAATAACCATTGCCACAGGCAATAAAAAAACCACCAAGGGAAAGTAGGTAGATTTGATGTTGAGGCCTCTAATAGTGTTTGTATGTTTATAAAGATAATTTTGATAGCAGCATATATGAGAGAATTGAGAAGAAAGAATAGAGACTGCTGTTGAGAAATAATGGGAGTCTGGATTTCAGCAATGGCACCAAGGATGAAGAGGAATTAAAGGGTTAAAGAAATCGGCAGAGCTGGGAATTGAATATTTATTGGTTATTTGTGGTGTAATAAATGGATGTGTTAAAGATAATTCATGATCTTCTTTTACCACTACAAAGTCAATTTTTCTTTTTCAGAACAAAATAGTCTGCCTTCCTTTAATCTGGTAGTAATCACAAATATTTAAATCTTCATCTTGTATATCATGTAGGAAATTGTTAATAGCCTGTTAATGAGCTGCTAAAAGAATATTGGGGAAAAAAGCAAAAACAAATCATGTCTATGAAGTCACTACTTACAGTGCTAAAATCCTAGCCAACAACCTAACAGCCACATGAGGTCTTAATAAATTTTGTGTCGCTACTTTTCTCAACCTAAGACTTGAAATATATGGGCATCAGGAAAAAGTAGGTGAAATTAGAACATGCACAAAGTAAAGTCCTTTGTCTACATTTATTAAACTTAACAATGAAGAGTTTTTTTTCTTCCTGATGGCTTACACTCCCATTATATTCTACCTTCACTTTATTAATACAGGTTTTTCCCTCCTGATGGTTTGAAGTACTGAATGGTTATTAGAGACGAATTTTTCATTGGGCTGGTGGCATATTTTTAGGAAGGAATTTTTACCAGATTAATATTCCCTGACTTCCGTCAATTGCCCAAGCCCCCTCACTCAGTCTTTCCCATGAAGAACACAAGCTTTCTTTGTGGGTTACATTGCACATTTCTTAGTGACTTCTTTAGACATTTTTTTTTTTAATTTTTTTAATGTTAATGTACTTTTGAGAGAGACAGAGTGTGAGTAGGGGAGGGGCAGAGAGAGAGGGAGACACAGAATCCGAAGCAGGCTCCAGGGTCTGGGCTGTCAGCACAGAGCTCGACGCAGGGCTGGAACTCAGGAACCGTGAGATCATGACCTGAGTGGAAGTCAGAAGTCAGAAGCTCAACCGACTGAGCCACTCAGGTGCCCCTAGATATTTTTGAATTTTTTGGAAGGGCCTAAGAATGGGAAGGAAAATGGAATTCTTATCCCAACTTGCATAAATGAATTGACACTTGAAAGAAAACACTAAGCTTAGAAACCCGCCTTTGAAAGCCTCTCTTTCACTTACCACCATGAAATACAGAACACAGTCAGCCGAACAGAGGGTCTCAAAGACAAATGTTATTCTTCCAAGTTCAGAACCCATGGCTCCAGTCATAGATGTTGGTGGTCTAGTTGACAGATTAAAATTACAAGATTTATAGTATTTTGTAAATACAATATGGAACAAAACTAAGTCACTTTTTCTATTAAGCTGAAAGCCATGCTCATCTCTTCTCCTAATCAATGGCTGCCTCCAGCCACAACCTCTTCCTCACTCAATCTCTGCACACCCATACCATTCCAGTAGTCTACACAACCATGTTAATGTGCTTGAATCTCCCACTATAAATACTACCATCCATTCTAAAGCAGGAAAAAGATGCCTTACTAGGAAGCTTCAACATGGGGAACTAAACCCAAATGGGATTTAAAGAGTTATAACGTACTACTTTACAGAGAAAACGGAGGGAAAAATAAATATATAAACCAAAGGATACTCCCATAAACTACTTGGACTAAGACCTCTTCATTAAGCATCCAAGAATCATGGTCATTGTAACATTTGGACAGAATTAGTGTTAAAAGCTTTGAGCTTTATCTAAGTAATATACAACTAACAGTTATAATTTCTCAATCACCAATTTTACAGATATTCTTAAATGTAATACATTATCCTATAACAACCTGTTGCTTGCTAAGTCCGTCACGATGTAAGTATATGTTATGAAGGCAGTCATACTTCAACTATTTCTATAGGGAAGCAGGCATGAGGATTCTTACAGAAGGGAATCAGAATTGGTTTTCCTTACTTAAATCCTGGGATATGCAAGTTTAAGATCAGGTAATCATTATCCGAACCTCCAGCCCCACTCTGGATATGATCTCCAGCCACCTCCCAACCTGGAAATGAGATAAGGCATCTTTATCGGTAAAAATTCCGTTAATGATTTCCAACAACCTTTTTAAATAAGGTTTAAAAAACGGACTACTGGTGCTTACGTTCAAAGTTAGAAATACTCCCCAAAATTCCCTATTTTTACATTGTAGTAGCAAATTACATGCAGAGGTAGACTCCTAAATATCAATAGACATTCTATCTGATTCCCCAGGAAGAATCAAGTAATACATACTTTTGCATCGAAGCTATTCAATGAGAAAACTAACAAGTTTTCTCAATTAGGCTTTTTTTTTTTAACTAAAACAGATGGTCTTTATCCATTCTAATAAACTGAGATGGAAAATCTTAGTCTTCAGGTAACCAACGGAAACTAAAAATGTCAAATTACTTAATGAAGATTTGGGGTCCAGCGTTCTTTCTTATAGTTTGCTATATTATTGTTCCCTAATTTAAAACTCCTGTTCTGCCTTCATTCACTTATTTATTTACTCAAGTGGCATGCACTGAGTGCCAGGAACCATGCAGTAGGGGTAGAAAGACAAGACTGGGTCTACACTCACTGAGGAGTCAGGAGAATAAAAGTGAGAAAGGCGCATGCTAGCTACTGTCAACAGTATAGTTGCAGCTGCACATAGAAGGTGATGGAAGGTCTGTCCTCTGCACAGAAACAATCAATATACTATAGGCTGAAAGGGGCCCCTTGCATAAGGAAAGGAGAAGCATCCCCACACACACCATTATTTACTTGTTTTCAGAAATTCTATTTATATTTATTATAAAATTTTGAAAGCCACAGAAAAATTGAGAAATGAAAATTAAACGTACTTTTAATAAAATAAATAAAAACAGTGTTAACATTTTGAGGAGTTTCTTTTCACTATCTTTTGATGCACACATTTTTACATCACTGAGCTCTTACTGTTAACATTTTGTGCCATGGTTTTATATGGTAACATTACTGCATATGCATTTTATCCATATACTTTACTAACATATTTATGACTGAATTAATAGTTTATCATGAGACAGATATAATTAATATCTATAATTTACCAAATCACACTACTTGATTTATCTCCTTGTTTTTTTTTAAGTTTATTTATTTATTTTGAAAGAGAGAGAGAGAGAGAGAGGGGCAGAGACAAAGTCTCAGCAGGCTCTGCACTGTCAGTACAGAGCCCAACATGAGGCTCAAAACCACAAACTGTGAGATCATGACCTGAGCTGAAGTCAAGAGTCAGATGCTTAACCAAGTGAGCTACCCAGGTTCCCCTGGACTTACCTCCTTTTGACCACACATCCAATTTAACCATTTGGGTTGTTTTTACCTTTTAGCTAGTATAAATGACACTATAATACTAAACCTATTTTTGGTAAAGTTTTCTGTATTTGTCTAGAAAAGAATCTCAGTAAAAGAATTACTAGGTCAAATAAATATATTTTTAAACCAGTATTCTGTGTTGTTACCGTGACTTGGAAAGCAATGTGTGCCAAGGAGGAATGTTTATTAAATATGGTAAAACTATGGGACACTGGGTAGCTCAGTCAGTTAAGCATCTGACTCTTGATTGAAGCTCAGGTCACCATCTCACGGTTTAGAAAATTGAGTCCCACCTCAGGCTCCATGCTGACAGCACAGAACCTGCTTGGGATTCTCTCTCTCGTCTCTCTGCCTCCTGCTCCCACTCGCATTTGCATGCTTTCTATCAAAATAAACAAACAGGGGCGCCTGGGTGGCTCAGTAGGTTAAGCGTCCCACTTTGGCTCAGGTCACCATCTCGCGGTCCGTGAGTTCGAGCCCCACGTTGGGCTCTGTGCTGACTGCTCAGAGCCTGTAGCCTATTTCAGATTCTGTCTCCCTCTCTCTCTGGCCCTCCCCCGTTCATGCTCTGTCTCTGTCTCAAAAATAAACAAGCGTTAAAAAAAATTTTTTTTAATAAAATAAAACAAACATTTTAAATAAATAAATAAAGTAAAACTAAACGAAAAAAATGAAACAACTCATACTTCCTTGAAACTTCCCACTTCCAAGTGATGGCCTCTTAACATTTCAATGTATTTCTTTTCAATCATTTTTCTAGTACACACTTTAAATAGACCTTAGATTTTACTATTTACTCAATTTTCTGATTTTTTCATTAGCAATGTCTTCTGATTTTTCTATTATTATATTAAAAACATTTCCCCATCTAATTTTAATGACTCAATAATATATGGTATGCTTACAACATAATTTTATTTAATTATATCCCATTGTTGAAAATTTAGTTTTTCTCCTAAGTAACACTAAAGTTAACGTATTTTTCCGTAATTTCTCTCTTCACATCTTCACATTGTTTCTCTCATATAAATTCCCAGAAATAGAATTAATGGGTTGGAGAATAGGAACATTCAAAATTCTTGAAACATTGTCAAAGTGTTTTCCGTATGACTGCCATTTTTAATGCTTGTATAACATCTGCTTAGTAATGCTTTTAATGCTTGTATAACATCTGTAATAACATCTGATTAGTACAGCATAACTTTCATAAACATCATCTATCGCCGGATTGACCATTTCAAATTCTGTTACCACAGAAAATGCTCTATGAACACCTTCATGGATAAACAGTAACTTGTCTCTAATTATAGGTAACTCTTAGACAAACTTCCAATACATGAAGATTTACTTCTGCATTATCTCTTCTACGACTGTGTAAAACTCAGACTGACAAGACATGAATCTCAAAGTACTCCAAATCACACAATCAAGCTGGTCAAAGCACATCTATGTGAACCCCATGACGGGGTGACTACCTCATGAAACAGGCTGTTCCTGGGCCTCTCACTTAGGTCCCCATTCTTTTCAATGCTACTCCTCTCAAAGATTGATATTGAACTGTCCAGACACAAAAATACACATCACCTTTTCATCTTTATTTTTGTATTGTATTTTTCACATTACTATTTGCTATTCTAATATCACATACTAATACGGCAGAGATATCTATTTCTCAAATTAATAACTGAATATTCCTGAAAATTAGCAAAAATATAAATTTAGCCTCTAAGTAAAGGAGGGAATAAGTGGCTACCAAGTAGTGTCATGAGAGTTAGACTAAATTCTCTAAAAGATCAAATAAAAGTTCCAGATAGGGTTGCCTGGGTGGCTCAGTCAGTTAAGCGTCCAACTTCAGCTCAAGTCATGATCTCGCGGTTCACTGGTTCGAGGCCCATGTCGGGCTCTGAGCTAACAGCTCAGAGACTGGAGGCTGCTTCGGATTCTGTGTCTCCCTCACTGTCTGCCCTTCCCCCACTTGTATTCGGTCTCCCTCAAAAATAAATAAAAAACATTAAAAAAATTTTTTTTAAATGTTCCAGAAGATCTTTACAAATGAATACACACACACACACACACACACACACACACACACACACACACACACACCTATCAATGCTTTCATGAAATCATTCAATTCCCTGGCCTTCCCATCTTATTTTTCCTCCATAGGTCTTAACTTCCTCAACTTAGAATTCAATCCAGGATCAACATACACCTTCATGGTCAGGTAATAACTACTCTATTGTTTCTTCTTCTTAGGATAATTTCCTAGAAATGGGATTAGTAGTCAATAAAGAAAGTATTTCATAATGTTTAATATATATTAAGGCTTTTTCTTTCCCACTCTCACTCATGCTTAACCAACATTATTCAAAGACCTACGGCTTTTCAATCTTTGTGTTCATGTATTCACCTCACTTCCCACATCCCAAGTTTATTTATTGCAGATAGGTACTGATTTAAAACAGATGCAACTATAAAGAACTTTTTTAAAACAAAATATAAAATGGAGAAAAAGTGAGCTCATAAAAATTTCTAATGAGATGATAAAAGTAAAAGGATGTATTTTGGTGAAAAACTCTATTACTTGTGACACCTACTCCGAGCATCAAGTTCAAAAATACACACAGGTGGGGCACCTGGGTGGCTTAGTCAGTTGAGCATCTGACTTTGGCTCAGGTCATGATCTCACGGTTTTTGAGTTCAAGCTCCAGACAGGGCTCACTGCTGTCAGCACAGAGCCCACTTCGGATCTTGTGTCCCATTATCTCTCTCTCTCTCTCTGCCCTCCCCTGCCTGTGTTCTCTTTCAAAAATAATCAAACATTTAAAAAAATACACACATAGATACTGTCACTCATTCAAGCAGCAAATATTGCAGAACAAATAGGTGCTAGCCTCTCTCAGGTCTTAAAATTATAGAACAAATAAAATTTAGCCACCATCTCACACAGTATTCTGTCACACTTGCAAGTTTTCAATAAGTAGGGTTCATACATATTTTGTACACACAGTCACAGATTTCACAGGGAAGGGGAATTAGAGATGATTTCACCTCTCAATACAGCTCAGTGCTGAGCCAAACTCAACAAATCCTGGCAGAAATGCTGTCATACTACTCTTCAAAATGGCAAATGACATAAGTTTTATTACATCCCTCAGTGATCTTATTCTGGTATTTATAACCATAAATGATGATCATCAGTATCTACTTCAAAACTGACTCCAAAGAAATGCAAAATAGTTCATATTCTTACAGAAAAGTCAACTGGCTCTGACACCACATTTACTATTTTGATGTGAGGGCTGGAAGACAGACACATAGCCAACTGGTAAGATTGAGGTTCCTCATACCCATATATGGTATGTTTCTTAGAGACCTGGGTCCAAGAGTCTCTATTACCCAAATACATTCATTAGGTAGGTGAATTCTGAACTCACCATTCATTCCGTCACACTTTGAATTCCCAACATTAAAGCAGGAAGTTTTCATGTTGCCAGGAAGGACATTCCACCATTTGTATTCAAACCCAAGCGCAGGCTCCATTCCAGCGGGACACGGCCTACATTCTACAAGAGACAGGTGAAATAAACAATTACAATTAAACCACATCTGGACATCTTCCTCTTCCTCTAAGGACTACTAAACTTTAATTAGCAAAAAGGGAAGTGGGAAGGAGAGATACTAGAGCGCCAATTTGCTTAAGAATTAATAACTTTTTCTAGGGGCGCGTGGGTGGCTGAGTGAGTTAACATCCAACTTCAGCTCAGGTCATGATCTCGCGGTTCATGAGTTCGAGCTCCACGTCGGGCTCTGTGCTGACAGCATGGAGCCTGGAGCCTGCTTCAGATTCTGTGTCTCCCTCTCTTTCTGTTCCTCCCCTGTGTGTGCTCTCTCTCTCTCTCCCCAAAATAAATAAACATTAAAAAGAAAAAGAGTAACTTTGCCAAAGAAATCTGCAACAAAAAATATTTCTGCATATAGTTTAGCCTATACACTTGACTCGCATGAAAAAAGGAAAAGGATAAATATGAAATATTTTAAAATTACTTTTTCCTTAAATCTGAGAGTAACTGATAATATCAAATCACCCTCCACAAGAAGGGTAATCTGAAACTAGTTATCTTATATGTGACCTTAGAATCAGTTCCATCTACCTTGCAAGCAAGGAAATATTTCAACTTTCCTATTGTTTATGTAATTATGGACTGATTACTTGAAATTCAAAATACTCACTATGTTGAAAACTGATCATAGTTGTTGAGAGATATGGAAAGAGGCAGGTTTATAAATAAACCTGATTTAAATTAACATCTGCAACAATGAAATGGAAGGATCCTTCCCAACCATTTCCGAATTTGCCCAACACACTTTGCATTAATCACATCAGTAGAGAGAAGTATTTACTGAGCAAACACGTCTTGATACCAAAGTACTACTATAGGACACATTTTTGCATAACCTGGTCAGTGATAATGAGCTACATATCATTATCCACAATTTTACAGATGGGAAAATTGAGGTTCAAAAGGTTTAAGTAACTGGGGTGCCTGGATGGCTCAGTCCATTAAGTGTCCAACTCTAGATTTCAGCTCAGGTCATGATCTCACGGTCCCTGAGTTTGAGCCCTGTGATGGGCTCTGTGCTGCTGGTACAGAGCCTGCTTGGGGTTCTCCCTCTCTCTCGCTCTCTACTCCTTCCCCACTTGTGCTTTCTCTATCTCTCAAAATAAATAAACTTAAAAAAAAAAGGTTTAAGTAACTTAGATCATACTAAATGTCACCTATAGGATGTGGATTCAAAATGAAGTCAATTAGACTCCTGAGTCCTTCTTATGCTATCTATCACAGGCTCTAGATAGTAAATATACGGCATGGTTATATTCAAGTGAGATGGCTATAACTGAAATGCATTTTAATTTTTGTCTATGAAAATTAAAACAAACTCTGTATACTACTTTCTAAATTATTTGATATACGCTAAAACTTTCCCAACTGTACACTCTGAAACAACTTAGAGACTATTTTCACTGCCGTGTGAGCAAACAATTTTTGCTATTATTATAGCACAAAATGTAAATTAGAGGAGGTTATATTTTATGCTTGCATTCACATATGTGTACACTCTCACCAAAAAAATGAGTGCTTATCCTTAATCAGTTAATATGGTGGAATTTTTTATCAATATGAAAGGAAGAGTCATCCCATTAAGAGAATATTACACATATTACACAAGATGCCCCTAGAAAGCTATCCTTGGTATGCTAAAGAAGACCTCATCTCCTGAGAGGTTAGAGTGGGAGAGAGCCAAAGCATAAGAGACTGTTAAAAACTGAGAACAAACTGAGGGTTGATGGGGGGTGGGAGGGAGGGGAAGGTGGGTGATGGGTATTGAGGAGGGCACCTTTTGGGATGACCACTGGGTGTTGTATGGAAACCAATTTGACAATAAACTTCATATATTGAAAAAAAAAAAAAAAGAAAAGAAAGAAAGAAATCGGGTCAGTAGCAGAAATAAAAAAAAAAAACAAAAAAAAAACAAAAAAAAAGAAGACCTCATCTCCTAATTCATTATAATATTTCTCAACTCTCCTGAGATAAGTATGTTTTATAAGTCTTCCATAAAAACAGTTAACAAGGTCACAATAGTCCAGCAAGATTATTTGGCTAAAGGTCCAATTCTTTGACCAATTGGCATCCTACCCTTTGTTCCATCCGAAAATGTTCCAGGAGGGCAGGGATGGCAAGAAGATGATCCATTGTTATAAAAGCCAGGGTTGCAAGGTGGACAATCCTTCTTCTCTCCAGAAGGGGGCAACCTAATAGCATCCGTGACATCCTCCCGGCAGATTTTGGGCTCTATCCACTTGTACATAATTTGTGTCTGGGAGGGGGGGAAAAGGGGAGGTAGGGAACAAAACAAAACAAAACTTGCAGGTGATATAAAATTGTATCTTTCCTTTAAATTTCCAATAACAAAAAGTGTTAAACATAAAGCCTAGGAAGAGTCACATAGTGATAGAAGGGCCAGCTGAAAAGACTCTAAAACATTAGTAACAAAATGAGACAAGAAGAAAAACCTTTGGTGGGAGAATGACTGTTACTTCCAAATGTTTTCACTATGAGCTACAGGTGGCCTTACCTCATTCATACAGCAAGTTCCTCATTGTGGAATTCCTCTTTAAAATATAGACACATGAGTATAACCCTTACTCTTCTAGCTACTCATTCACTCTATTCCATAACCAACATATGTTTCTATTCAGACACTACTTTTCTCATTTGGGGATCTCCACCACCCTCTTCCTTTTCCTCACCCCCCAGCACATAACACCAGGCTTAGCACAACGTGATCACAAAAGAACAGATTCATCTTTTTAAGAAGACTATGGCATTTCACAAATACATGTGGTTGCTCTCTGAATCTTTGTCTACCTGATGTTAATCTTCAAGAGCCATACCTAAAATATTTCTAATTCTGGGCCCTGTTACAGGTACTTCTAACCTGTAGTTAGAATTAACCATAATTAACCTGTAGTTAATTATGGCTAACACAGCCTCTACTGTAACAGACAGTAATCTTTTAGACCTCATCCTCTCATATTCTCTCTCACACATACATACACCCTTACACAACACAAAATACAACAAAACAGCTGTAACTCAGCCAAACCCAGAAAGTTGTGATTATAAAATTACTCTCATTTTGAAACCAGAAATATTAAATGGGTTAGCCATTTCACAAACAAAATCAATATGCTCGGTAAAGGGGAAAAAAAGGTATTCTAAATGCAAAGAGAAAAATCATTTCTTTCATAACTATAGTTTTTAAAAAGAGACTCAGTTTCCTTCAATAGGTATATAATCCAGTGAATCTTTCTCCTTTAAAACAATTTTTGCAATAATAAGTCTAATACTGAAGCTGGAGAAACAAAATTAAAGGTACTTGTCTATGGTTATTTCCAGTTAATAAAAAATTATATAGCATATCCTTTAGACTACTCAGTTTTATTCTCAAGTATTCTCTTACAGAAGAGCAAATTACCTGATCTGAAGAAGGACGCTTAAGAAAAAGGTTTAAAAGGTAGCTGTCTCAACAGAACTATAAATAACATGTTTTTCCTTTTACAACTCTCTCTTCCTGCATTCATTTTATGGCCCACATCATGATACAGTTTAACCAGCCACTGCACCCATATGCCTCCCTCTTCCCATCTGTAAAATGATGGCCGCTCCTGCTGAAGCTTCCTCAACAGCTAAAATAATAAACTAGATCCTGTATCCCGCAGGGGTTCTCCACTCCCCCGGAAAAAGGGGGAGTCTAAAATTCTGAGAATATAAGCAAATGAAACATCATTATATTGGGGGATGGTCTTTTTCGAATTCTGGCTCAGCATGTATAGAAAACAAATTTTCAACCCAATCAATTCACAAATTCGCTGACCTATTTGGACATTCATTGAAATTCCATCACGTTAGGTATGACCTACCGCACTGTTGAAAATAGGCGGGTCCCACGTGAGAGGAGGGGTGGGGTGGTGCTAACCTGAGCATTCGCACTGATTTTGGGGGCTCACCTCGTAATCCTCCCCACCACTTTGGGAGGTCAGTATTATTATCCTCAAGTTCATAAATGAGGAAGCTGTGGAAAAGAAGCGTGAAACAACTTGCCCAAGAATTAGACACAGCTAGTTAACAGTAAAGTAACACTAGTCAAGAAAAGCCAGTTGGGTTAGGGTAAAAATAGTAAAATATGCAAATATATTTTTGACCAAGTCAGCTGACCACCTGCATTTCAACCCAAGCACAGTAAATGTTTAAAAATTAGAAAATGTGCACTATCTTTAAATGTAAACATTTAGAAGCCAAATTTCGAATGCTCTATAGGAAAAGTTTTGTTCACAAAGCCTCTTGCTTCACATGGCAGATTGATTCTGTGCCTCCCTTTCTAATGGGGACAGATGCTCTCAAGTGGAGCTGACTGGGGAAAGATAATAATTAATAGAAATGATACCGAGTGCCAGATGGCTCACAGCACAGGTAAAAAACCAACAATCAACTCATTCTTTGGCAAGTTGAGACAAAATCATGAAACATTTTATGAAAAAAAACCCTCATAAAACAAAACTTATCAAACGGGCAGTAAGATTAGAGAAGATCTATAGTGTCTGGCTATATTTATATTACGCAGGAATAAAATACTTTTTAGAGAAACACATGGAGGTATCAATTCTCATGTCAAAATAAAATTCAAGACTGGGAAGACTAAATTTAGACAGATTTGAGACTGGATTTGTCCACAGTTGTCAACTTTCTTCCTGCAAATGTCCCTATACAGAAGCACCAGGGCTTGGTAGACTGACTGAATTCATTAGAGCTAAATTCCATAGTCTTTAAAAGTCTATCAACCGCTACTCCAGCCTCACTGCCTTCTGCTTCTATGATGTTCTAACTTGTATGTTCCCAACTAGGCAGACTATTACTCTCCTTCCTGCCTTTTCCAACCTTCCATCTTTTCCAGGGGTGAGACACTGAGCCCTCATCACTTTGTCTCTCCAACATGCCCACACCATTCTGCCAAGTTGTGTCCATCCCCTCCTTCAAAGCCATGCTCTAAACTTGTATCAGGTAAAATTTCATGATAGTCTCCTTTAAAATATTTTTTTCAACATCCACACACGCTCTAACCATGTGCCCAGCTCCCCAACTACATACCAGCATTCACCTGGATTCCTTATCTGTGAAAGTTCTAATGTTTTCTGTTTCCCCTTGTGGTTACGTCCTTGTCCCCTTTCTAAATGCATCCAAGCTTGGGTCCTCTTCTTCCTTTATGTGGAAGACACTCTGGAGATTGAACACTGTACCGGACGTTCTAGCTCCGGCTTTAGAAAATGTTCTAAAATTAGATTGGGGTGAAAATATTAAAAACACTGAACTAAGGCTTTAAATGGATACATTGTGTGATATGAGAATTCCATCTCAATAAAGCTGTTAAAAATATTTTAAAGAAGACTACCATGAAATTTTATTTTATACAGATTTAGAACTCTTTAATCACTGGGAAATGCCATGGTCTTTTCCCGTCATCCTAATTCAGAAACAGAGTTTCCAATTATATTTGACTTGCTTAAGCCATATAGGAAGGAAGGCAGTTATAAAACCCATATCCCTTTATACCCTATTTTTTAATGTCCCCTACATCTTACCCTTGCCATACAATTCACAAGTACTGCGTAAAAGACAGTGAGCATTTGGAATAACTTAGAACACTGAAGTTCATTAAAGGGCAAAGAAAATACTAGACAAATTCCACCAATTTCCTAGCCTCAGAGATGACTCAGCTGCACAGTCTAATGTCCCCTCTCAAGAAGGCTTCCTTCTAAAACATCCTGTCCTGCCAGGCACCCTTCTAACCCTGGCAGCAAGTTTCCTCTATGACAAAACATCAGAACAGTAGGTGTCAATGGAATTTACCTTCTATAAAGTCGCCCAAATTCTGCCTTATGGAATAACACAGAAAAGTCTATTTCTTCATTTCTAATATTTCCCTCCTAATGCTTTAGCTTACTATTAAGGAAGTTTTCATCAAGTACCTACTGGAAGGAAGTACTGTGGGGAATTTAAATATTAATAAGACAAATTTTTTGCTCTGAAGGTGGCTACAGTCTAATAATGATAAGACAGGTTCACAAACTGCTGTAACATTAAAAAAAAAAAAAAAAGAAAGAAAGAAAGAAAATACTTGAAGAGAATACAAAAGCATTGGATTTGGAAACAAACATGATTAGAATTCCAGCCTTCAAACTTACTAGCTCTGGCTACCTATAACCTTACGGAAATTACTTTAACTTCACCAAGCCTCAGTTTTCTCATCTACAAACTGAGTATAATATGTCTAAATTGCATAGCTGTTGAGAAAAATAATTAGAGGCAATGTTTGAATACACATGCATGCACAGAGCGTGCACACAATTGTGTAAATGACAGATGCTTCTGCTATTAATACCATCATTTCTATTACTATCATTATTGTCACCACTATCATCTGAAACATGAGATGTAATGGATATTCAAAGAGATGAAATCTCTTTGGGACAAGCAGAAAATGTCAGAAAGATGACCAAGATTCCTCCATCCCATGGTGTCTTTTCTTCAACTTGAAAAAATATTACCAGCAACTTCAACCATTATTTCCTATCAAAGAGTTTAATATCCTGACCCCTCTACTTTAGATTCTGCCCATTTTGTCAAAATTATTTTGAGCCCTTTGCCAAGGACAGAACACAACTCTGTAACTGTGTTAATCATTCATTCACTTACTAATTCTCTTATTTATGAATTAATTCAAAACATGCTTCATTATCTTCTATATTCCAGGTACTCTACTAGGCTTAGAGATTTTTTTTCTTTTTAAGTGATTAACAACACATTTCTGTCTACAGGAAGCTGAGAGTCCGGCAAAGGAAACAGTCATCTTTACAAGAACTGCGTTTGCAATAAAGTGAACTGATACCAAAACACTAGCAAACCTTCTATGACCACTGATGAAACTATCAGGAGAGGTATGCAAAAAATTCTGTGGCAATTCCCAGTATATGAAGACAAACTTGCCATGTCTATTCATGTTATTTAAGAGCAGAAGAGTTCTGTGAAACTGCACAGAATCACTCTCTTTTCAGTGTGGTAAGAGATATCATCTTTTCCTCTTTAGGAACTGACTTGTGTGACACTGAGAGGAAAAGGGAGTTATACAGTCCAGCTGCCCAGCCACAGGGATCAGTCAGTGAACAAAGCTGTCCAAACAGAGTATCCCATGCTAGTGGACAGAATGGCTGGTCTGAGGTTGGCTCACGATTCAAGCAGGACTAGTAAGAGTGTTTTCTGAAACTTGTTCAGTGCCTCCCTCTGATCAAAAGCTGTGAGGACGATAGTGGAGAAGCCAACAGGCATCTGGTACCACAGGAATGAGCTTGCCTCGGAAGGAAAGCAAACTGTGCCAAGAATACCAATGAGAAGATCAAGAGAAAAACGTCCTAATAAAGCTGTTGGCTCTGGGTTGAATTCCCAGTCACATGAGTCAAGAGGCTCCTGCCCTCTTCCACTCACCCCAAATGCTGAAAAGTATCTTTTAATTTCATCGACAGAATTGTCAATCATCTCCAAGTGTGGAAGCAAAACTGACACTTTGCTTTGCAACCCATTCAGAAGAAATGTGTATCGCATCCCATGGTCAGAGCATGGGAGGGAACTACCATTTACCCTGAGATAAAAGACCAAAAAAATAATAATAATAAAGTTACTCTATCTAGCTCTGTTACCCAAAATAAACAAAAGCTTAAGCCTTGTCTGTAAGTGGTTGACTCCCTAACAAAATCATCTCATCCCTCTAACTTCTGCAAGCAGACCTGGGACACCCTTTGTGGATAGGATAAACAAGTGGGGGACTTGTTTTTCAACTATGTACCTACTTACCTGAAAACTAAGTACCCTTCATATTTTGGGGAGTTTTTTCCCCCATTAAATTTCTGTTGCATTTTTTCTTTGGTAAGCCAGGTTCTAAAGTTTGGATTCTCTTTGAAATATTTTTGGCAAGTTCATGTTTTCTCTTTTCTAAATACTTTTTTATCTGAGACTTTAACACAAATAAGCACCAACACTTGGTCATTTGAGCTCACTGTTCAAGCACACTGAGGTCTCTCTAAATTTTACTTTTGTCATTCTCCCCAGCTTTACTGATTTACAGTTCAACACACTTATCCCTAATATCCTCATGTAAGTTGAGGATTTTTAAATCAAATGTTGAAAATAAGTCACATGTACTCATATTCTTCTTGGTATGACATAGGATATATATAATTAGTTTGCTAAATTTATATTCCTACAGCCAATACATGATACCAACTACACTGCCAGTTAATATCAACTATATTCCTAGTCGATATCCATTTATTAAGTCAGACGTTTACATACAGTTCCTCAGTTAGCCATATATCGTCTTAACCAGATCATTTAGTCCACAATTCCCTATCTTAGCCATTGGAAGATCAGAGAAGCTGGTTCAAATATGTTGCCAAACATTAAAAGATGCCTTCTCTCGATGACTACCTGGCCATTAGCAAGGTGAAGATTTTTTAAGTTCAAATCTCCAGCAATGAATCTGTGCATGGGCTTGCATGCAGCCATATGAGTATATCTCAATATATTTAAAAAATGGGCTCTGAACATTTTGAAAACAAAACATACACAAAAATTTCAAGTTAATTCACCACTATGAAACCTCCCTCTTCTGGCATGAAACTATGCCATTAGCTGCAGCTAATGCAACCCCCTACCACATCCCCACACTCCAGTCTCACTCATATCTCTTTAGCTCTTCAGACACACCATGCTCCCTCCTACATCAGATCTTCACCAATCTGCTCCTCTTCCCAAAATGCTCTTCTTCCATACCTGGGCCTGAGGTTTCATACAGTTCTGAAGCCTTCTCAGGCTAGGTCAGATCCCCATAAAACTCAGACTTCTCTTCCTGTAGCACTAATCACAATTGGAAATAAATTTTTTTTTTTGACAGACTATCTCTATTCCACTGAAATCCAGACCAGTGGTTCTCAAACTGCTGAGATCCTAGACCAGAAGAATCAGAATTACCTGGGAACTTCTTAGAAATATAAATTCTCTTGTGGCACCTGGGTGGCTCAGTCAGTTGAGCATCCAACTCTTGGTTTCTGCTCACGTAATGGTCTCACGGTTTCAGGAGTTTGAGCCTAGTGTCAGGCTCTGTGCTGGCAGCGTGGAGCCTGCTTGGGATTCTCTCTCTCCCTCTCTCTCTCTGCCCCTCTCAAAAATAAACAAATAAACTTAAAAAAAAAAAAAAGTAAATAAAATTAAAAAAATACATACAAATTCTCAGGTCCCACCCCAGATCGGCTGAAACAGAAAATCTGGGATGGGAACCTCGAGGTGAGTCTGATGCACACAAAAAAGTTGACAACCACTGCCCTACAATCCAGGAAGACATTTACCTTCTTCTTCTGCCTGTCCCTGGCTCTGCCCTCATCACCCAGCACTCTGAATATAACCAGTGCTCAGTGAAGATTCAGTGAATAAATGAATGAATGAATAGACATTCCACCTTTTTCATGATGTTAATCAGAGTCTCTCAATCAGGATTAGAACGGTTTCAGTTACTAATTAAAATATTTCTGAAAAATGTTCCATATTGGAAGGAAGCAATCAAATAACTAAACTTCCGAATGAATAGAGAAACCTGGGCATTTCTGCGTCATATAAATTATCATGTCCAAAAGCTTGTATACATCAGTAGCTGCTTTCCTTGAGGATCCTCTCCACGCAAGGGGAAAATAAGATCAAAGAGAATACGACAGGACAAAAAGAGCCACAGTCATTGAACGACCTGAAAACATCACTAAACCACCAGCAAATCACCAGGATGAGCCAAGCAAGAATAAAATACCTTTTCTACTTTTAAAAAAACTTTTTATATTTATTTTGAGAGAGAGAGCACAAGTGTGCAAGTGGGGTAGAGGGAGAGAGAAAATCCCAAGCAGGCTCCACACTATCAGTGGGAGCCCAATGCAGGGGCTTTAACTCATGAACCGTGAGATCATGACGTGAGTTGAAATCAAGAGTTGGATGCATAACCGACTGAGCCACCCAGGTGCCCCTAAAATACCTTTTTAAAAGATGAAACCAGAACAAATGAAAATGTTGAAACAAAAAACAAAAAAAAAGAAAAAATTCAAATTCACATGTGCAATCTTTATTTCCCCACTAATTAATTAATTAATTAATTGTATCTGTTAATTAAGTTCCTTTTGGTTTTTGTTTACTTCTGAAGCGAGACATTTTTATCTTGAAATAAGTCTCAAATCGCTTTTTAAACATTCACTGGGTTTATGGAGTGCTAGTACAATGTGTTGTTCTACACTGAGAACATGTTCAGGGGTTACCCAGACTCAACAAAGAAAGCAATTTGTGTGAATGTGTGAACACAACATGCCTATTGGTGCATGCATATGTGTGCACAGATGTGTGTGTGTGTGTGTGTTCCGTGCATTCTACATTTAATGTATAGCTTTACTTCCTTTTGGCCCAACTAAATCTTGTCACAGTATTCACTGACACAAAAAACTACTTGTTGACATAATAAAAACAGCACTTTTAAATATTTTCATTATAGCCAAGACTAGAACCATTTGTAGATCTCATTCACATAAGCTTCAGTAATGCTGAATTAGTGATTACTATACATACAATAAAGTAAATTCAATTCACCTTACTTAAATAAGTCAAGTTTAGTTTTAAAAAATTTAGTTAAGTACCATTATTTCAAATTACTTTCAATATACATGTAGTTCTCTACATGTATTTTCTAATTGGAAATACCCTTTGTTTGGCCACTATTATAGGGCCATCAAGATATTACTTTATAACTCCTTCTAATTTAAGGGTTGTTTGAGTTACTGTCCTTATTAAAAATAATACATATACTTATTAAAAATAATACATATAATTATTAATATTTTCCACTAATTTAGGGGTGCCTGGGTGGCTCAGTTGGGTGAGCGTCTGACTCTTGATTTTGGCTCAGGTCATGATTTTGCAGTTCAAGGAATCAAGCCCCACGATGGGCTCTGTGCTGACAGTGTGAAACTGCTAGGGATTCTCTCTCTGCCCCCTGCCCCCGCTCATTTTCTCTCCCCATCTCTCTCTCTCTCTCTCTCTCTCTCTCTCTCAAAACAAATAAATAAACTTTAAAAAAAATTTTCAACTAATGTAAACTGGCCTTCTCTTGAATTATTCTAAGTAATGACTCTCCTGTAAATACCAGAATGTGCTTGGTCTTAAGTATTCAAAAGTCAATTCTTAAATAATTTTAGAACTAAGAGCAAGAGTAATAATATAAATATAAAAAGTACACACTAGAAACTACGGATACAAAATTAAAAACAAAAGCAATACTGACATCTATGTGTATTCTCCAAGCTAGGTCAAGAAATGAAATTCCATGGGGGAGCCTGGGTGGCTCAGTCTGTTAAGCATCAGACTCTAAATATTGTCTCAGGTCATGATCCCAGGGTCATGGGATTGAGCCCCACGTTGGGCTCTGCACTGAGCATGGAGCCTGCTTAAGATATTCTCTCTCTCTCTCTCTCTCTCTCTCTCTCTCTCTCTCTCTCTCTCTCCCTCTGCCCCTCTCCCCTGCTTGCACTCTCTCTCTAAAATAAATGTGTAAAAAAATTAATTAAATGCCATTATTTCAAAGATGTAAACACAAAGAAAATGCTGCATTGCAGCCACTTGAATCCGTTTCTCCGAGACATAAGCTAATACAGTCTAACTGTAATAAAGAGAACAGCACATCAACTGCAGGGTTCATGTATGCATTCTTCCTCTGGCTAAGTGCCATCTGTATGGTAATTACTTTGCGTTTTCTAAATGCAATTACATAATAATCTGCCATAACTGAATGTGCCTATGGCTGCATGGCTTTTATTGATCAAACCTACTGAGGAACCAAATAAGATGCTTCCATCCTGGGAGTCATAGTACACGTTTTAAAGGTTGTGCTCCCCCTGATCCTATTATTTCTTTAAAAAAAATTCCTGTTAAGAATAGCAGTAATTTATTGAGCACTCACTAGGTGCCAGACACTATGCTAAGAACTTTAAAGTGAATATCTCATGCATTCTCTGAGTGGCCTTATGAGGTAGGAATCAGCCCCATTGTACAGATGGAAAAAAAAAAAAAAAAGACTTAGAGCAAGTAACCAGCCCACAGCACTAATAAGTAATAGTGTGAAATCAAAGCCAGGACACCAGGATTCAAAATCTACATTTTTAAACTTCTGCCATACCACTTACAGACATGTGTTATAAATCAACTCATTTAAGTCTCTCACCAACAAAGTAGAGTCTGCTCAAATTGGGAAGAGGGTTGGATTAAAACGGAATGCAGGTGACTGAATACAGCCTGTATACCTTTCCTTCTTCATCGCATGGAGTATGGATCTGGAAATAGTCTTTTGTGGTACAGGGAGGTCGCTCCATACATTCGCTGGACCCTTCCTCTGCAACATAAAAATACATTTCAGAAATGAGTCATGTATGTTGTGACTCTCAGTAAAAGCAAAAATCAAAGCAAAACAAAAAAAAGCAGACAAATAAAAATTAAAAATAACCTTCCTCACTAAAGGAATTTAGGAGGAACTAGCTAGACCTAAGGAAAATAAAGGCCTGTATTTTTATTTACCCTGGAGCAATTCATGTTTCCATGATACACAAGAAACATATAATTTTTCCAAGAAGACATTAGATTTCTTCCATTATTATCTGAACACTGTAAATCTGCAACAAATTAAAATTTTCTAAGTACATCTCTATGCCAACAAATCATGTAAAATTACAATCTGATTTTTTTAGATTAGTATAAATATATCCAAAGTAATTCCCTGTAGGGTGTAGAACAGAAAAAATTACAAATGGAAAAGTCATGCACAAAGGGCAATAAGTCGTATTTTATCCATTCAATACTGATTCACTTTAGCACTTGGTTCCTGGCACACCGTTCCCACATTTTACGTGTGACTTCTGACTCATGAGTCTACACTGTAAACAAACATAATTTTAGAGAGAAAGAACAAAGACTGTTAACTGGCAAAGACCAGTCCTACCTGAAAACTGGGACTCCTCTTCACACTTGATGCATTCTTTGGCTCCTTTCTCAGAGTAGGTGTTTCTGGGACAGACTTGGCAGATGAACGAGCCTGGTTTGTTGCTGAAGGTTCCTGGCTTGCACGGAAAGCATTCTGATGTGTATGCCACCCCTGTGTGGTAATGAAAACCAGAGCATGGGAGGGAGGGCCCATGAGCAACAAGCAGATCAGCACCTTCTTGCTGCTTCTACCAGAAGTGAGAGAAGTAGTAATAGTGAGCCGGGATCCTTTATCCCATTCATGCAACAGCAACGAAGTATTTACCGTGTGCAAAAAACTGGGATAGAAACTATCCTATGCATCCTAAGTAGAGCAGACACTTAAACAAGAGATTGAGATTTCAACAGAGGTATACTAAATTATCAACTGAGTCGTCAAAAAGACAATTCCACTAACTCTAAGCTCTCTATGAGCCTACTTTTCTCTGACCTTTATGGCCACCTGTTCCCTTTTCCTCCACTGATCATTAAGTCACAGGCAAGACGTAACAGACCCTAGGGGAAATGGCCTTTTCTTCTGGCTTGTAATTCCAGCCTTTGCCAGCAGATGTCCCCATGACTAATGAGTTAGTGTCACAGGAACCAGTACAGAAAGTAATAAAATAGAATCCATTAATAAAGGAGAATCACTGCTTTAATTAAAAGTAGCCCTAATTGAGAATGAACTATTCCAGAGTTTATTGGCTTCTCTCCTGGGCCAGAAAACGCCTGACTGGTTCAGAGAGGCATAAGAGGTTTAGGAAACAGTCAGGCAGAGAAGTTTATGTTATTGTTATTTCTACAGATGTAACTGTGAGCTGTTACATCCCAGTGAGCTCCATGCCTGGCACAATAGACATCTGTTGAATGAAGAATAGGTTCTTATGAACAAGGATCATTTTATTTTACTTAAAGACACCAAAATTGTTATCATACTTATTTTTTCACAGAGATTAAATTTAGTTTACAGGTATAAAAACACCAGTCAACTTGTCCAAAATAAAATCATGGTCTTTAGACATGTATCCTACCCCATAAGCCCTTCAGACATCCAAACCAAACATTTAGCCAATGTTTTAACTAACTCTAAAATGTGATGTGTGATCACTAAAACAGATTGCTATGAAATACCTTCAATTGTGATATTTTTTACCAAAACAGGCTTGACTGCCTTAGAACCCATAAGGATGCCGGTAGTTCTCCAGTACAGTATGTTGGTGCCTGACTTCAGCATTACCTGTAAAGAGGAAGACAGGGCACTCACATCAGATAAACCAGGCTCCTTCAACCATACCTGAAAGCTGATCCCGTATACACTTTTCAAGACATTTTTATGAAATACCATTAATTGGGAACCTACAACCTTAAGTCTACTGCAAATTCAGACCTAAGATCTGTTGTGGTCACATTCTCTTAAAAAAAACAAACAAACAGTTTGCCAATCCAAAAAAATATGCCAGTAAAGAAGGAAAAGAAAATTCTTTAAGTCTGAACAAAAAGAGAAAATGATTTTTAAACCATGTGCATGAAGTCTTGGCTCATAATTAAAAGGTGCTCATTCTAGACAGTAAAAAGACACGCAGCCCAGTGTGTATTGACTGCCACTATTCACAAGCAGATATTTGGGCTCTGAAAACAAAAGGCAACAGAATGAGTTTGCTTCCTTCTAAAATTATTTAATAGGGGTGCCTGGGCGACTCAGTGGGTTAAGCGTCCAACTCTTGGTTTCAGCTCAGGTCAAGATCTCACGGTTCTGGGTTTGAGCCCCACATTAGTCTCCACGCTGACAGTGCAGAGCTTGCTTGGGATTCTCTCTCTCCCCACC
This sequence comes from Neofelis nebulosa, assembly GCF_028018385.1. Lineage (NCBI taxonomy): Eukaryota > Metazoa > Chordata > Mammalia > Carnivora > Felidae > Neofelis > Neofelis nebulosa. The sequence continues at coordinate 78,909,594 of NC_080785.1, read as the reverse complement.
CCCCCTTCTGACTCTCCCCTGCTTGCACCTTCTCACTCTCTCTCAAAATAAATAAACTTAAAAGCAATATTTCAAAATAAATAAATAGAAATAAAATTATTTAAGAAACAATACTCCAACAGCAACCAGAGAAAAATCATGTAAAATAACATGATTTAAATGTGTATCTCCAGCACTTAAATGATCAGTACATCTAATATTTGCTTCCTTTGCCACCAGCACATTGTTCTTTTTACATATCAAATGACTTTTCTGATAAATCTCATGCCGTTTCTGTCAAAGGAACTGATATAAGAGTTCCTTGATTTCTCATTTGCCACTTTTATTCTTCTGTGTAGTCTCTGGCTGGCCAGATTCAAGCTCCATAAAATTAAAACATGTATTTCACAATGCCAGAGATTCAGCAAAGTTATACATTACATACTTTCCCCTGGGTTAAGTGAAGAAAGCATATTTGTTGCCAAGAGTTACTTGTACCTTCAAAATGCAGCTTAATGAATGCTTAGACAAATGGATCTTAAGTGGTTCTATTACCACTTCCAGGCATACAGATCAAAAATAGTCAGAGAGGGTACACTGTATGAATCACTCAAGGATGGGGCACCTGCTATAACGGAAAGGTGAGGGAAGATGGTCACTTATTGACATAGTGCTTAGTCTACACCGTAGGTACCACATGAGGACTTTCCTGTATAACATCTCATTTAACCCTGCAAGACTGCCCGCATGTCTTCCGTGAAAACTCAGATTCAAAGAGATTAAGCCAATTACCTAAAGAGACACAACTACAGTAAGCCAGAGTTAGATTTTAAATCCATGCCTTACTCCAACGGGAGAGGGCCTCCAATAATAACAGATTCACAGACTGTGTTACCTGATCATTGCTTTCAAGCTTTTGGAGTTGTACTGTAGAGAGTAGGTAGTAACTTTATCAAATGTGACCAGAGAGGGTACAAGTTTGAGCAACAGGTGACAAATAGACAGGAAGCAGGTTTGGCTTCAAACACGGATGGATTTTGTGAGATGCAGTGCTGTCCAACAATGGAGTCAGTACAGCCCCCAACAAAACAAGTTTGAAAGTCACTTGTTGGAGACACTGCAGAGAAAGATGGAACAAAGGATCCGTCCAGTGCCAAGAGCCACTGATCCTCTCCCACATGACAGGCACATATGCAAACTTACACACCCAGAGGTTCTGTGTATTAGTTTTCAATAGCCTTATTTCTTGTCAATGCCCCTTTGAAAAGGAGGAGAGTTGGAGTCTGACAGTGAAGAGAAGGGAAAGAAACCCAAAGAGAAAGGTAGGAAAAAAACATCTAGAAAGACCCTGTGTCCATGAAACTTTGAGGCAATTTCTTCCCTACCCAGAAATTGTCTAAATTAATGAACAATTTTTTTTTCATAAAATAAACTTCTTTATAAGATTGGGAAAAGGAAGGAGCAGAATGAGGATTGATGGGAGAGAAGAAGAACAAAGAGAGACTTACAGAATGAGAGCCCCATTCTCCATTGTCTGTGAGTTTTACCCACTTGTCTGCGGTGGTGTCCATCTCCTGGCACTGATCATTTTGAATCTATGGATAAAACACAATGGCCCCAGTAAAGCTTCTTGAATAATGGCTTTAATTAAAGGCACTACTCAGCACAAGACAGGCCGTAAGAGCTTCTTTCAATACATACTAAATAATGGCCGTGAGTAATTCTCAGCAAGTAAGCATAACCAAGGCCTCTGGAGCCCAAGTGACAACTGTTTACTATGGTTCTAAGTAAAGCATCCTCATTATTGTAACAAAAGGGTTAAGAACAGAGAGGAGGGAAGGAGAGAGGATCAGAGCAGTCAACCCTGAAAATTCACAGAAAGGAGAAAAGTCATCACCAAAAACTTATCAAATGTGTCCAAACTTGCATTCACCATGCAGGCCCCAAAGTATAAAGTTTATTTTTGTAAGATTTAGGGCAGTAATGTTTTAAATTAATAAATAAATGAAATCTGCTTTGTGTTCAGTTCCACAGGACTTATTCCAAAGTCCATACATAGGTAAGTGGCTACAGCCAAAGCCAAAGCCCTAAATTTTTTCAGGGTGGGGGTGGGGGGGGTGGGGGGAGGAGGATAAATGTTAATCATATGCCAAGCCAATTCAAATGACTACAGCTACTATCTTTAGCACCAAACACTTTGTGTTTTCCAGACAACTCTTACAAAATGCCTCAGAGTTTGCGCACTATTTTTCCAGGCCTGTGAAGAATACACAGACATCAAAAGGTTAGGCTATTTTGCAGTATTGCACAAGAGTCAGCAACAGAGTAGGGTTAAAGGAAGAACTCATCCCCTCTACTTCTGCCAGAATTACTATTTCTTTCGTCTCTACATCTTTGCCACTGTATTCACCTTCCAGACTAGTTTAAAAACAACATGACAATGCACTCTGGGGGAGCCTGGGTGGCTCAGTGGGGTAAGTGTCTGACTTCAGATCAGATCATGATCTCACGGTTCATGTGTTTGAGCCCCACATCAGGCTCTGTGCTGAGAGCTCAGAGCTTGGAGCCTGCTTCGGATTCCGTGTCTCCCTCTCTCTCACCTCCCCCAGCTTATGCTCTCTCTTTCTCTCAATAAAAAATAAACTTAAGAAAATGATTAAAAAATGTACTCTGTAATAGATATTTCATAAAGGTTATTAACAGGAAAATAGATCGTTTTAACATCTCAAAAGATCAGGGAATATCACCTACTGAGGCTATTTTTTTTTTTAACTAAATCTAATCGTCATATTTATACTATAAGCATAATGGCCATTCTAATGCAAGTGGTAAGCCATTTTTAAGCAGCTATGGACCCTAAATATACCTTTGATGATCAATGTTTGGAAAAGCTGAAAGCATTTTTTTTTTCAGCTGAAATCAAACATCATGTGTTTTGAGGACATTCTACTGGCATTTTGAAATCTGATTTCTGTTCTTCATTCTAAAGGTAAGTAGTAAAGGTATGACCTTAGTCCAATCACTTATTCTCTCTAGGCTTCAGTTTTGTCATTTAAAAAGAAGAGTGGAGGAGCTGAATGAAGGTCCCACATAGTTCTAAAATTACTTTATTGCTTTAAATTGTGTAATGTCTCTGGGCGCCTGAGTGGCTCTGTCAGTTAAGCAACTGACTTCAGCTCAGGTCATGTTCTCACAGTTCGTGGGTTTGAGCCCTTCGTCAGGCTCTGTGCTGACAGCTCGGAGCCTGGAGCCTGCTTCAGATTCTGTGCCTCCCTCTCTCTCTGCCCCTCCCCCTCCTCGTGCTTTGTCTCTCTTGTCTCTCAAAAATAAATAAACGTTTAAAAAAATTTTTAATTGTGTAATGTCTCTAGGTACAAGTGCATCTTTCAGTCTTGAGACATTTCCTTTCCATTAACCATGAGCATGACGACTTAAGTGTTGACTTTCTGAGTCAATAAACTTCTCCCTATCAGGCTGAAACATCAATAAAAGAAGGAACATGAACTCACCACCCCTTCTCAGTCTATAACCAGAAGAACAAAGGGACCACTGAAAGGAAGTAATCAAACTTCATGCCTCAAGAGTACCTTTACCAACAACTCTCAAAGGACTTACTTGACAATACAAAAACTAAATGCTTATTCTAACAGTTACATAATTACCTTGCTTCTTAACTTCATTCCAGTTTTAGTAAGATTGCAAAAATGTCCCATGGAGTTGGGAATCATTTACTCTAAGAAGTGTTTTGCAAACAAAATGTAGCTTCAAAAGGAAATCTGTTTGAATGTTACTTAACATCTTAAAGTCATCAAAAGATTAGAACCAGGAGGCTCCTTAAAAGGTCTTGTCATACAATCCACTTGGCAAAAGGGAATGCTGAGGGCTGGAAAGTTAACTTTAATTGCCCGAAACACACAACTAGCCACTGTAGTTGGGGCCTGAGCCAGAATCTCTTGACTTCAAATCCAAGGCTCATACTTCAACAGCAAATATCTCTTCCTACCAAAAAACTTCTGACTAACAATTTCCATAATCAGGAGCAATATAAATTTGTTTTAGCATTACTAGCACATAGGCTCCTGAGATTTGGACCACAGGAACATTTGTAAGATATTTTTCCCACTTATATGTAGAACACACATTTTTTTTTTTTTTGGTTTTATAAGTCAATCCGAAAACATTTTCTCAAGCATCAGAGTGGCTGACACAACAAATATTTCCTAGATTAGATACACTTTATATTAAATGTTTAAATAATTTTAGTGATAACAGCCTATTCTGTCAGACTATTATTTTATCCTATATTCCATAAGGCTATTTCATCTGTTACCAGAGACATCAACTATCTCATCCACTGATGCCTTTAGATTGTACAAAATTGACAGAATCAGAAACATACAGCCACTTCTATTTTTATAATATTGCCCAAGTTTACACATAAATCAGTCAAATGCTTGAAACTGCAAAGAGGAAAAAAAACACAAAAATTGGTGAAAACATGTTTTGAATAAAATCGCATCTGTAGTTATAAAAAAAAAATTAAAATGACTCTCGGTGAAGGTATTTTTCACACAAAAAGTCTAAATCAAATGCTCATCCAATGATCATAACCAAAAATGAAACAAGCCCTATGTTACTCGACAAGGTGAGAGTTCAGAGGTAACAACACTAACCAGAAAATAAAGTATTATAGAGAAATATAAGGTTTTCTTTTCAGATCAAAAGGTTCAATTAACAGGAAAAAATGAGGAGGCATACAATGCAATGGCAACAACTGATTAATGGAAATTTTACATGAATTTCCTCAAAAAGTGAATTCGAGAACATAAAAGGCCTTACAAAGAACTCAAAGAAGATGTTGTTGTCGACATACTGGTACTCAAAGAAGACATAACCCGACTTCTTAAGGTGCACAGCATAGATCAAAGATACTGTGCAGTCATCACGATTTGACTCTATGTAATTTCCACGAGGGACCCAAGAAGAGCTGTGGAAACAAAACCAACAGGCATTTTTACATTAGCATTCAGAAACCTCTTCTGTTCACAAGTTACCTAACTCAGTTTCAGAAGTAGTTCCATCGGCAAAGCACAGCAGAGAAGTCTCAAGCTTCTCTGGAACTCAAAGGCCAACACGTTACTGGGAAAAGGTTCATTTCTTATGGCAGGGACTTCCTAAATTTAAGGTTATGTGATTCATTTGCTAGGAAACTGCTATTTTTCCACCAAAAATTTGATCACCAAATAGATGACCACAAACTACAATCGTCTGAGGTAGAATTGTTTTCTCAAACAACATCTCAAGTTTTATTTATAAACACATATACCTGGCAGGGGGATGAGGGAGTTCCTTGAGATGAAAGAAGGAATAGTACTAGTAAAAATCCATTTAAAGTGAATCTAGGTAAAATATAGATCACAGTTTCAGAGTATATAATAGGGGTAAGAGTCTGGTTGGAATTCTTGTTTTAAAAAAGTGAAAAATTAAGAAAACACACTGGTGAATAAAATGTAAGTTGTTGGGGCACCTGGGTAGCTCAGCCAGTTGGACATTTGGCTCTTGATTTTGGTTCAGGTCATGATCTTACAGTTCATGAGATTGACCCCCGAGTTAGGCTCTGAACTGACAACACGGAGCCTGCTTGGGATTCTCTCTCTCCCTCTCTCTACTCCTTACATGCTCACACACACACAGTCACTCTCTAAATTAAATAAATATATTAATTAATTAATTAATTAAATTTAGTTGTAAATCTAACCCTAATTCTTAGATAAACCAATAATGAGTCACTTGTTGACTCTTTGGCCAAAAATATTTCTAACCAAAATGTATGAAAGCACAACTTAACACTCTTCTCTTCAGATGTAACTGTTTATATGGATAAGAATGAGATTTGGGCAAATTCTTTTCTTTCTTCTAACAGGAAAAAAATCTGAAGCCTGAGATTTCCAGATCCCAACATGACTCACTATTTGGTATTTGGATTTGCCCTTTCTCTTTACCTGTTAAACTAAAGAAAATACATGAGCCATGTTCAGGTACTGACAATACACAATGCAGGACTGAGATTCTTGAGAACAAGAAAATGCCCAAACTGACCCTGACCTCACTTTTCAGGACACTTCCCAGACTGTGGCACCAGGAGACAGCACTCAAGCAGAGCACAGAGTCTCACCGAGCTGAGGAGCAGAAATGAGTCATTAGGGCAGCTGAAGCACTTGGAATTTATAGGCCTGAGAATCAGAGAACAGGGTGTCCAGAAGTCCATATGGAGTTTCTCTGGGCTTGGGGCTGGAGTGTCCAGACATAGCAGAAAACAGCCACTGCAAAGCTGAGACATAATCACAGAGCTCACTTTAATGGGAGTCACTGGAGCTCCAGGTCAGCCAGAGAGGAGAAAACTTGATAACCATACTGGGCATTTATGGGAGACCCCAGAAGTGCCACATCTTGGAAAATAAGGGCCATGCCCTAAAGCATGTACTAGCAAACCTTTTCATAATGGGCCAGAGACTAAATATTGTTGGCTCTGTGGACCATCTGGTCCTTCCTGCAATACTTAATTCTGCTGTTGTAACTGAAAAGCGGCCACAGACAATGCATAAATAAATGAGTACAGCTGTCTTCCAATATAACTTTATTTACAAAAACAAAGAGAGAGCCCAAAGGCCACAGTTTGCCAACTCCCTCACTAAAATAAAGGCCATGACCTAGAACTAAGTGCGAAACTAATACAGAGCCACCCTAAAAAATAATAAAACCAGGCCTGATGAGGTCAAAGTGCTCTTTCAGTACCTAAAATGCCTGCCAGAACATAATTCAGCACTCTTAAAATGAAGAAAAAAAAAATAATCCACATTCCCTACACCTTAACATTCACAATGCCCAAGATATAATAAAAATTTACTAGACATGCAAATAAGTGGGAAAATATGACCCTTAATGGAGAAAAAAGACAGGAAAAAAAATCCCAGGCAAGTATTTAAGACAGTTCTTCCAAATAGAGTCGACTGTAAATAAAAGATGAATACAATAAGTGAAGGAATAAAGAATCTCGAGTATTTAAGGGAAATAAGAGCCATAAAATAAACTAGATGGAAATTCTAGGACTGAAAAATCATAACATGTAAAATTTTAAATTCACCAGATGGGCTCAGAGCAAGTTTGAGACTGAAAAAAGAAAAGAAAAAAGATAGTTAGTGATAGAGCAATAGAAATCATGCATTCTGAAATATGAGAGAAAAAAATTTGAAAAAAAATAAGGAGCCTCAGTGACCTTCAGACAGTATCAAGTGGTCTAACCTATGTGTAATTGGAGTTAAAGAAACAGAAGAGGGAGAGAAAAAGGCAGAAAAACATTATTGATGAAGTAACTGCTAAAATAATTGCTAAATTTGGTGACACTATCAACCTACAAATCCAAGAAGCTCACTAAACTTGAAGTAAATACAAGAAAACCAATGCCAGATATGTCATAGTCAAACTGCTAAGTAGCAAAAATATGGAGAACATTTTATAAATAGAGAAATTAAGGCACTTTACATACAAGGGAATTAATCATAAACAATACAGCTAGCTTTTCATCACAAATAAGGGAGAGTTCAGAAGGTAGTAGAACATCTTTAAAGCAGAGAAAGAGAAAAGTAAAGTCAACAGTCCAATGTCCAAGAAAATATTCTTCAAAATGGAGGCCAAAAAAAAAAAAAAAAGAGAGAGGCTTTCTTTCTTTTAGGTAAAGAAAAGCTGAGAGAATTTGGGAGCAGCAGACCTATACTATGAGAAATGATAAAGAAAATTTCACTGGTTGAAAAAAATAATCCTAAACATTCAGATCTATATAAAGAAAGAAGGAGCAGCCATAATGGTGACTATGTAGACAAACATATAAAGCTATATTTTTTCATCTCTTTTTCTTTAACTTTTTTCCAATGTTTATTTATTTTTGAGAGAGGGAATCAGAGCATGAGCCGGGGAGGGGCAGAGAGAGAGGGAGACTCAGAATCCGAAGCAGGCTCCAGGCTCTGAGCCGTCAGGACAGAGCCCGATGTGGGGCTCAAACTCACGAACCATGAGATCATGACCTGAGCCGAAGTTGGATGCTAAAGGGACTGAGCCACCCAGGTGCCCCTATATTGTTTTTATCTCGTTAGTTCTTTTAAAAACTGATTATTTAACATATGTTTCATTGTATTATAGGATTTATAAGATGTTTCTACATATAATACAGGACAATAGCACACAGATGAGGGTATAATTGTAACCACACTGTCGTAAAGTTTTACATATTATGCAAAAGGTACAGTAATAAATAATTATGCTGTCAGAATGCATATTGTAAGGTATAGCCTTTGTAATCAAGGTTAGCAAAGATATCTGAAGATATAAAAAACATTGACTGTAACAGAAAAAAACCTGATAAATTGTACTTTCTCAAATTTTAAACTTTGGTTTATCAAAAGACACCATTAAGAAAATGAAAAGGCAGGGCGCCTGGGTGGCTCAGTCAGTTAAACATCCGACTTTAGCTCAGGTCATGATCTCACAGTTTGTGAGTTTGAGCCTCACATGGGGCTCTGTGCTGACAGTGCAGAGCCTGCTTGGGATTCTCCCTCTCTCCCTCTCTATCTATCCCTGCCCCACTTGCTCTCTCTCTCTCTCTCTCTCTCTCTCAAAATAAATAAACTTTAAAAAAAATCAAAAAAGAAAATAAAAAGGCAAATGCCACCAACTGGGAGAAAACATCACACATACATATATATATATATATATATATATATATATATATGTTTGTGATATATATATATATATATATATATGTTTGTGTATGCACGTATATATTAAGTTTTATATAAATATATACATGACAAGAACTCATGTCTAGAATACACAAAGATCACATATAGCTCAATAAAATGACCCCAAAAAATAGAAAATGGGTAAAACATGTTGACATCTCACATACACACAAAAAAATAAAACACGTGGACAATGAACATATGAAAAGTGTTCAAGGGAAATGCAAATTAAAACCACAAGGAGGTATCATTTCACATGCGTGCACACACATGCACACACACACACACACACACACACATAAATGGCTAAAATAAAACAAAACATGACAAAACAAAATATTGGTAAATGTGTAGTGTAACTAGAATTCAAACACACACTGGAGTCTACAGTGATACAACCATTTTGGAAAACTCTGACAATTCCTTATGAAGTTCAGCATACATCTATATGACCCAACCAATTAAAAAGAATTAAAGCAAGATTGGATGAATGGATAAAAGAAGGGAGGGAGGGAGATGATCATAACAATATCAGACTGAAATTCACATTGAGAAAATTACACAATACAGTACATTGAAAAAGTTGTACTCATCATTAAACTTCTTTACTGAATAAACTACATATTCTAAGTAGAAAAAGAAGCGATGTCAACATCTCTCGCCCACTAAAACAAAGATCTGAGGTAGCATAACATCCTACTAGTACCTTCCTCTAAAGAGCTCTTTTGTTTAAAAATATTAAATTACATTTAAAAAATATATACACACATTTATACACATATGTATATACATGTATATATACATGTATATGTGTGTACATATATACATACATATATACACATATAAATATATATATATATTTAGACGTTAATGATATCTAATGCCACAACTCTCTATATATAATGAAATAATGATTATCAAAAGAGTAAAAATGTCACTTGGCAGAGAGAGAAAGAGCACTGGAAAACAAGAGGGATTAAGGGAAGGTAGGAAGGAGAGAATGCATCTTAGCTCAGCTAAATTATTCCCCAGCATCCTTAGCTCATGGTAAAAATGTTCAGTTCCTGAGAAGCCATTCTTGTTCAAAAGTAGCCAGAGGCCTAATGCTTAATTATTCTATACATGGCCATATAGAAGGAAATGTTATATAGCGAATACAAGATAACAGGAAGGATTACAGCCCAAAGATAAACATTTTATATCTTTTTAAAACAATTTAACATTCCACCAGTGTTGTCATTGGCAAAGCTAATAATCCCCTAAAGAAAGGAAGAAATTACAGCATAGGCAATATAGTCAATAACATCTTAATAACTCTGGTGACAGAGGGTAACTATAGTTATCACGAACATTTCATAATATATATAAATGTGAAATCACTATGCTATACGTCTAAAAGTGTTATATCATATGCCAACTATACTTCAATTATAAAATTTTTTTAAAGGTAGAAATTAAGCAAAAAGAGCTTTCCACCTTATTTAACCTACTCTCTCTTACAGGAGATCATTGAGTATCTAAATGAAGATTATACATTCTTCCTTTCAGAGGAAAAGAAAAACAAATCCAAAGTTACCCATTAAAAATCAGAGAAGGGTTTGTAAAAATTCCACTGGCTTCAATGTTATAAATTTATTATCAGAAAATTAATTTGTTTTTCTAATAGCTTTACTGCATTTTTCAATATGGTAGCTATTATGTCCTAAGAGCAATTATTTTAACCTCATGAAAATTCACCTACATTATTTGTAGTGACTGTCAAAAAAAAAAAAAAATGACTCTTGGCAATTAGCTTATCTAAAATCCCATTCAGTAACAAGATTATCCCCAACTTCTTTCTGGAAAAGAGCAACTATACCCTTCTCAAGTACTTAGTCAAGATCCAAAGACTCCCTTGGATTCTTACTTGTTACAGCCATCTGGCCTGCTGTCAGAAGGGCCGACCACAGTGTCCATGAATGTTGCAACGTTGGAAAATCCAGCTGGCAATTCATCCCATTCATCAAATTTGATGCCACTGCCCAAGGAATAGGTACCTTCGCCACATTTGCTGCATACCTGGTTCTTCATTTCTAGATACTCTCCAGAAGCACAGGAGAAAGCTGGAAGTCAGAAGAATATAGACCCCATTAGTCACTGCACTTCTCCATCAATTTTAGTCACCAGAATTACTTTTATAAAGTTCTGATCATGCTACACCCTAATTAAAGCTTTTTTTTTTTTTTTAAGTTTACTTATTTATTTTGAGAGAGAGCATGCCCATGAGCTGGGTAGGGGCAGACAGAGAGAGGGAGAGGGAGAATCCCAAGCAGGCTGCACACTGTCATATTACCGCAGAGTCTGACACAGGGCTCAGACCCACTAACTGTGAGCCCATAACCTGAGCTGAAGCAACAGTCGACGCTTAACCAACTGAGCCACCCAGGCACCCCTAAAGCTTTCTGAAGTTGTCCCTATTACCACATGCACTTCACAATTTGGCCCCACCGTATTTTCCCAGCCTCATCTGTTGCCCCATCCTCTTCCAAAGCTAACAAAATTCATATCATTCCCAAGTTTTTTCATCCTTTCTCTCCCTACTGTGGTCATCTTTCTCCAGAGAGGCTAATGAATCCATCTGCTCCACTTGGAAAACTCCAATTCCTACATCAAAAATGACCTTCTTCACAAGACCTCCCTGCCCCCACCAGGCAGTAGGTTGCTCAGTTGTGCCTCCCTCTGTCCTCCTACAATCCTCTTCTCATAACACTTGCATTTAGGCATCAGGCACACGCACGCGTGCACACACACACACACACACACACGCACACAAACTTACTCATAAGGTGATATATATGTGTATCAGTTGATGTGAGACTTTGAGCTTCCAGAAAACAAGTATCATTATTTTTGGATTCCTAAATCTATCTGGCAAATACCAAGTCCAAATAAAAGGTTGACCCAGTGAGTGAGAACTCAACATAAAGGGGTAATAGGAGGGTAGCGTTTCTCATGCAATAGCTACACCAGTATCTCCACTTTTTCAATATTCGCAACTGTGACAGTCATTTTTATAACCTCCATCTTATTGCTGATGACAAGCTCTGTGCTAATTCTGAGAACTAACTCAGAACTGAGAACTAAGTAGACACAGCAGGCATGGGCAATGGGAAAAAGAGTTGGCAGAGTTATACCAAGGAATGCAGTCGTGCTGCTGAGTTATTATTCATTCAACAAATGCAAATCTATGCCCCCCAAATGTGTGGTTCCGTGTTCAAAATGATATTAGTGACTTAAAAGCAAAGGACTTTCTAACCATTTAATGAGGATATTAAAGAAACAAGACCTCCAAATAAAATAAAACCTCCAAATTAATTGATCAATATAAACATATCTCCCAGCAGACTGAAGGAGCAAAGCTTCACATTTGGATAGATTCTCCTTTTATAACATATTTGTATACTTATCAAGATACACAAACAAGTTAATTTTTAAGAAATAAAGAATTAGAGCTAAAACCCACATTCATCTACTTACTTATTCACTCACAAAAATAGAATGTTTTTCTTCAGAAAAGCTTAATTTGTCTATACAGTTAAATTCCAACTCTCAACATCCCCAAATTAGTAAAACATCAGAAAATAAGAAAAGGTTAGGCAAAAGATGTTGCATGCTGGCTACAAAGTCAAAACCATCCTAGAACCAGGTTATACAACTTCCTATGACCTTAAGTGAGTTACTTCACCTCTGTGGGTCCTCAGTTCTCTCTCTGAAAAATGAGATAATAAACATAGTATTGCTTCACACGGCTATAGTAATTAAATAAAATATAGCATAAGGTGCTAAGCATAGTGCCTGGCATTTAATAAATGCTCCCTCTGCTATTATTACCACTCCCAACGCTACCAGCAGAGAAACACAGTAACGGAAAAAACTGTATTTCACCTTCTATGGTTTACAAGCCTTCTAGTAAACTGATAACTACTGTAAGAAACCAAGTTGAACGTGCAACTTCAGCTCAGGTCATGATCTCATGGTTTAGGAGTATGAGACCTGCATCGGTTCCACTGCCCGTGCAGAGCCCACTTCAGATCCTCTGTCCCCCTCTCTCTTTGCCCCTCCCCCACTTGCGCGCGCGCGCGCGCGCGCGCGCGCGCGCGCTCTCTCTCTCTCTCTCAAATAAATAAAACTTTTAAAGGAAAACACACACACACACACACACACACACACACACACACACACAGAGTCAAAACCATTCACTTACTATTGTCTATGGCTGCTTTTGCACCACAATGACAGAGTTGAACAGTTGCAGCAGGGACTACACCACCTGGTAAGCTGAAAATACTTTCTCATAAAATAATCTTTTAAGATAGTTTAGTCTAGTGTCCCAAACTGAACTTTTAATTAATGAGAAGTAATATTTTATAAGTTACTATAAGGGACTCTAGAAGCTAAGAAGAAGATTGCGTTGTGCTATTTCAGAGTGTTCACTGCCCTGTTAAAACCATTAAGAATACCCCCAACTCTTTCAGAGGTGGCTCCTTCTGTAAGACCAGAAGGAAGGCTGAAAGATAAAGTTGACAGTCAAAGTTCTGAGTATTTATTACACAGTCAATTCTTTTTATCCTTGGCAAATACAGGGTTAGGCTCCTATGAGACTCTGGCCACAATATCTTCAGTAACAGATCAATATATAACCTTGTTTTATGTGTGTTTCAGTTGAAAAATATCTTATTTAATGTACATTGTTCATTCATTAACATTGAACTTATGGCCAACAGCACTATAATTCATCTTCAAACTAAGGTTATTTAACCCATGTATTTTCTCCACAAGGCACATCACAGCCTTCTTGCACTTTGGAACACTAGCCAGCACTTCAGAACATTTGGGAGCCATTTTAGACAGTAAAATAACCAATAAAAGTATAAAAACGCAAAAAAAAAAGTGCACTGAATAGACTGTGAAGAGGACACTTGTTGACACTGTAAGAAACAAGGCAGAATGTCACCTTGCTTGACCTCAGCTGAGACTGTGTGATAGGGTGACTCAAATTTTTAAAGCTCTGTACATGTCTGCAAATGACTGTGAAAGTATTATTTGTATTGATGGTGGGGGGGGGTCACCAACAAATTTTATGAAGCATGTGAATTTTCAAATATGGAATTCACAAATAATTGGGAGCAATGTTTATAACAGACCTGTTTAGAAGGAAGATATTATGCCCATTTACCACATGAAAAAAATGAGGCACAATATATTCAAATAACCCAATTAGGAAGGTACCCATTAACAAGTGGCAAAACTGATACCCAAATTTAGGTCTGATTCCAAAGCAGCTACCTCAGGAAAATTCAACTTATAATAATAATAATTGATGCAAAAAAGGCCAAGCAATTCCAAATGAATCCATAATTATACTTTACATCCTTCTTCGTTTTTTGTCTTGAGTTGTTAAACAATATTGATTATTGTGCATTATGGAGCAATAACCATTCCCCATCCTGAGAAATCTTGTGGAATTTTTAATATATCATTCCTAAAACACACATTCATGAAATATTTTAGCAAGTTACTTCTCTAAGTCTCATTGTCCTCATCTGTAAAAAGGAAGATAATAATAATATCTAACTCAAAGAACTGCTGTGGGATTCAATAAAAGCCTTTAGCAGTGTGCCTGCCATAAATCACTCAATATATGTTAGCAATAATTATTAATAATACAATTCAGGGGTCTGAGACAACAAGAGTTCTGCCACTGGATTGATAATTTTTTATTTCCTCAGAATAATTATGTAATCAAAGCTAGTCAAATGTTACAGGGCTTCTAATGATCCAGGGGAAATAAAGAGTCTAAACCATTTTTCATTTTCATCATTTGTTGTTTCTCAATCTTTTGCCCATCCTGGGATCCAGCTCTTGAGTCACATGTCAAAGGAAGAGAAGAATCACATGTTCCTGTTAAATACAATGTGCTCTATGAGTTTATGCCAACACAGCACTGCTGACCTTTAGGCTGTCACCAACAATGACCAGTTTTCCCACTTCTGGTATCATCCATGTTAGCCAAACCCACTTTCCACTTCAACACTGCTTTCTCAGACTCTGGTTTTTTAGGTGGATTGTAAAAGTTTTTGTAATCTTAGGCACTAAACTATTTTCATTCAAATATCTTTAGAGTATAACAGGACACTTTCAACAAAAACAGGATGATAGTTATTGTAAGTAGCTGTTGTAACTCTCCTAAATGCCAGTTGACTATGTTTCATTTGAACAGTCATTTCTAAATAAATATGATTTTTCAACAACCTCAAAATCCTAGAGTATCTGAACTGAATTAAAGTTAAGCAGACACCAAAGTTCTGGCCTAAGAACAGAAAAACTTTATTTGCATAAGGTCCCATGCTACTCAACAGTCTGATATCTCACAGTATTTTACCTAAGCACCCAGAGAAAGAGTGATGTCAAAAATCCATTCTTTTGGGGCACCTGGGTGGCTAAGTCAGTTAAGCATCCAACTCTTGATCTTATCTCAGGTTTTGATCTCAGGGTCTTGTGTTCAAGTCCTCCACTGGGCTCCGTGCCGGACATGAAGCCTACTTTAAAAAAAGATCCATTCTCTTACAATCTAAACCAAGAGGTCATGTGTTAAACTCAGTGTTCTTTTCCTCAGCTTTATGCCTCTTTTCTGACCTCTATTTCTGCTACTGTGAATCTGTAAAGGTTGAAATATGCATGTGTGAAGAAACAGGGAAAAAAACCATTTATAGTCATCTATCACCAACTAGCAAAAAGGCTGGGGCAATTTATTTAACCCTCTATACCTTGATTCATTCATATTCCAGTGAGAGATCACTTCACTTTCTCCCTCATAGGACTGCTGTGGTCCCCTGAGACACTGGAAATCACTCTGAAAGTGAAAAGTGACCTGAAAATTCAAAGCATCTCTATGATCATGCAACCACCCAGTACAATGTACTAAATAACAGCTACTGAATTAATCATTTATATGCTGATTATCATCTATGACTTATGCCTAACAATAAAGACTATCTATTTAATCTTTTCACCACAAGGGCCTTTTAATTTTGCTATTTCTTCCTCCAGAGACCTCATGCTTTGAAAGATGGTAACTATCAATTACATTTATTCATAATTCATTCATTTTTCTATTTAATTCAAGATAATTTATTACTGAAATCTGTTTTCTAAACAGTAAACAGCAATAAAAACTAGTAATAAAAGAAATTTTTAATTTTTAATGAGATGCTGACAAGTTAGTAAGCCTATGTAATGTCATTACAGATAAGTACCTGAGAATCACACTATATTACATGAAGTCATTCAACAAATACTTCCTGAGTACACAGTATTTGGTTGGCAAAGACTACGCACCACGTATATTTTGGAAACAATCCTTATTCTGATGGAGTTTCTATGCTAATCTAGTCTAGACTTATCTACCTCAAAATGGATTCAAAATTTATATTCACTAAGCTAAATTCACTGTAAATTCTATCTTATCTGTAAACCTAAGTTAATAGCTAAATAAAAAGTAATTACATATATTTATGGGAAAATGAATAAATCAATTCCAGAAATAAGACAAGCAAATGTGCCTCTTTTTTCTTCAGTTGTTTAGTTTAATTTAAATAAGATTGATAAGGGGTGCCTGGGCGTCTGACTTCGGCTCAGGTCATGATCTCACAGCTCGTGAGTTCGAGCCTCACAGGGGGCTCTGTGCTGACAGCACAGTCAGAAAACAAAACAAAACAAAACAAAGTAGAAAATGGCATCTAGGAGAAATTGAACACAATACTGAGTCCAGCAAATCTCAGATCTTCTTTTTCCTCCCTCAGGGCTAGTGATGTAGGCAACACGTGAAGACTACCTTTTTATATTTTTACTTGTGAAATTCTCAGAAAAGAAAAAAACTACATCTCATTTTACAAAAATTAAAGTGACATAGGAGACATTCCAACAAGTGCATGAATACAAACCAGTCCTGGCTAATATTCTCTAATTCGCTCTTCTCTGAAAAAGAGGATTTCGTGAAAGCATTGCCCCTGCATCTCTGAAAACCATTTCCCGCCTCTAACATCCTTTCCAGTGGATGGGTCCTCACACAGCTCTGTCCGTAGGACCATATGACTGTCACTGCACTTCTTGAAGGGGACTGATGAGCCAGAAAATGATCCCCAGCCCCCCCCCAAAAAAAAAAAAAAAAAAACAGCTCCTGGCAGGAAAATTGATTTGTTATCCTGGCAGATTAACAATCCGCATTAAATTGGTTTCCAACCTTTTATGAGAAAAAGCTAACTAAGGTAGTTTTCATCTTTAAAAAAAAAATAACAAATGGTTTTTATTGTGGCTTTCTGACTTCAGTGTTTAATAGGGGAGAATACCAGTTCCAGTCCATCAGGCATAAGATGACATTAAGTTTTATAGAAAAAAATACAACAGTGAAGGTCAGGGGAAGGAAAACATTGAGAGTACTTGATGAGGTCACCAAAGGGGCCAGAAACGATGCATTTGTGAAATCAGTTTTCTCAACTTCCAATTATGTCCTAACACTTTGATTCTTATCATCCTGAACTTTTCCTCTTCCTTAGAAGGTGTCAGTCACCCTCTACTTCCTAATATGATTCTGCAGTTTTGAGGGCTGATTCCCTCATCTCCTTATAAAACATGTTTTTCAGAGAACCACCCTCAGCCACTTCCCACCGAACACCACAAGTGACCTAAAGGTTGATTTCTGAGCTGTCCTTTTCATAATCCCATTTGCTCAGGCCTTTCACCTGCCTCATGTGTTGCTGAGCCCATGCAACTTCCACACCCTTCCCACCTGGAACTTGATGTGTCAACATTCCAGACAAAGCCTATTGAGGACAAAGTATGCCTCTCCTTTTCCATATAAAACAAATTTTCACAAATCTGATTGGATCTCTGTGTTTTGCCTACAGAATAAAACAGCCAAGTCGGTCTCTAATTTAGAACACCACATTTAATCCACAAACATTCCAAGGTTCTAGAGCTTTCTTAGGAGCCATGAGAGGGCTACAGCACCTCTCTTCTTGACATGAATGAAGAAGGACCCTATTCTAAAATAAGAATTTGTATTGCTGAGGAGCACCTGGTTGCCGCAGTCAGTGGAGTGTCTGACTCTTGACCCCAGGGTCGTGAGTTCAAGCCCCACGTTGAACGTGGAGCCTACTTTTAAAAAATAATAAATTCTACAGTTGGATAAAGTACCAATTTTTTTCTAATAAACATTGAATAATGAAAGTATATGTATTAAGCATCAACAATATTCTAGGCACAGGGAAAAAAAATACTAACTAACCAACTTTTCGTTGTATATGAGGATACAACTACAAATGTGCCATAAATTCTGAATGTTATTCTCTTACCTTTCAGAGAAAGAGATACAATTAAGAAGGTAGTGGCCCCTGAATGGCTCAGTCAGCTGAGTGTCCAACTCTTGGTTTCGGCTCAGGTCATGATCTCATGGTTCATGAGTCCAAACCCCACATCAGGTTCTGCACTAACAGTGCAAAGCCTGCTTGAGATTCTCTCTTTCTCTCCCTGCCCCTCCCCTGCTCTCTCTTTCTCAAAAATAAATAACATTAAAAAAAAAAAGAATGAAATCTACAGCAAGATCATTAATGCATTAAAATGACCCATCAATCAATATATCTGAGCCTTTACATGCTTTTTTTAAAATCATTTAGTTATCTGGATATTAACTTGCATTATATTTTACTCATGAGGTAAAAGTTAGGGGAGCATGGATGTCTCAAGAAGAGGACTAACACTTGTTCAGTATATACTGTAGAATATTCCAAAGAGTCAGGACACCATAGGAGTTAAGAACATGAACCCAGGAACTAGACTGCCTGGGTTCAAATCCCCTTTTTGCCCTTGACCTACCAGTGTGATGTAATACAAGTACCTACTTCAAAAGGTGTGGTGATGCCTAAATAAATTTGAATGAATACATATAAAACATTTATAATTGTGCCTGGCATGTAGCAAATAACTGTTAGCTGTTATAATTCTACATTATTATTTTAATATTATTATTATTGTTGTTACCATTAAGTTATATTATGTTACCTAGCACTGTAGATTAGATGTATCAATTCATTTAACTTCCTCAGACATCCATGAATAGCTGTCTCTAGGTCAAAGTCCTTGGTATGACACACAGGAGCCTGTGAGATTTGCCAAAATCTCTGTACCCTCTTGTATTCTCTGACAACCATTCATACAGCTCTCAGAATGCACCCAGGGAAACCCAGTGCTGCCCCCAGTCTGCACCTGTGTCCATGTTTCCTATGTCTCAAAGGCCACTTTGTATCAGTGAATTCAACAACTTCCTTCAGGGTTTGCTTCAGAGATGCTCAGAGAATTAACATATATGGCCCATTAAATATGGCATTTATGACTCAATCCTCGGTATGGACACAATTTTTTGCACGAAGCTGCCAAAACTTAGATAATTTTCCAAGGTTATTAAGCTGGTAACAGATGATTCTGAACTTCAAACTTCTATCTGCTTCACTATGAGCCCTCTTCCTGTGAACAGAAGTCATCCATCTTCCTTGGTAAGATCACCTTAGGTGTTTATATCTATCATTCACTTTGCCCCAATACTATAACATGTTTACCCATCTGCTCTTATTACAATGAAAGGTCATAGAAAACAGTCATCTTTGTAAAATTATTTTTGGATTCCTATTGTCAAGAACATAGGAAATGATAAATGCTTGTTCCAGTGAATAAATTAAAGTTCAATAAGTAGCTGTGAACTGAATATTTTGCCCAAGATATACAAGCTGGTTGCAGATCTGGGATTTAACCATATGTGTATATCACACCTGACCATCAACCATGAGAGGTCTTCAAACAAACACCAATGTAAGGCTGCAAATGTACCTGCAGAGCAAAGAAATCACATGAAATTAGTTAAACCTAGTGCCTGGGTGGCTCAGTTGATTAAGCATCAGACTCTTGGTTTGAGTTCAGGTCATGATCTCATGGGTTCATGAGTTCGAGCCTGCATCAGGCTCCATGCTATCAGTGGGGAGCCTGATTGGGAATCTCTCTCTCCCTCTCTCTCTGCCCCTCCCCAGCTCGTGTGCTCACATGTGCACATGCTCTCTCTCTCTCTCTCTCTCTCTCTCTCTCTCAAAATAAGTAAATAAACATTTTTAAAAAAAAGTTTTAAAAAAAGAAAGAAATTAGTTAAATCTAGTGTAAGTAGAACCATATAAAAGTTTACTAAATTAGCCAGGCACGTGTGCTTACACCTGCGTTTTCCAAAAATTATATCTGCAGAAATTAGCCTGTGGGGTTCAACTACACATTAGATAAAGAGTCCTGTAATCAAATAAATTTGGAAAACTCTGAGCAAAACAGGATGCACTTAGCACACAGGAAATGTTCTATAAATATGTATTAGGTTTCTCAGAGACTTTAATATGAAACTGTTCACTGTAGCCCTCCATGAAGGGGATTCACCATTTTCTAAACATACTAACTAGTATTTCACCACAGAAAACCCTCCAAACACTTTGTTTACATGAAGTATTTCTTGGGATTAGTATTCCATGGAACAGACTTACAGCAAAGTATGTGACTGCCACTTAGTGCCCAGGTACTGTTTGCCCAAGTGCACTTGCTACTGTCCCAGTAACAACTCATCACAGAACAGAAACAGACTGAGTTGAATCCTGGGGAAAAGTCTACATTTGCAAGAGCTGTGATGCCAAGGAATGGATTTCTCAATCTCCCCCCCTCAGAAAGCTAAAACCAACTCTCTCTTCAGGAGAATCCCTCCTCTTCCTTTACTTCTAAACTGAAATTGAAAGCTGTTCACTGAAACCGTCATGAGTGACTCTGGCTATAAATAGGTAACAGTAGAGATCTGAGAGAAATCAAGAAAAAAAGGAAAAAAATTATATTCAATTTCTTTTTCTAATCAGAACATTAACACTTTTTGATCCAAGATAACCAAATATTAGAACTTTATACAGATACTAAAGCACAAGATTACAAAATGCCCACGAGACTCTGACCGAATTGAGGCCAACATATTAAATGGAATTACAGCTATCTTAAATGGTCATCCTCAATTAGAAAACAGTGTGCTATGATTGTGCTCAAAGTCATGACTAATATTTGAAGGGGAAAGCAACAGAAGACACTCCCAGGAGGGAGAGGTATCTTGTAATGTTTATGTCCACCTCAGTGCCTCAGACTTGTCTGAAAATACGTAAGGAAGTAAGTAAAGGAATCCTCTGCCCATTCCCAGTAGCCAGGCTTTTATTTTTAAGGTTTGGGCCTTTTCCCCAGTGAGACAGAGATAGAGAGAAAGGGAGAGGGAAAGATGGGGGGGATGGAGGGAAGGAGAGGAAGGGAAGAAGAAATGAGGGATGAGAGAGAAGGAAGGTATACCCCCACCCAGGCAAGCATTCCAAAAAGACTATTGTTTGTGATGATCTAACAAGGTCAAGGAGACCCCAGAGGGTCAAGGCAAGATTTTAGGAAGTTGACCCAACAGTGGAGAAGAGGTGGAGTAGAGATAGGGTCTCTGTCCCTTGCTCTGGGAGAAGACAAGGAGTGTCGTAGTCCAGCAACGGCATGTTGTCTGCGAGCTGGGCCTGAGTGACACCAAGACCTCAAATGACCAGTGACACTCACAAACACAAGTCTCCTGGCACCAGGGCTTTGGAGAAGCAGCATAGTTCTCTGGAGCTAAGCCTGGAATTACCAGACAGAAGGAGGGAAATGAGGGCATCTCAGGGGCCTGCCTGGAGCAGTATTACCTGAGAGACTGAGGAGCTTGCCCCAGCAGACGGGACAGGAGGACAGTGGGGGCCACTGTCAGTTAACAACCAGAGGCCTCTCTATGCCGTTTCCTGAGCCCTACAAGCTTCCCACTCGCGTACCACCCAGAGTTCTAGCACAACACAGACTTCACCAACTTCACTTACAAGAGCCTCGCAGCCAGGTTTTTTATGATTTTTTTTAATAAAGATTATACAATATAGCCTGCCCATCAATCTTCTGGGAAAATTTACAATGGTTACCTGAACATTCCTATCAGCCTTTTCCTAAGGAAAGGCCTGTACTGCTTCTCCTGATTAAAAAAAGAAAGAAAGAAAGAAAGAAAAAAGAAAAAAACCTACCCAATTACATTCTGAAGCATCTACAGCAATTTCAACTGAGCCCAAACTCTGGGTGTGATTTCATTTAGACATTACGATATGGAGAAATTAAGTCCAACTCAATAATTGCCCTAATACTCTTCAATTATTTGAAGTTGCCACATATCCTATTTCTCTTTTCTTTTTCCTTGTGGCCCAACTACTGGGCCACATCATTATGACCTAACTACTGAGTCTAGCACCTATGGGCATCACTCGCCAGCCAAGGTTGTGCTATCGCCCCATGGCTTGCAAGAAGCATGCCAATCCAGAACCGTAATACTTTTAGCCTCCTTTATCCTTGAACCACAAGAGTTTCTAAAATCCTCCCTTGAAGATATCCACCAATAAGCTTTACATCTCCCACGTGGGACCCAGTAAAGTCCCCCATCCTGACGTGGCAGCCTAAATCAGAGGCAGGCTCTGGAATCAGACATGTCTGTACTTGAATCCTAGATCTGCCACATCCTGGTCATATGATCTGTGTAAGGTACTTCACTTCTTTAATTCTGACTTTTCTCATCAATAAAATGGAAACACTGGTATCTATCTGAGAGGGTTGTCATAAAGATACGATGGGAGAATGATATAAAGCCCTCAGCACAATGTTTAGCATACAATCGGTACATGAGAAATGATAGTTATTATTAGCCATAGAAAATCTAGGCCACTGAGCAAATACTCAGTTATTACTATAACTGCCTGCAGGAGTACTTTAATGTCTAGGAATGTGGTAAGCACCATGGTTAGTGCTAGGAATTAACTAAGCTTCTAAGTTACTTAGATATGTTTTTCGTGCTTTTTAAAACAGTTTCTAGAGCAGACATAATCACATTATGCGGAAATAAATGAAAATTCAGACTTCAGAGAAAATGCCAAGATTAAAAATGTCCCCAGCCATCATGTCAGTATTGTCATTTTAAAGTCAGTACCATTTTTAAAGTAAGTAGTATCATTTTTAAAATAAAAATTAATAGTGCCTTGATTACTAGTCAATTTTTTTTAGAAAAGTTCTAGCTGGAGTGTGAGATTCATAACATTATCTTTGGAAGACTGGTAAATAATGTGCAAAAAAAAAAAATGTCCCTGGCCTTCTTCAAATAGAAATATTTCCTATTTAAGCATCAAATCTATGATAGATTTTTGAACCTTTGGCCAATACCTTTAATCAGTGATATGCTGGTGAATGTTTAACAACCAGCTCTCAGGGGAAAGGAGGCACCTGGTTTGTACAATTTGCCAGTTTCCATGGTGTGAAATACTCCACCCAGGCCTGTTTCAAACTAATAATCAGTTTCCAAAAGCCAGTGCCAGCCAGCATCACCACAGCACCCAGATAAGGAGTAGCGTTCATAATGATTAGGTAGTCTACCCCAACAGGGTTGCTTACAAGGGGACCAAGGAATTAGCTCACAAGTAAAAGGCAAATATAGATTTAAAAAATATACAGATTTTCCAGGAAAGTAACTGAAGCATCTTACAACAGGCTAATTCCACAGGTATTTTTCAGACTGTTTCCCTTTTGTACTCAAATTCCCCCTTAGTGAGAGCTATGCTCTTTCTGCCTAGGTGGCTGACAACATTCCAGCCTTATATCAGCTTATTCTATAGTGACCTTGCTATCCTCTGAAGAATCGTGCCAGACTGAGGGGCACCTGAGTGGCTCAGTTGGTTAAGCATCCGACTTTGGCTCAGGTCATGGTCTCATGGTTCATGAGTTCATGCCCTGCATCAGGCTCTGTGCTGACAGCTCAGAGCCTGGAGCCTGTTTTGGATTCTGTGTTTCCTTCTCTCTCTGCCCCTCCCTGGCTCTCACTGTCTGTCTCTGAAAAAGAAATAAACATTAAAAAAAATTTTTTAAAGAGTCTTGCTAGACTAAAGTCTTCACTGGCTAAAGGATCCCAGGTTCTCTCTTTATTCATTGAGGATCTTCCACTAATTTGCCCCATAAGACTACTGCTGTCTTCCTGTCTCTCTTTCATCAGTAAACCCACCACCCATGCTAATACCTTCTCTAGCCAGTAAGAGAGACAGGTTCTATGAATGGGAAAGAATTAACGATCCTTTAATAATTTGCTTATCTGTTTGTTCTTGTATTTGGAAACAGAAAAACTTAGCTTTTAGGAATACCATTTTGGAGACAGCATGAAACCCAAAAAAAACCTGTCTGTGTCTTACTTCTGGCTTTGAACTCCAATCTATCCCGAGACTACTTCACTGCAGGAACTCATCACTCAACAAATGAAAGGATTAAAAAAAGGAGAGTTTATAAATGAAAACAAATTTAATAACCTATTTCTCTATTAACTCATAATGCTGCACTTCCAACCTGTTTAATTGCTAAAAGACAAGCTACTGAATGTGACATTCATCAGTTCTACCATCTGTCTGTAGGTTACACTAAAAAGGCAAATTACATTATTTCTTTGGCTTAGAAAAAAAACAAACCCAGCACTAAATGGAGGAGTTTTACGCATGGATGTTGGTGATGATAGCAAAGCAATGAGAATGTACTTAATGCTGCTGAACTGTACACTTAAAAAATGGTTCAGATGGTAGAGTTTATGTCTTTTTTACCCAAGGTTTGGAAAACTTTTTTAAAAACGTAAAGAAAAAAATCCATTAAAGAGAAATTCTGCCACTCCGCCTTCCAGAGTTGCAACTAAGACGGTAAACCAGATTTTAAACAGATTTTCTTAAAAATAAATAAAGGGTGCCTGGGTGGCTCCATCAGTTAAGTGTCCAGCTCTTGATTTCGATTCAGGTCATGATCTCAGGAACCACGAGCCCGGCATAGGGCTCTGCACTGACAGCGTGGAGCCTGCTTGGGATTCTCTCTCTCTTTCTCTCTCTCTCTCTCTCTGCCCTTCCCTGGCTTGTGCACATGCCCAATATCTCTGAAAATAAATAACTAAACAGGAAGGAAGGAAGGAAGGAAGGAAGGAAGGAAGGAAGGAAGGAAGGAAGGAAGGAAGGAAGGAAGGAAAGAATGAAGGAAGGAAAGAAGGAAGGAAGGAAGGAAGGAAGGAAGGAAGGAAGGAAGGAAGGAAGGAAGGAAGGAAGGAAGGCACCTTCAACACTGCCTGTGTCTAATTACAGACTTCAGGCATAAGGGCACCGAGTATTAAGAAGAAGCTTTTGCTCTGCTAGATGTCAATGCTATATGCTCATTTTTCTAAAAGTCTCTTACATTCATTATAATTAACTTCGTGGGCCAAACGGATACAGTTTAATCAGGAAAACAAACAGTCAAAAATTCAAAACCTACTGCATTCTTTGCCTCTCACTGGGTCAGGCAGGCCAGAGCAGTCCACTGCAGAATTCGGAATGGCGACTCTCCACCGGGAGCCGCTGCTATCACATTCTGTATATTCAAAGTGGTAATCTTTCTGCAAACAATCACAAAAACAAGCCTTTGTTAGAGCCAGTTTTAATGGGATGACTGTGTTTTCTCAATCACCCCCCAACCTGCACACAAGCCTGATTCCAAACAGTACTCTCTGCTTGACTCTCGGTCTTACCCTATTGCCTTCACACCAAGCAGGGCTTTGTTTTTTGTTTGTTTATCAAAACTCTATCAGGCCGGGCACTGAGTAGGCACTGAGGATATGAGGAGGAACAGCCAATGCTCTCAAGCTGTGACCATTGACCTTGAGTCTCACCTCCTAGAAAAGCACACTACAGCACACTACCCTCTTTCTTTTGCAGGTATTTTTAAGCTCCAAATAATTGATAGATATGATTCTAAGGGCTAAATAACACTAGGAAACTGAATACCACCCCTGTCCCCAGTTGTTCAAAGAAAGAAGAAACCATTCCCACTGACCTAATTCTCTGCTTAAAATTTAACAGCAGGTATAATAATTAATCATCTAAATGTTAGTAAAAGGCAGTTTTTTAAGCACCTTTCCCAGGCTCCATACACACCCACCACAGCAGGCTGCCGTCAATCACAGAATATAAAATAGACATTTATTACAAATGCCAAATTAAGACCAAACCCACTTAGCTCTAGCTTTTGGGTGCTTTGATGTTTTCACAATGACCCCTCCCCTGGTCAGAGCACATTACAACTGTGAGGTGCTTGGACTGAGGGAGAACAAGGACACAATGTCATTGGAGCATTTTAAGAATGAAAGAAATTCTAAATCCTCCCCCAAATATTTTCAGTTCAATATCCTCTTTATTCAGTGAATATCTTGGATGTGGCTATTTGGATTCATTCACTCGATTTTGCCTCCCTTACTATATCAGTGACCAGAGAGAACAGAAAACTCAAGTCCTATCAACATCGGGAAAATCAGGTGTGTGAGGTGGAAAGGTGTATGTGTGTGCGTGAGCTTACGCATGCACACGTGTGTACACAGAGAAAGAATATCACTTAAGAAATGGCTCCTGAAATCACAAAGGTGTGGAGTTGAACTCCCATCTCACTACACCAGGTACAATCTGTGTAATACTGGGCAAGCCACTTGACTTCTCAAAGCATCCATTTTTCATGAGTAAACTTAGAATAAGAATATTTCCTACCTTGTATGGCTGTGGTGGAAATTGTTTAAGATAATGCATGGAAAATGTTAGCTATATCAGGCTACACTGAGTTAGCGCTTGATGAATGGTAGAGATATTATCCTTACTAAGGATCATGAGGGTGGAGACGATGATAGAGAAAGGAGGTAGTGGAGATGTGGTAAAGCACAAACTGTCTGAGTCTTGTTTCCTCTGCTTCAGTTTCTGCATATACATAAGATAAAATGATAAGGGATCAGAAGGTAGAGAAGGTGGAATTATCAGGCTGGAAGCAAAGGTTTTTATGCTGCATTGAGACTCTGCCTCAGAAATAAAATTTAGTATACCTTCAGGCAATCCTCTGTGAATATTATTTTTCTACTCAAATATCTGACCACTCAAGACAACAGATAATTTGAGATGAAGTTGACAAGATCCTGGTTTCAAATATGGCTTACTGTCAGTTAAGGGCAAATCTACATACCTTAAAAAAAATCATTTTTAGCAGCCAAATGGGAAAAATTTTCCAGAAGAAAAGTTGGGAAGAGGGAAGGAAGGAAGGAGGGAGGGGGGAAGGAAAGCAGAAAAAGGTCACTAAATGTAACTACATACCATGGTCAAACACAGAAGTCATCATAAAGTAAAAAATAAACAACAAAACAAATGGGTGAAGAAACAACACACAACAAAGGTTAATTAACAATCCTGGGTTTCTAAAAACTAATCCAGGAAAGGACAAACAATTATTTGGAAATATGGTCAAAGAACATACACAACTCATTAAAGAGCGATACAAACTAAAAAACTTAAACCTTGACAAAGAAATACAAACAGTTTTCATCAAGTTGGCACATTTTTAAAATCATGTTTAAAAGTTTTCTAAGGCCTGGGTGACTCAGTCAGGCATCTGACTCGATGTCTTGATGTGGGATCGAGCCCCACATCAGGCTCTGTGTTGACAGTGTGGAGCCTGCTTGGGATTCTCTGTCTTCCTCTCTCTCTGCCCTTCCCCCACTTCACAGGTGTGCACTCTCTCTCTCAAAATAAATAAACATTAAAAAAAAGTTTTCTTAGACTTCAGTGCAGTAAAAGGGGCACTTGTGTGCCTCCCATCACAGAGTAAAGTGATGTAACCTTTCTGGAGAAAAGTGGATCAGTAGCTTTAAAGTGGTCAAAAATTTGAACCTCAAATCCCTCTGGTAGCACCCAATCTAAGGGGGAAAAACAGTTAATGTGGTCAGAGATTTATGTGCAAAAATGCTCCTCACAGCTTCCCTATAACTAGAAGTAGTACCATTAATAGCTGAACATGATAGAACCATACATTATTTATCTGACATTGTTCACATGCATCTACACATGCATCAGTACTCATAACAGTGACATGGTTCAGGAAGGACAGTGAACAATATTGCCATGGTTCAACTGAAACTCAGACTGGCTGAATGATTTAGCCAGAGACACCCAGCTACTATGTCACATAGCTAAGAGCAGAAGTCAAGCCTTGTGTTTATTTACCAGAGTTTTCAGTTTAGATAACACCATTATGCTTAAAATAGAAGGTTACTGTTTTAAAATCGAAGGAATGGGAAAAGTTTCTAGTATCAAAGCCTGATGGTTTGACAAGTCTAACAGTGAGCCTGGGGATGTCGTATATTCAAACAGGAGACGAGAGCACGCAAAGAAGCAGAAACCATTGGATTCCCCCCTACGTTTCACAGTTCTGATGGCAACAAGTCCAACATGAGTATCACTGGGCCAAAATCAAGGTGTCAGCCTCCCTCCAGAGACTCTAGGGGAGAATCCACTCCTTGCCTCTTCCAGTTTCTGGTGGCTGCTGGCATTTGTTGGCTTACAGTCTCCACCTCTGCAATCACACTACCTTCTCCTCTTCTGTCTTATCTCCCTCTGCTTCATTCTCGTAAGTACACTTGTGATTACATTTAGGATCCAGTTAGATAATAAAGAATAATCCCCCCATCTTAACTTATTCACATCTTCCAAGTCCTTTTTTCCATAAAAGATAATTCATGGGTTCTAGGGATGAGGACATGCCTATGTTTTCTGGGCAGGGAAGGCATTATTCAACCTACTACAATCCACTCCCTGGCTCCAAAGGCACATGTCCCTCTCACATGCAAAATATATTCACCGTATCCCAACATTCACTAAAGACTCAACCCATTATAGCACCAACTCAAAGTCCAAAACATCATCTATATCTCATCAGCTCCAACGTCCCAGAAGTAAACCTCCAAATCAGGTATGGGAAGACTCATTATGACACACATTGAGGCAACATTCCTCTCCATCTGGCACCTGTGTTACCTGCTTCCAAAATACAATGGGTTTGGACCTTAACAACAGTTATAGACATTCCCATTCTAAAACGGATAAACTGGAAGGGAGAAAGGGAAGGAATAAGCCAACAGTCCCAAGTAATTTCAAAATCTAGCAGGACAGATTCCATTAGTATTCCATTAGAAACAATCCTCTGTAGTTTAGGGCCCCAACATCTGGGCCCAGAGCTCCACCCTCAGAGTCATTCTTAGGTTATTTTTTGTTTTTTGGTTTTTTTTTTTTTTTTTGCTTTGTTTTTTGAAAAGGAGAACATATTTGCAGCTGAGATGGTTTATTAAGCTGTTTCTTGCCTGTAAAATTTTGGGATTCCAATGGCCTTCCTCCATTTCACCCCCCCTCTGTTCCTTTCAGTTCAAGCTGGCGGTGTTTCTGCTCACGTTATCAAAAACCTTGTGAGTCTCCTGTGCATGTCACAAGATTCATTCCATTAGATGGAGGATCTTCCATAGATCTTTCCTGGACAGTCCCAGCCCTATTCCTGGCTTCTGCTGAGAGGGTTAAAAAGACCCATGAGTCTGACACCCAATTTCCTCAGCACTAGCAAAAGGTTTTCCAGACACATTCTTGGGCTTCTCTCCTCAGCGTACTTTCATAATGGCAGGTCTCCTGATTTTAGCATTGTCTGCAACCTGGACAAAATGAGAATTTCCCCAATCATCAAGTCTGGTTTCCTTTTTATTTAAGAATTCTTCCTTCAATTTGTCTATTTCCTCTCACATTTTACAACAAGCAGCAAGAAGGAACCAGGCCGTACCTTCAATACTTTGCTCAGGAATCTCCTCTGGAAATATCTAAGCTCATCACTTATAAGTGTTGCCTTCCACCCAAACGTAAAACAAAATTCTTCTACACTTTCCACTACTATATAACAAGGACCATCTTTTCTCCAATTTCCGATGGCATATTCCTCATTTCCTTCTCGGCCCTAACCAGTAGCACCTTCACTATCTCTACCAACATTCTGCTTAGGGCAGTTCACCTTTTCTCTACTGTGCTCCTCACCAAGTTCTCACTGAGCCCTCAATGGCAGAGTATTTGGTTCTCACATTTCTGCCAACAGTCTGTTCCATCCAACCCAGGCTTTCCCTACAATGTGCCTTAAACTTCTTTCAGTTTCTGTTCTTTACCCAATTCTAAAACCACTTCCACATTTTTAGGTACGGTTACAGCAGCTCCCCACCTCTGGGTCGTAATCTCTGAATTGGTTTTCCAAAGGCTGGTGTAACAAATTGCCACAAATTTAGCAGCGTACAACAAAAGAAATGTCTTCTTACAATTCTGGAGGCCAGTAGTCCAAGCATCGCTGAGGCATCAGCCAGGCCACGCTCCTTCTGGAGATTTCAGGGAAGAATCCATTCCTTGCCTTCTCCAGATTCTGGTGGCTACCAGCATTTGTTGGCTTGTGGCCACATCACTTCAGTCTCTGCCTCCGTGGACACATTGCCTTCTTTCTCCTCCCACTGGGACTGCATTGAGGGCCCACTGAGATAATCTACTATCTCAAAATTCTTAGTCACATCTTCAAAGCCTTTTTTTGTTGTTATTTATCATGGAAAGGTAACATTCACAGGTTCCAGGGATTAGGACTTGGGCAGGGGAGCATTATTCAGCCTATCACAACCCACTAATGTAGAATGGCCTTGACCAGCCATGCACTTACATAATGGCTTCCTTGTGTCTCTTGTTCCCACTTATTTGTATTAGGAAGTCTTCCCTATTTTCACATCCCACTGAGAAGATCCTGGCCCTCATATGTAAAATTCAGGTAATTTGTTATCATCATTGCAAAATAATGATGCTGAGAAGTCTGACATGAATTCCAAAAGAAGGCCTCAGAATAAGCTAGGAAGCTCAGAAAACTCTCTTTTACCACTGTCATTCAAGTTGCCAATTAGGAGATGAAAACATCAATAAGAACAGGTCAAAGGCATACCATATTCTCTGCCTGTAATGGCAGATGTCATATGTCAATTAATCTTCCTAAAATTCTTTATCCTATCTGCCTCCTCCCAGTTACTGACCTCTCAAGGGCCACAGCTACTCTATGTTACAAAATGCTTAGGATCGCAGCAGGAAGCTTTAATGTGTTTATTCATAATTTAAAAATATTGAAATGCAGACCTATTTCATGAAGAGGGCAGCATTCAGGGTCAGGAATTTAGGTTGTAGCCCAAGCCAGATGGGTTTTAAATTATTTAATAGGCCATTTCATCTGGGCCGATAACAGAGAATTTTCTTTAAAATGTGTTTCTGAAGGCAACCCTTAAATCCATACCAAAGATGTAAGCAATAGTGTGAAGTAGTAAAATCACTAAAGATACAATATATACTCCTCAAATATTCTTATTGGTATTCAAGGTACCAAATAAAGAGAGTTAATAGCAAATAAGTTTTCAGATTTATACATAATACCCCAAAACTCTAGTCACAGACCCATCTACACCATTGAGCACTTCAGTGATCCCTTGGAAATGGGAATTTCCCAGGTGTTACAGAGCTATTAAAAAGGTAAATTTTTTTCTTATACCAATGTAGAATACATGTCAAAGATTTTATGTATCATTAATTAGCAAGTCAATCCATAACATGTTGTAACAAGTTCCAAGGAGAATTCAAAGAACACCCATTAGCTGGCAATCAGGAAAGCGAAATGAACAAAGAGATGCAGAAAGAGTAAATATCCAGAGGATGATGATGAATTAATTGCATTCCAAAGAATAAGACACACTCTCACCTCCATGGACAAGAGTCATCTGTATTACTATTGGTTTCCTACAAGTCAACAGTGTTGTAAAATAGTTCAAAGACAAAGGTATAGGCCCCTAGAGCAACTGATCATTCAAGCAAGGGGCACCACACAGGACACCCAGTCAGTCATCTTTTCTGCCTATTTCAGCATGTTTCACAAGTTTTCCTGACAAGTTGCAGAGGCAGAAGTCCTGATAATTTCAGGGCTCCAGACAGTTTATTGCCAAACATAATGACATGAATCAGAGTGTGCTCTAAAAACAATGCAACATCAGCTCGCAGGCCACACTCTCCAAATCACAGACTGGACAAAGCATTTGGACCTACCATACACAAAAGATGGCAGCTAGTTAGACATGTCTGCAAATCCCAGAATGCTGGGGCACGGAGACACTGCCCCAAATAACAAAATGATGGTATCCTTTGAAAACTTTGCAGTGTAAATATGTGGGAACCAGAGAACAACCCAAAAAGAAATAGAGCATGGAATTACTACTGATCACCAAACATTTAAGGAAAGATAATCCCTCAGTAGAAATCATGGTACTCCCCCCAGAAACACATGCTCACAAATAAAAACCTAGGCACAAACTCTCAAAAAGCAAAAACTTTACAACTAAAACACAAAATATCAGAATATGATGGAATAAACACTGGAGTCCCCAAGTGCCCCTGACAAACACTCTCCTTGACCAATCTTAAGGCTAGCTCCTCTGAACTCTCTTCCCGGGGAAGCCTTGGCCTTTGGGCGTCTGTGTTCATCTTTGCGTCACCCAGTTTTAGAAGTCAGTTTACCCAGAATCTCCCCCCACTTATACTTGATGGTTTCCCACCCTGCTCCCTGCCTATGAACCCCAACTTGTCCGTGCTATATTCAAAACCCAGCCCATTTCTCTACAACGTCTCTTTTCTGCTATTACAACCGTTCCAGAATAAAATCAGTTTTTACTCTTTGAACCACCAACCAGTTCTGGTTTCCCCTGACACCCCCAAACACAAAAGTTGTTTATATTTCAAAAGCTTCATGGCATCCACAAAAAGCTTGGGGTATTGCCTCTAAGCATGAGGACAAATATTAGAATTTTACTACACATTGGCTAGCCAATGATTCAAACAAATCTCACATATAAAAATAATATGCATATATACATGTCTTGACAATACACACATTTTATATGAAACATTAACATATATGATGATTTATGCTTATAATAATATGTATCATTTTTTATGTTAACATTAATATATACCATTCTTTACTATGTGGCATTTGGTTTATTAAATAAGCACTATGGCCTAAGTGCTATGGGGAAGATCTAACATAATTACAACGCATAGTCCTTGTACTCAGGCTTATTATTTTGTTGGGGGCAGACAGGACACACACGTACCATATGATTTTATAAGAAAGCATAAAGATTAGGGGCTCCAGAGTAGAATACAAGTATCACAGGTCAGTGTTCAAACCAAAACTCCTTCTGGTGAAAATTACCAACAAACATCCCTTAACTCTCCCATAAGGTACAATGTTGTTCCACTTCTCAATAAATTCATTGCAGTCTAAACCCTCTAGCAGATATCTACTGTAGAGGCTGTTTCAGGCAAACAGGCTTGATCGATGGAACATAGAAAGGGCCGATAGTCAACACCTGGCTGAATACAGACAGGCCCATTAGGGGACCCACCTCAAAAAATCCACAGGCCATAACTAACCAATGGGCTACTTACAACCAGGCACAGCTACCAATAAAGGGGAAGATTCTGGGGTTCCTGGGTGGCTCAGTCGGTTAAGCATCCAACTTCAGCTCAGGTCATGATGTCACAGTTTGTGGGTTCAAGCCCCACATCAGGCTCTGTGCTGACAGCTCAGAGCCTGGAGCCTGCTTCAAATTCTGTGTGTGTGTCTCTCTCTCTCTCAGTCTGTCCCTCCCCCGCTTATACTCTGTCTCTCTCTGTCTCTCAAAAATAAATAAACGTTCAAAAAAAATTTTTTTAAAAAGGGGGGAAGATTCCATATGTCACCATACCTCCTCATCTTCCCCCTTTTAAAACAGCCCCTATCCACGGCCTTGCTGCAGACAGCCCCTCCTCTGCTGTCCTGCCTCCTGCTCTCTTGAGGTGTATTCTATAAACTTCTGTCGCCTTTGTCACTGCCCGCACCACCGACTTCCACCCAGTCACCCCACATTTGGGGGCCCTCATCTGATCAGGAGAGACACCCCATTTAGACACCACAACTATTTCTTAGCACCCAAATGGCTTGCTTTTTAGGAGCCATATTTTCTGGAAAAATAAGGGAGAATGTGCATGAGGTGACCTCATTATGTAATGATTTCAGAGTCAGAACAAATTTCTGTGAGCTGGACCACCTGAGCAGCTTTTGAGAAGAAAGCCCTGAAAGACAGCAGGGTTTGTACGCATTCTAGCCCTACCAGTTCCTTCGTGGTTAGTTTGATAGGGTGTGACAAACAGTGACACAAAGCCTGAAGGTAATATGCCTGAAGATATGCAGTGAAATACAGTAGTCTGAGGGTGGAGAGACAGATGAGCCACTGAGTGAACTAATAAAAGAACAAACGAAACTGCCTGGTCTTCTGTGGAAGACCTCAGGGGAACTCTGAAGTTTGTTCACGGCAGTGACCCGTCAATGAGAAATTCAGTTCCGAGTAGCCCCTAGAGTCAACCAAGAGGTGACCACCGTTAATTATAGAGACGCAGTAGATGAGCACACACTGTATTCAAAAGAATACAGGCAGTTAGAGGACTCAGGCCTCACAGAAGAAGTGCTAAGACCTACGAGAACACGCACACAGGAATGGGACAAAAAGAAGCAAATATAATCCATTTTCTTCATATATGGTTCCTTCTCCTTGAACGTCTTTATGTAAAGCATTGAGAACAGCACACCCTGTATTTGATGAGACTGCAGCTCCTTTGGGAGGAAAGCTCTCGAATCTAAGTGCTCAGCAAACAGCTTGCACCCATATTTGAGACAGCGAAGCAGCAAGAAGGAAAAAGAATAGGAGCCTATAGTGCCTCACACAAATACTTCGACTGCACTCCAGTGAGTGAGCAAACTCATCCTACTTATATGCGAAGGTCAAAAGTTTGAGAATACTTACTGCAGACACACACGCATCTTAGAATAAAAACTTCCTTAGCCCACATTATCAAGTACATGTGCACAGTAGCAATGTGCAGTAATATTTATATTCAGATTTTTCTTTTATAAAAGGAATGCGGAGTTACCATGGGAACCTAAGGCTAAGTGAAGTAATAGGTATCTGATCTATTTATGACACATCCTCTTCGCCACATTTGCAGACACTATTGCTTTTGTGAAATTATTTTGACAAAGTTCATGTTTTAAATTGGAGTTCAATGTCTCTCTGTGTAAACAGGGCCTCATAAGCAGTCACTTCATTTTATAAATCAATATATATTTATTGAGCACTTCCCATGTGCCAAGCATAGACACGTGGACGCTGGGGATGCTGCAGTGAACAAAGCGGCCTAGTCCCTCGTCTCATTGGGCTTACATTTTAGTGTCAGTAAAAAGTGCCCAGGGCTTCTTGGAAGAATCCAGGCTAGACCATTTTCCTTCTATGGTGTCTCAATGCAAGTTTTTAAAGGGACAGGCAAAGAACTGGAAACAACAGACCTAGATCCCAATCTCACCTCTACCAGTGAGAAACTGAGCTAGGGAAATGGACGGGACCCCATCAGAGAAAAAGTTGGGTTTTTTTTTTCCTTTGCTTCTGTTCCAGCTTCTATTCTTGCTAGGATCTACAGCCCCACCCTACTCTGCACATGTCTTGTAATGCCAATACTGTATGTCCTCCTTGGAAAGGGCAAGGAGTCAATCACTTCTCTAGAAGAGATAACATCTAACAATGGACCAGGTGAGAATGGCCAGAGACAGCTATCATAGGTGTATTCCAGACCACCAGAGCTAGACATCTCCACACCAAGGCCCCCTGGCTCCAAGGAATAACACCTGGGCTCTTGTCTTTGTTCTAAGCGGTTCCTGGATGCCTGAGAGGATATGTGCACCTGACCACCATCCTCAATAAAACCCCCCAAAGACAAGACTCATGCTTCTTTCCTGAGTCTCCCAGATGTTCTGTCCATATCTCCTCTCTCTATATCTTCAATAAACTTTGCTTTTACCTCCTGCTGGCTCACATTTGATTTCCATCCTGTGTGAAACTAAAGACCCTCTGGGCTGGTCCTACAGGATTGGGTCCTTAGGCCCGGCCTGCCTGCATCAAAATGTAAGACCTCAAGCAACTCAACCAACAGTATGCACTCAAGTGCATACTTGATCTTTGAAAGAAAACTGTAGAATTATAGTCTGTATCTCATATTTTCATGGCTCTTAATAAATGGGAACCAACTACCTCCTGTACTACCCTGCACTGTCAGGGAATAATATTCTAAACCAAGTCTACCCATAAAGAAATGAAGAAAACTTCAATTTTCTCAAGTAGTTTATAGCTAGACATCTATAATAGTACCAATATTGGAAATGCTAACTTTAATACTCTCATAGAAGATACTGAGTAAAAGTATTAAAAAGTCTTTAAGGGGGGCGCCTGGGTAGCTCAGTCAGTTAAGCGTCTGACTTCGACTCAGGTCATGATCTCATGGTTCATGAGTTTGAGCCCCGCATCAGGCTCACTGCTGTCAGTGCAGAGCCCGCTTCAGATCTTCTGCCCCCCTCTCTCTCTGCCCCTCCCCCACTCATGCTCTCTCTCAAAAAAAATTTTTTTAAGTCTTTAAACACATGCAATCACTATTTTATTATCTAACTACATTTAAACTTGCTGAATTAAACATATGTTTGTCTTTGCTCCCACAAACCCACAAGAATTTCTCAGGAGAGTAAGCAGTAAAATCCTAACAGTTTAAAAAGACAAAGATAAAAAGATTAGAAGTGAAAATGACAATAGATGCAGATGTCAACAATATTTTAGAAGACAGAAAGCCCCTAAGATGAGCTTTATCAACTTACCAAAGCAAGAAAATCTGAAAGCGAAGAACTACATAGGCAGATGAAATGAGAAGAAAGCTGATTTGAGCCGCAGGAAATCTCAGAACTGAAAGTACCAAATATCTCAGAAAGTCAACAAAATCTACGAACAAGACTGGTTGAAAACCTGTTTGAGAATATAGATCCCTTCCGCCCAATTCCCTTCCACATCATGACAAGAGATAAGAATTATTTCCTCTGGAAAAAGTGGAATAGGGAGTTTAAAGATTCGGGACATGAGCAAAACAAGTGGAAGGAAAGGCCTCTTGACGAAAACAGGGGACCATGTGAACTAAATACTGAATGATGAGATCTGCCTCAAAGACACTTACCCATAAACACTCAATGCCAACATCCAACCCAGCCACCTCCAACACCAGTGTCTTTTCCACTTGGGCCACCTTCCCTAAACACTAGCAGAACGACCTTCCTGCTCCCAAAGGAGCCCTCAGGGGCTGTGACACCTCACATTATGACAGTCACCCCTATCATTTCAACTGATTTTCATATATGCTTACCTTATAATTGATATTAGCTAGAATCTCAATTTTGTCCCTTGTCCACAAATACAGTAATTATTTTTGTTATTAACAATAACACTCACATTTGCAGAACCCTGTAAGCTTTCCAAAATAATGCTTATAACCTTTTCCGACTCGAACGAGGCCACAGCATAGCCCTATGTAGGAGGCAAGGGTCTTATCTCTGTCATGAGGGCCACTGTCCTGTTTCAGTCACCATCTCGTGCCTCCTGGATGGCTATCACCAGCAGCCTAAGTGGCATTCATCTTCTGCTCTCCCTCATGACGCTCTGCAGCCAGGTCTAATTATGTCATCCCTGCTCAGAACCCTGCAACAACTTCCATCTGGCTGAGGAAAAAGCACATAAAAGGTCTCTGTCTCTCCACATTTCGTTTCTCAACCTGTTTCATGTATGAAATATCGAAACAGGATATGTGCTACATGCTACACTCTTCCTTGCCTCCAGGCCCTCGCACAGGACTTGTTCTCTGCCTGGAAGGCTCTCTCTGCCCATACCTGGTCATAACCTAAGGACATCTGTACAGTAACAAAGCACCATGTAGCAGCTCTCTTTCAGTCTCATCCATCACATTTGTAGGACCAAGGGCAAGGGTCTGAGGTGTCCGTTCCTCTTCTATACCCACCCACACCTTAAATAGTCTCCACACATACAAGTGACAATGCCCGCTGCCCACCCGGTCTGTCACCACTGCTCCCACAGCCCACAGTCAGGATGCACCTGGGAAAAGCCCATGAAGGCCCTGGCAGCAGACCCAGGCCCTTAAAGCATACAGTTCAAAAGTCATGTCATCTAGAGCATGGCATACAAGGGTGGGGGGCAGGACATCCAGGTGGGTTCCTTGGCCAGGTGACTACGTGACAAGAGGAGGAACACACCTGGAAGAGGACCAGAATGACACCCTCTGCAGGTGGTAATGATCCCAACTGTATAACAACATCCACACAAAAAAAGACAGAATATCCTAGGAGGGAGGAAGAATCCGATCTAACTTTGGAGGGCTTTCTTGAGTGAAGGTAATATATTTTTTTTGTTTGTTTATTTTTTTCAAAAAATAACCTCAATTAAAACTGCACAGTGGTATGTAGAAGGCCAATTTTCCAAACAGGGAAAAGCCAAATCCCTGGAAATCCATCTATTCTGTCTAATTACACATGGCTGCAAGCTTATCTGTGTGTAATAGCAATTATACATTTTTTTAAAATATTTTTGAGAGACAGACGGGGGGGGGGAGGGAGGGAGAGAGAGAGAGAGAGAGAGAGGAGAATATGAGTTGGGAAGGGGCAGAGAGAGAGGGGAGACAGACAGAACCCAAAGCAGGCTCCAGGCTCTGAGCTGTCAGCACAGAGCCCGATGCCAGGCGCGAACCCACGAATCGTGAGATCATGACCTGAGACAAAGTCAGATGCTCAACTGACTGAGCCACCCAGGTGCACCATCAACTATACGTTTTTTATGTAAACTAGGCTGAAACTGAAAAGGCACCTTTGCTTCTGCAAAATTTGAGCAACTACTTACTATTTAATGAGCACCAAGAGAAACAGCATCAAAAGTTTCAAAAACGTATTAAAGGGGCACCTGGGCTTAGCCAGTTAAGCATCTGACTTCAGCTCAGGTCATGATCTCATGGTTTGTGAGACTGAGCCCCTGCACGGACAACAATAGTCTTCTTGAGATGATTCTCTCTCTCCCTCTCTCTGCACCCCTCCAACACCACCCCCCTCAAAATAAATAAACTTAAAAAAATAAACTACAAAAAACTTGAAAACAATCTAAATGTGCAACAAGAGACTGATTAATAAATTATTGTATACTCACGACAGGATTTTATATAGTCCATTCTAAAATGATAATGCCAATGCCATATTTAATAAAAATATTTCTGACATTTAAGTATAATATAAAGGTTAAGAAACACTATGCCTGAACCCTTTTAAGGTACATGAGTGTATAATCAGTATATGGAAAAGTGACTCAAGGTATATATACCAAAAGGTTGACAATAGTGAACTGAATGCTAAACATAGTGATTTCTATTTTCTCTTTTTTGATTCTGTATTTTCAAGTTTTTCTATAGTTAAAATGTGTTATTTTCTCTAAGTTGAGGTACTTGCTCTGCTAAGACAGAAAAAAAGATGCTCATATTTCTCTTGACTTTAGGATAAGGTACCTGGTAGGACGTGCAAAAATTTGAAGGCTTTCACTGAAGGCTTATTCCATTACCATTCATTGGCACCTCAGTCTAGATTAGTTTCTCTGATGAGTGTCAATCACCAAGCAAGGCTTTAAGGACAAAGGTCCCAAGACATAGGTCAGATAAATTCTGTACAAGGTAACATGGAAGAAAAGACCCAGAGCATAAGTACTGGATAAGCAGGCAGATAGAAGGAGGATTCTGCTACAAGGAGGAAAAAGAAAAACGGCAAGAGTCAGAAGGGAGGAAAGAGAACAAGGAGGTACAGGAGTTCTGAAAACACACCTGCGGGATTCATGAACTTGGGCCAGGAAGAGGTAAACTCTACATCTGAATCCAGCTAAGCCATTGGCCAAGGGCAGACAGAAGAGATTTATAAAAATAAATTTTAAATTCAAAAGCTAATAATCATCAACGCTACCACTTGAAATTGAGCTTTACCTGTAAAGAGTGTCTACAGAAATAGCAGAGGTGACAAGTGGCTCTGAACATTTTGACATCTCAATCATGTTTTTGCTTGCAAATTTTGTGAGCTGAGTAAAAATAAGCTGAAGTTCTTTTGCCCTCAACTGATGCTATAAGAATCTCTCAAATAAATAGAATTTTTTAAAATCCTAATAAATCCTAATAACACCTATTGTCATAACTACACTCCTAGAAAACAACCTTAAAATATCTATTAAAAGGTTTTCCTTTTTAATCAGAAAGAATAAAAGTTGTTCTGTCTGACCAGCATCCTTTTCCCATTTCTATCAGGTAACAGTATGCCCCTTGCCCTAGTTACCTTTTGGGGAACTATTCTAAGATCTCATGCAGTTCTGAATGGGCAGCCTGGAACACCATGCTGTAATACAGACCTGTCATCTGGCCATTATTAGCAAATATTCACTGATGTCAGCCAACGTACAGAAAGCCCACCACAACTTCTCTTTCCCAGCCTGCCCCAAAAAACAAAAGTCAAGACAAAACAAGACACAGCAGGTGGATTGGGGAAGAAAACCAAAACTCAAATGATAACCAGCACACTGGTTCTTTCTTCTTCCTTTCTCTCCTGGCTTTGAGCCAAAGATGAGCCAAGTCGGGGACCTGTCTGGTAGGTGCATACTTCAAAAGCTCCAAGAGAATCCTATCTTTCTGGCCACAGGACCAAGAAAAGTGAACTCTGTTACCTGGATAATGGTGGACAGGGAGAAGAGGACCATGGGCTTCGTTTTGTTTGTTTGTTTGTTTGTTTGTTTGTTTTGCCCTTGTTTTCCTCTTCCAGCCTTGCCCTAAGGCCAGCCCCAGTCTTAGACCTGCACTGATGACACCACAGTGACCCAGGAAGCTGACACTCCAAGAAAAAACCCATCTCTCTGGATAAAAGAACGAAAACAGGGGATTCTGCTGTGCAGAGTTTGGGAGAAAATCCTTTTTCATCTCTCCCTTTCTTCTGTTGCCTCTTTACCCTATTCAGCAAGAATCACAGAAAAGTGTGGAGGCTAAAATATGCAGTAATCCCATCTTTCTGGCCATAGGAAGTAGAAAAAGGAGTCCCTGAGGAAATATCCCAAAGTGACGGCGAAGGGGATCGCCAGTTCTGTGTGTGGACCCACACAAGCCCCAGGCTCACCTCCAAGCAGGCCCGGGTGGAATAGAGTGAAAGAATCACAGCACTGCCACAGAGAACCCAAGTAAGGTATAAACCACCACTCCAACTAAACCCTGAGAGGCTCAAGCAGGAGGCAGAAACTCCAACCACCGAAAATAAAAAATAGACAATGTTTTGAAAACTGAATTAACACCGGAAATGCCACGTACAAAAGGTGGTGGTCTGAACCTAACCATGTCAGCCGTCTGTTAAAACAAACAAAAAAACTCTACAGAGAATTTTTAAAGGACCCAGAAGTCTCATAGCAGATTTTTTTAATGGAAGTATAATTGACATATAACATTATATTAGTTTCAGGTGCACAACACAGTGATCAATATTTGTATGTATTGCAAAAAGATCATAGTTAGTTAATAACCACAATTAGTTAACATCCATCACGATGCATATGTCCAAAATGTTTTTCCTGTGATAAGAACTTTTAAGATTTACTGTCTTAGCAGCTTTCAAATGTGCAGCACAGCATTATAAACCATAGTCATCATGCAGTGCAGGACATCCCCATGACTTATTTATCACTGGAAGT
Organism: Neofelis nebulosa; assembly: GCF_028018385.1. Classification (NCBI taxonomy): domain Eukaryota; kingdom Metazoa; phylum Chordata; class Mammalia; order Carnivora; family Felidae; genus Neofelis; species Neofelis nebulosa. The sequence goes on along the minus strand of NC_080785.1, from coordinate 78,868,065 downwards.
TGCATCTTTTGACCCCTTGTACCCATTTCGTCCACCCCCCACACTCTGCCTCTGGCAACCACCAATCTGTTCTCTGTATCTAGAAGCTCTACAACATAACATTTTAAATATCCAGAATAAAATGCAAAATTATTTTGACATACAAGGAACTAGGAAAAATCTGACCAATAGTCAAAATCAATCAGTATGTGGTAACTCAAAATGCACAGATATTAAAATTATCAAAGAATTTTAAGCAGCTATTATAATCATCCCCCACGAGGTTACGATACTCAAAAGCCTGAGGTCCCCATGGCTGTTCCATATTTCAACCAATTCTTGGAGCTACCCCAAAAATACATGCACTCAATACCCTGTTTTAAAGCTGAAACTGATTTGAGCTGGGTTCTTGCCACCTTCAACCAAGAGTGCTGACAGATACCTGAGGTACAGGGTAGCTCCATGAAACCAACTCATATTCAAGACTGTCTCAAATCCCAGGTCAGGTAGATGACTGCAGGGGTTGTGACAGCTGCCAACCATTACTGAGTAACATATACCAGTCACAGTGCCATGTTCTTCCCACAAATCTCAATGCTGTCCACAGCCTTTGAAGGGAGAGTTTTTATGGGTAAGGAAACTGGCAAATATTTAAGTAACCTCCCAGTGTCACACAGCTGATCTATAGCAAAGCTAGGAATAGAACCTAATCTAATCCTAAATCTGCCGAATTCCAAAGTATGACATCATGATCATGAGTTTCCATGTTAGGTCCTAAGAGCTAATGACAGATCTTAAAATCTTAGAAGCAGAAATCAACATAAAAACTGCTACCTCACAACCTGTCTCCGTAAGTCACAGAAAGCAGAATTTAGCCAGCAATAATTCCCTTTGCCCAATCCCTCCCCACACTTCCCTGCTGATTCCACCACTCTGTGTCCTGGGGAATCAATGACCTCAAAGTAAATTTAAAAATAATTCTCGGGGCGCCTGGGTGGCTCAGTCGGTTAAGCGTCCGACTTCGGCCTGGGTCACGATCTCGCGGTCCGTGAGTTCGAGCCCCGCATTGGGCTCTGGGCTGATGGCTCAGAGCCTGGAGCCTGCTTCCAATTCTGTCTCCCTCTCTCTCTGCCCCTCCCCCGTTCATGCTCTGTCTCTCTCTGTCTCAAAAATAAATAAACGTTAAAAAAAAAATTAAAAAAAAATAAATAATTCTTCACAAGTTACTTGTTCCAAGATATCTTTAATTTCTATGGTAAGGCTTCTGATGATTCAGCTTTGTCTCTCTTCCTCTTATGTTGGTTTTAAAATAATATTTAATGTTTTGTTTTCTAACTACAAAGCAATACATGTTCAGTGTGACAAGTTTAGAAAATACGGAAACACACAAAGACAATAAATATCTGTTATAATCTCACCAACCAGAAATAACCACTGTTAGGATGTCAGTCATATTTCTAAGCAGGTTTTTATATCAAAAACTGTTATGAATTATATTACCTATTTGACATTAAGTCATATGTATTTACTTTGGAAAAATTAGAAAATACAGATAAGGATGACTTTCCTTTCTACAGGTTTCTCTTGATTCATATTTTCATTTTTTTAATGTTTATTTGTTTTTGAGGTAGGGGGGAAGGCACAGAAAGGGAGGGGAACAGAGGATCCAAAGCAGGCTCTGAGTTGACAGCAGAGAGCCCGATGTAGGGCTCGAACTCAGGAACCGCGAGATTATGACCTGAACCGAAGTCAGACGCTTAACCGTGAGCCCCCCAGGATGCCTTGATTCATATTTTTAAAGGCAATATACAATAGTCACTTCCAACAAGAAAATTAAACATGTGTCTTTCCAAAATATAATACACATCTCTGTACACAGGAATGAATTAAGACAAAAAAAAAATACACAAGGCACACTGTTAGAAATTATAAAGTCTATTTAATTTAATTTATTCTGTTCCCCAATACATACGGGCATCTTTGTGGAAAAATAAATATTTTCTCAGGGCTTTCCACAGCTATGATACAGCTCAGAAATGTTAAGCAGGCATATTATTCATAGCCTGAGATGACCCTGATTCTAGTCCCAGCACCTCCATTTTTTCAGCTGTGTGCCTTAGGAAAGCCACCTGACATCTCTGAGCCTTGATTTTCTTGTCTACTGGAATAAAGTTGAAATAGTTTCTCTTCGCATCTTATAGGACTGTAAGTAAATTAACGGACCACTATCCAAACATGAGATGATCATTCATACAGAAAAGAAAGTAGTGTTTAGGTTTGTGTGCCTAAAAACTTCTTACTGAATTACTATATTTCAGGCCACACCTTATACTAGGCATACAAATAAGTACTTCAACCTATTTAGCTTACTGTAGTTTACAAAGATGTTTCCCATGTATTTTCTGATGTGATCTTCGCGGCAGAAATGTGCAAGAAGGAGTACCACATCTCTTCAATTCTAAGATGCAAATCTGAAGACTGCTGAAATCCCTATCAAAAGAAACTTGTCACTAGCTACCCAGAATGGCCTAACTGTCACAGCTGGGGCCTGGAAAAACTTAACAGTAAGTCAACGATCCATTCATTTGATTATCACTTCAGCTGAGTTATTTGTATCTCAAGAATTGAATGTTATCTTTGTGGCTTACAACAGCTGGAAAAAAAAAATTACACAAGAATACAGCACAGCAACCACAGTGAGGGGGTGTGGTGTGCAAGACCACCTCTCCCACAAGAGGTAATGTAACAAGAGGGGGCAGAAGCTGCCGACTCCCTAAGAAGAAACCACTGATGTTTCAACACTAGAATAAGACCACCTCATGCATCTCGCAGAACTGTCACTAAAATATTATCTGCCCAACAGTTCAGAATAACTCCAAAGAAATAGTGTTTCATTACAAGTGACAAAATCCAGGAGTGTAACTGGTAGGAAAAAAAAAAAAGGTTTTAGGGATATTTATAAAACAGGGCTCAAATTATTTATACCAGGAAATGTAATTTTTTAAAAGAAAGAAACAGTAGGAAATGGGAGACCACAGTCCAGTGTTAACCATAGAATACTCTAAGAACTAATTAAGTATATAAATTGACACATGCCTAAGCCCTGCTGAGCCAGGGCATGAGCCAACAAAAGACAAACTCCATGGTGGCCAGTAAAGTCAGAATATAGAGAGAACTCAAGACGGATGGTAGGATAACAGAGGAAAATGAGGCAGAGACCAATGTCATGGATGGCGAGACAGAGGCTGTGTCAGACCAAGACGATACAGACCAGTATCCCAAGCACAGGTTCAGAAAAGAAACAGTCCACTCCATCTCTGGGACTGCTGCCTGAAGTAACTCAGAAGAATCTAGCTATTTCAGGTGAAGGCACCGACTTAGTCTTTGACAGAGATAGTAAAGAAGAGTGATTTACAACGAAGCGGATACATTTCTACTATGAGTGGTTGGAAAAAATTGTATGCTTTACACAATGAGGATTTCATCATCCTTCAAAAATGCAAATACACTGGGGTGCCTGGGTGGCTCAATCGGTTGAGCATCCGACTTCGGCTCAGGTTATGATCTCACGGTTTGTAAGTTTAAGCCCCACATCGGGCTCTGTGCTGACAGCTCAGAGGCTGGAGCCTGTTTCAGATTCTGTGTCTCCCTCTCTCTGCCCCTTCCCCACTCGTGATCTATCTCTCTGTGTCTCTCAAAAATGAATAAACATTAAAGAAAAAAAGACTGTCAAAAATGTTAATACACTTCTGCTGTATTTTAAAATAAATAGTACCTTAGAACTGAGGAAATATGGAATTGTGAGAAATCCGAGACCCAGCAGTACACGTAAAACATAGTTAGGAGCCAAAAACAGCACAAGGAAAATTCTGTCTTCACTAGATCACAGCTACTAATGTTGGCCATTTACTTATTAATATGTATTATGGGTACTTCTTCCTTTTATTACCTGCTTTTAGTGCTTAGCACTTCCTGTCTCAGCTGGACCCCCACCCCCTCAGCTGTCTTCTTGTGCTTCTTTTCCACTGTCTTCATGACGATTCTATAATTAACACTATTGTTTTCAAGCCATATACCAGAGCCCGGTCCCTTCACTCGCAACAGATAACCTCGCCTCCTACCTCGACAAGAAAATTGAAGCTCTCCAGGCATGAGATTCCTCAAATGGTCTCCCTTCTTCTGTGTGTGCCTGTGCAGGTACAAACTTACCCACCTGCCTGGCTCCCTGCCTTCGGTCTCATGTAGCAATGCATCCTTCATATTTTTCAAAGCGAGTATCTGTTCTTCAAGTCTTATCCTCTCCTCAAACTTGTTCCATTAATTATTCTGCCTCACTCTCTTCTGGCTCTCCTCTCGGAGCCATGTAAATTATTCATGTCTCTCCTATTATTAAAAAAAAAATCTCCTTTGACTCTGCATGCTGGTGACTCATCATTTGCTTCTAAGATCCAATCTCCAATCTTACGGCCCCACGTTAGGCCCAGAGAGGCTGATCTCTCTAGACCTTATCATTTGAGTTCCTTTGTCCTCCGGATTCTGGTTATGTTCGTCCAACAGGAGGGACTGACAGGAGACTGCTGGGAAGTATTTGCCTCCCTCCCACCTTCCACAGCCACTGAGCTTTCAGAGCCCATTTGTGCTCTCCTGGCCCCTTCAGGCCTATAAGTGCTAACAGCTTCCTAATCTGTTCCTGCTGGTTCCTGGTGCCTCTGTCGCTGGGCCCCTTAAAAACTGTCCATACCTCCCGAAAAAGTTTCTATATTAAATTCTATTCAGTTCAACTTGTTCTGTGAGCTGTTTCCTGCCAGGACCCTGACTGGTACACCTCATGTCCCCTTCCAGCTCTTTTCTATTTCTTACCAGGCATGCTTCATGAAAGAGAAGTCTGTGCTATCGTTCACTATTGTCTCTCATTTACCCCTCAACTCTCTGCGACCTGGCTTCTGCTCTACTCCATGAATCCACCCAACTGATCTCTCAAATAGAATATTCAAGACCATTTATGATCTGGCCCTGTCTACTTTCCATCTATGTCTCCCACCAGCTGCCATTAATCCATGCATGTCCCCAACCATAACAAGTGCCACTGGTTGTCTTAGGACTCTTACAGGATTCCCTCCACCTGCTTCAGGCAGCTGGTGAATCCCTAGTCATTGTGCAAGCTTCAACTCAAGAAGCACCTCCTTCTGGGAATCCCTCCTTAACTCACCAGCCTCCACCAGCTAGAATTGTTCCTCAGTTGACTGCCAAGTTCCTGTATCCATTTCTTGCACTCATCACATTATATCATTGTGATTTATCTTGCAATACCACCAAACATTTATCTCTTTCGGAAAAGAATGACCCCAGGTTCTCCTTTTGCATCTTGAGGCAAAAGCTTATGAGAAGTCCAATTCCAGGGAAGCAGGAGTGAGGCAGGAAAGAAGAGAAAGCAAACATAAGAAAGTGTGTCACTGAGCTAGCCAAAATTTCCTTTTGAATCCTGAGATTTGTAGAATGTATTCATAGAGGCAGGATTGAGCCACTGGATCTCCAAACAGCCATTGCAGATGTAGGAATGAAGAAGAAATTGGCCACTGACTCCTTTCTCTGGTTGGTCAAAGCTTGGCCACATAGGATATTAACTCCCCACAACTTGTAGGTTGCACATATGTGAGTGCTGAACAGGTCCCACCGTGTTTTAGTGGCAATAAGGGAAACTTTAGGGCTTCAGTTAAGAGGCACATCCCGTGGTCATGAAGATGCTCTTGGGTTCTTTCCTCAAGCAACTTGAGAGATTGCTCCCACAACAGCATAGCCACACTGTGGGGGCAGCAAAGGCTGCCTCAGTCAACAAGACAAATGCCCAGATCTGAGGTGATAAACTGAATGTGGTTCAAGAACCCAATATAGTTCTAGAAAAGTAATAAGCATTCAACATATATGTACTGACTAACTTACTAGGAGAAGAATTTATACCTGTGCCCAATTGATTAACCTCAAGCGAGAAGTCTAAATCTCTCAATGGTTAAGTCCACTAAGCCATTAGTATCACAAACAGGACCAGACTACAGCTAACAATGAGGCTCATGAGAATTCGCCTTCTAAAAATGAGATGCTGGCAGTCCACTGTTGCAAGTAAGTTCAACCTTTTTTATAATGTCTTCCCTTTCAGAGACAATAAGGCTAATACCCTAAGCTAAGATGTTTTATTTATCAACCAATGTTTCTCAGTGTTGTGGGACAATCCCCACTGCACAGGGCTATCCTACTCAGCTGACCCAAATTAATCTTACAGTTTAAAAATTAGAAATGTTGCCATTCGACTGAAGCCATTTTTTCTAATACTAATACAGTGGTAGAAAACTTTTTTACAAAATGGATTTTCCACTGGATCCAAATTCCACACCACATTAATAAAGACTAATCAGATTTCCACACTTGACACCACAGTAACCATTCTCTGAAAGACCAGTGCAGCTCTCCAATATCATAGTCATGTTCATCTTACCTTCCCCCAACACATTTTACTTGTGTATCACTCACTGGTATCCAGATAAGGCCAAAATTATATACCTTAGAACAGAAGAGCAGAAAGAACTCCCAGTCCTTTATTTTTTTTTTTTTTTTTTTGATAAGAAGGAATTGAAATCAACTGTGATTATACTTAGTCATATGCTTAAACCAAGCAAATAAGGTAGGGTTAACCATTAGCCATTGCAACCTTAAAGCAGAAAAATTAGCCTGTGTCCACAACTTAACTCAAGTACAATCAGGTCTGTTAAAGTCCTTGATCATGACGAGTTGAAATTTAGGTTTGGCCAACATTCACATCCTGTAGGTCAGTCCCCTACAGGAACCTATTGCTGGAAGACATCTTGAAATGTCATTCAATCCTCTTCCTCCCCTACAGGCAATGTAATATCAGCCAGATAAGAGGGTTTCCATCAAAGTTGCAGCACCACCTTCAGAACAGAGTTAGTCTCCTCCTCCTAATGCAGAGAGGCTGGTGTCTGTGCTCCGGATCTCCATTATTGGAGGACCTAAATTTCATCATGATTAGCTCATCAATGATTAGCTCATCATGATTAGCTCAAATTTCTTCTCTAGTATCACATTCTTGACTGACATACTGTTCTAATGAAGGCTCCCCACTCTTTCAACCAATGGCTCATATTTACAAGTACTGTTAAGTAGCTGACTCACAGATGATACTGTGGAAACCATCACCCTCTCGGAAATTAAATTTAAAAGTGAAGTTCTCCTTTAACATTTTTATTAAAACTCTTCTGCTTAAATGCTCGTTTTGATTGCCTTCACATCGAATTTCAAAGTTGGTGTTGAAAGAAACCATTATTTACAACTATTTTCTTAGCTATAGTAATTTAATTCGAGGCAGAATTATGTAGTTCATCTAAGCCCAAGACTCTGAAACTAGACCTACTTTGACGCATCAGCAGGTTGTTTAATGTTTCATCCTGGGTAAAACAGCGGTAATAATAGTATCTTCCCCCACGAAATTGTTTTGACAATTAAATGAGTTAATACAGGACAGTGCTTAGGACATGCCTAGATCCTAGCAACCACTGTGATGTATTGCCACTATTACTACAAAACTTTTAAACACAGTTTGCAAAAAAAGCATGTCTGCATTAACGTCATGACATGTTCTTGTTAAATGCCTGTGTGCACGTGTCTCCCTTCCTCCAGAGAACCTAAGCCACCCAAGGGAAAGGGTCAAATGCCACCTCTATCTTCATAAATCTCGTAAAGCCGATCATGGAGCCTGAAACTGCACGCCCGTGAGTCACAACACAATGCGCTGCATGAAACAATGAACCAAAATAGATTCCACTTACCCCCAAATAAAATTCTCTCCAAAGTTTTAAGAAAACAAAGAGCAGGCCTAAGTGAGTAATTTTACTTTTCTCTCATGCATACTAGCAGTTTAAGTAGAAATTGACCCAACACAGTGTTATAAAACTACTAGTAACTAAAAATTAAAATCACCGGAGCCTTTGGTAGTGAAAGGTCCTCCTGCTATTACGGTAAAATGAACACATGAAGGCGAACCAATCACCTATTTTTGTGAGAGTTCCATAAATAATGAACTGACAGATTGTAGGTATTTTTTTAAATATGCAATTTCAATCAATTTTGTCTTTATTTCCCTTTTAAATTACGCAGGCTATACGCTCTGGGCTCCAACTATCGCTTGGTTTAGCTGTAATGAAGACGGTGAAATATGCACATACAAAACATGTGCCTGTTTAGAAATCAGAGATGCTCCCACAGTGCCTTTGGCTCTGCTGGCTCTCAAATCAGCAGACTGGCTGGCTGCAGTGAGCATGAGACGCCTCAGGAGGCTATGGACTGCTATTGTGTTTTGAAGTGTTCTGAGTATTTTTAAGTGTAAACAAGCACACTAGAATAGACAGCCCATTTTCAAAGTAACATCTGCACATATTTGGGCCCTTCTATTTCAAGAAAAGAAACTGCCATGCCACTGCCAATGGCACTTACCACCACTTACGCAGAAGTGACTGAAAAGAAATTCGTGAGGCACAGTTGATTTTCATTTTTAGCCCTCGCTTTCCCCTCGTGGGGCAGCTCTGACCACCATTTCAGAGACTTCCTGTATGGGCCTGGTTCTTTGCCTCAACTTTCAAGTGAAATGCCCGGAGTCCTGTTGTGTTCACTGAGATCCCAAAGAGTAGAAAACATACACATTCAAAATATACAGAAAAATAGTATATCCTTATTACTGTAGAACAAACTGATAAGCCCCCAAAACTTTGATTCAACCTGGGATAAAATTAAAAGAGAAACCATAGGTCAAAATAATTTTTTAAGAGCTATCACATGAAAAATAATCTTGCAAATCTTAGTTCCCTAAGAATTCAAAGTATTGAGGGGCGCGTAGGTGGCTCAGTCGGTTAAGCATCTGACTTCGGCTCAGGTCACGATCTCACAGTTCATGAGTTCGACTCAGGAGTCTGGCTCTGTGCTGACAGCTCAGAGCCTGGAGCCTGATTAAGATTCTGTGTCTCCCTCTCTCTGCCCCTCCCCTGCTCACGTTCTGTGTCTGTGTCTCAAAATTAAATAAATATTAAAAAATAAAAATTTAAAGAGTTCAAAGTATTGAACTAGCTGTTAACTCTTCTCAGGGAGACAAAAAAGACGTCAAAGATTATTTGTTTTCCAAGGACCACTAGAACACACTTGAACAAACAGCAAAGATACAGAACTAGTTGGATGGGTTAATGGTTTTATTTTAGTTTTTATCTATATAGTCCATGGCTCTCACCGTAAAATATTACTTTTTTTCAGTATCTGCAGAGAAGAAATAAACTCAACTGCAAACTAACAAAGATTTTATGTAATCTCCCTGGAATATATACCTTCACCATACAGCAAGTTGTAGCCACAAAGCTTGGAAACCCTACTTTCAAAGGAAATGATGTCTGTTCCTTTCATCTATAGGACAAATTTGTCACAAGGAAAAAAATAGAATTTGTACATCTGAGCTATAAATAAACTCAACAGCACTCTTCATTACTCTACCAATGTATGCAATCATAGATTTATTTATAAATGTATCCTATTTAGATCTGCCATACGTCGTATCTGAAGGCAATAAGCACTCAGTTAAAACGCAGTTTAAGTGCTATGAAGTCCCAAGGACTAGCAAAACGCCTGCACATAGTTGGCACGAAGCAAACACTTGGCAAGTGACTTTATCAGGTGCTTGGGAGAGTGGTGATGATTCATTTTATAGTTGAAGAAACAAGAGTGCCATGCTATTAAATAACTATGTTACTGAACAGCTGGTCAGCGACAGAATCAGGGCAGATACTCCAAGGTACCCTATTCCCAGTCTGATGTTTTGTCTAGTACACCACACAGCCTCTCCTTCCAGGAAAATAGGTTCTCACCTCCAGACCTCCTCATTTCTAGGGATTATCATCATCTAGGTGATTGCTGAGAAAAATTTACAGTCTTCTACTTTCAAAATACCTGAATGACATTCCCTATTATAAATGTAATTACAGAATTATTGTTGACAGGTGGGAAAATGTGCCCTGGCTTAGCTATGCCACGGTTTGTTCTCTTCGGCATAAACAAGCAAGAAACAGTTTGGTGCTGGTTTGAAGGTTCCATGAAGTCATGAGGCTCCTTCTGTCTTTCCGCTTCAACTATCTTGATTTCCATTCTCAAGGTCACCTGATGATCCAAGAAGGCTACTGAACTTCTGCCATTCTTATGACAGTCAGCAAGACAAAAAGAACCTAAGAAAAAGCGAAGAGAATGTGTGCCCTCTTCTTTTCGAACAGGCTTCCTGGAAATCCCATCTGACACATCTGTTTATAGCTCATTTGCCAAAACTTGGTCCATTGCCACAGGCTGCGAAGAATCTTGGGAAAGCATCTTTTAACTAAGCATGCTTCCCAGGTTTCTATCACTAAGGAAGAGGGGATAATAAATATTGGGAGGGAACTGCCTCATATGCTTTTTCCAGTTTGTAAATAAAAAGAGTGTTATCAGTGAAGGGAAGGGAAGTAAACTACTGCTACAACAGGAAGCTGACTAAAACAAACAAAAAAATGTTTTAATAAAAGACATTTCTAAAATCTACTGTTCCTAGATTTAGTTCAGGAATCTTCAATCAGGATGAAATCCAAATAAAATGGAGATTTACTATAGCTCATGCTAAAGAAACGAGACTCACATTATTTCCTAAGCTAAGTTCAGGTGGAAAAATTAAGAAAGGCAGTTTTACAGCTAAGCCCTCAAAAATATTCTGTCTTTCTTAGCACAAACTGACTAATCACATTAAATGGAAAGGTGAAATTCCTCCTTTCTATGCTGCTATGGGGACAGAACAATGTCATTCTAAACAGAAGTTTCTCTAATGTCTTCACTGATGTTTTGATCCAAAATAATTTCAGCATATTATATTCTGAAAACCCTAAATCAAATTGAAAACAACACCTAAAATCTTTTTAATTAAAAATGTTGGGGCACCTGGGTGGCTCAGATGATTAAGCATCTGACTTCAGCTCAGGTCATGATCTCATGGATCATGAGTTTGAGCCCCATAACAGACTCTGCACTGACAGCATGGAGCCTTCCTGGGATTCTCTCTCACTCTCAAAATAAATAAATAAGCTTAATTTTTTTAATGTGTATTATTTATTTTTGAGAGCGAGAGAGACAGAGCACAAGTGGAAGAGGGGCACAAAGAGAGGGACACACAGAATTCAAAGCAGGCTCTGAGGTGTCAGCCGAGAGCCCAATGGGAGGCTCGAACCCACGAACTGTGAGATCATGACCTGAGCTGAAGTCAGATGCTTAACCAACTGAACCATCAAGCCTCCCCTAAATAAACTTAAAAAAAAAAAAAAAAAAAAAAAAGAATGTCATGATCACCTATCTAGAGGGCCACTATAAAAACTATAAGAGACTGAGAGTTAAAACAAAATCCTATGAAATGAAGTGATTGGAACCCAGAACTAAGTTCACTACCACAACTACACAGTGGTCCACACAATAAGTGCTAGGAATATAGTAGTGAATGAGACATGGCCTGCCCTCTAGAACAAATGGAGGAATTCAAGAGATGATGAGTTATTTCAATATAATGCCATAACTACTGAGCATAGAACTTCCAAAGAGAAAAGAAAATAATGCATCTTGGTTATTATAAAATGAGGGGAATCTTACAAATACTTAGAGGACAGCTAATTAGTTACTAACCATGATAAATCTCTCACTTAATAACTGTATTTTTTAAATTTTTATTTATTTTGAGAGAGAGAGAATGCACACACGAATGCATGCACAGGGGAGGGACAGAGAGAAAGGGGAGGGAGGGAAGGAGAGAGACAGAGAATCCCAAGCAGGTTTCATGCTGTGAGCCTGTGAGCGCAGGGCTCGAACCCACAAACCATGAGATCATGACCTGAGCCGAAATCAAGAGGTGGATGCTTAACCAACTAAGCCTCGGTGCCCCTCATTTTAATAACTGTATTTTCATATTATATTAGAATTATGTTATTGCTTATTTTCTTTTACAAATCAAGCCTGTTTACAAAAGCAATCATGGATTTAATACTGTAATAGAGTCCAAACCACTTTCCCATCGTTCCAACTCCTCCATAATCTAGCCCTCAAAGTCTTCTCAAAATCCAAGTTTTTACACAGTCCCAACATTCCAACCAAACTGGCCTAATTACTAACCTCTAAAGGCACTGTGTGCTCATCTGCCTCCTCTATTAGTAGAAACTCCCTTATCAATCTCCCTCCCTCACTCACACACACACACACACACACACACACACACACACACGCACACACATACACAGTCTACTCAGCTAAATTCTTCTCTTCATGCAAACCCACCTACCACCTCTCCCCAACAGAATCTATACCACATCAAAATATTTGCTCTCCTTCAGGTTTTCCACCCATACCACTAGTATGATTCCTCTGACTTCCTTTCTTATTACATATCTTCTGTTCCTGGCCAAAGTTTGACCTCTCATGGGAGCAGGAATTTTTACATCTCTTGTATCATCTGAGCCTAGAGTAGCAGAGGTGTTCAGTGAATATTGATGATTTTGGTAATTATCAATCATATCCCTTTGCCTTATACACAGAGGGAAGGGCAAAAGAAAAATCCTAGAAATGACATGCCCACCCGGGAAATGAGGAAACCACATTGAACTTTTCTTTCTTCCAAACACACAGAGAGTTGCAAAGATAAGCATAAAACATTCCTTTGAATTATGAGGAAAACAATGAGTAAGCCAAAGTCATTTATCAGGTGCTTTGAAATTCCAAGATAAAAGCTATCAAATTAGTATAAAGTCCTCATCAATCACTTTTGATTCCTTAAGTGATGTGGCGAAGCATGAATAAAATGCACATCCCTGAGGAATGGCTCTGCTAATACACAGACTTTTTAAAAATTGAATTGGTTAAAAATCCTTGTCTAAAATGTGATAAAATTTCCTTTTAGGGCTTCCTAATATCTTATAATAAGAAAGACATGTCTAAGGAATTTCCCCAGTCACAAAGCTTCGGTGGCAGGGGTCAAGAGATAGGCACTTTCACTGTCAATATGGAAAAAATAAAATAATAAACTGACTAGTATCTCAGGAAATGAATGGGAGAATAGTGGTAAGACAAAGCTGACTTTTCAGCTGATATAAAAAAGAAAAATGAGTTTCACAGACATACTTGTCAGACATCCCATAAATCAACTCCTCACTGAAGAAAGGAAAAGAGACAGGGCTACACTTCCTGCCCAACACTTCACTCATTTATTTGTTCACTGATTCATTCATTCATTCATTCATTCATTCATTCATTCCAACATGTTATGTACTAACATATCTGTTAGAATACCTTAGGCTGCAAGTAACAGAGAATGCCTTCTTTGGGCACCTGGGTGGCTCAGTTGGTTAAGCATCTGATGCTTGATTTCAGCTCAGGTCACGATCTCACAGTTTATGAGTTCAAGTCCCACATCGGGCTCTGCACAGACAGCATGGAGCTGGCTTGGGATTCTCTCTCTCCCTCTCCCTCAACCCCCCTCTCCCCCGCTCACTCTCTCTCTCAAAAAAAAAATAAACTAATTTAAAAAAAGAAAAGAAAAGAAAAGAGAAAAGAAAATGCCTTCTCAAGAAAATTGAATTTTGTCCTATAACATGAAGCCACCATGGTAGAATACTTTTTAAAGTTCACTGATTCAATGGCTCAAGGATGTCCTCAAGGACATTTTCCTTTCTATTTTTCCCTTCTATCAGGGTTGGCTTCATCCTTAAACTGGCCATATGATGGTTATAGTAGTTCCACATATCACCTCCACACAACACAATGTCCAAAAACAGAATAAAGGAACATCTTTTCAATTTTGCTTTCTTATGGTTAAGGAAACTTCCCCTTGCTTCTCACTAGCCAGGACAGGACCACATGCTCACTTTTAATCTCAGGCAAGGGAAAGAAGATCTCCATGACTGGCTTAGATGGTGCATGAGCAAACTATTTAACTCTGCCACTGTAGCAGGAATAGAGAATACACAAACGAGTTAAGAGCCACTATATTCCAACCATATTTATAAAATTTGGTGGAGAGCTGGATTTGGCTTTATGTAGTTTGCTGCCTCCTACTTTAGGTTAACCAAAGGTACTCCTATAGTTGTATATACGGTTATTTTCCCAGAAAAGCCTGGTAGACTCGCAAACACAGTTGAGTGGTGAGAAGGAAGATCGAATTGAGCAAATGGCCGCAGCACCCAACTGGGGGTGCTATGACCTGCTCGATGCTCTGCCCTAACGCTGCTAATGTGAGTTAGGCCAGGCTGCCCATTAACCTTTTGGGATTTCGTTTCCTCTTTCAAGAATAATAATAAAAATATAAAGTGACTTGCCCCAGTGGGTTGGGAATGGGGGGTGAGCAAGGGGAAAAGTACAAAATAAGTAAGATTCAAGAAAAAGAAGGTAACTAGCAAATAAACTTGAGAGCCAGGAGAGGAAATTCTCCCCAGGAATCTATTTTTGTAGATCAATTTCTTTTTTGAACAACTATTATGTATTATATTACTAGTTAAAATTTACTGAGCACTTACTAATGGGCTAAGCATGGTGTCAAATGCATAACATGAATTATGAATTATCTGATTTAATTTTCACAACAGTTCCACAAGACAGATTCCCTGATCTCAGAGAAGAAATACAAGTAACAAGATCACAATGACAGTACAGGGAAACCAGGTCATCTGCCTCTCAGAGCCAAACCCACAACCACAACAAAACCAGCCACTGAGCTAAAATGTGAGGGAACTGAAGGACAAGAAGATGGATAAGAGCCTTGCCTTTGGGAAACCTACTCTCTATTAGAGAGGAAAAAAAAAATCAACAACTACAATAACAGATCATTGAGGCTATAATGTAAACTGGAAACAAACAGGGTACCATACTGCAGATGGGGTGCTCATGGAAGGTGACATTTATGATATGAGCTGAAGGATGAGATGTAGGCAGTCATGGGGGAGGAAGTGCCAAGGATGGGGAGCAAAAGCAGGCCACCAACAGCAGGAACTGGCCACAGAAGGAAGGAGCCTGAAGAACATTCCCAGCGGATCGACCAACAGCTACAAAGGCCCAGAAGGAAAACGGGAGTGGACTATTGAGGAATACAAAGGAGCTGAATCTGACCATAGTTTTAAGAACCAAAAGAGTGTCATGATGACAGGCAAGGAGGCCACCAAATAGGGTCTTGCAGACCATAAAGTGGAATTTGGATTTTATCCTCAGTACGATGAGAAATCATCAGAGTTTGAAGTAGGAGGATAATGTGAAATAATTCCAATTTCTTCAAGGAGCACACTGGCTACTACATAGAAGCGGAGGCAGGGAAGCAGGGACACCAGTAGGGGCTAGTGCAATGGTCCAAGAAAGAGAAGAAAGTGGTGTGGATTCCAGATGTACCTGACCTGTTAAAGTTGAGATATAACTCATACCATAAGATTCACCAATTTCAAGTGTACAAGTAGTGTTTCACAAGGTTGTGCAACCACCACTGGATCAACTATTGAATCATTTAACATTTAGATCACTGCCCCCCAAAAAGAAACCTCATACCCCTTATCCCTCTTCCCATTCCCTGGCAAACACTGATTGTATTAGTCAGGATTCCCCAGAGAAACCGAACAAAGAGGATGTGTAGGTAGGGAGAGAAGGGGGTACATAGGTAGGTACGTAGGTAGGTAGGTAGGTAGGTAGGTAGGTAGGTAGGTAGGTGGGTGGGTGGGTAGGAAGGAAAGAAGATGGATAGATACAGATAGGTGATAAGGAATTGGTTCACACAATTGTGGAGGCCACCAAATCCCAAGATCTGCAGTTTGTAAGCTAGAGACCCAGGAGAGCTGATGATGTAGTTCCGGTGAGAAGGCCAGCAGGCTTGGGACCCAGAGAGAACTTAATGTTTCAGTTTGAGTCCAAGGTAGGAAAACAACAATGACCCAGATCAAGGCAGTCAGTAGGAGTCCCCTCTTACTCACAGGAGGGTCAGACTTTTTATTCTATGCAGATCTTCAACTGATGGATGTGGCCCACCTAAATCAGAGAAGGAAATCTGCTTTACTTAGTCTACCAATTCTAATGTTAATCTCACCTAGAAACACCCAGAATAATGGATAACAAAAGTGTGGACATTTTGTGGCCCAGTCAAGTTAACACACAAAATTAACCATCACACAAATCTACTTTCTCCCAGAACAGACTGTTCTGAATGCAGAACAGTCAAGACTCTGAGACCAGCATGCTGAGTTAGAAGTTTTAGCTATCTCCTGAAACAGTTATAATTCTAAATATGGTATTAACTATATTAATATTCAAGCAAAGTCACAAATTTAGCTATATTCAGCATTTACTCTTATAAGGCTTTTAAAACTATCTACGTATGTTACAAATTTCTCTCTGAGCCTGTCATTAATCTTTCCAAATAGCTATCTATCGCTATGGTTAAATCAGTAAGTAGGAAGGGGTGCCTGGGTGGCTCAGTGGGTTAAGTGTCCGACTTCGGCTCAGGTCATGATCTCACAGTTTGTGAGTTTCAGCCCCAGAGTTGACTCTGTGCTGACAGCTCGGAGCCTGGGGCCTGCTTCGGATTCTGTGTCTCAGTCTCTCTCTGCCCCTCCCCGACTGTGCTCTGTCTGTCTCGCAAAAATAAATAAAAATGTAAAAAATAATAATAATAATAATAATAAATCAGTAAGTAGGAAAGGAAAGAAAACAAATTTGTATTTTCTTCCATGTTTCACACTTTATACGGGTGTTTAAGACTTTAGAATAAAGAGTATGGAAGGGAAGGTACTGGACTAATACTTTGAAAAGTTGCTGTCCAATGAAAGAAACTGGCAAGTAACCTAAATACATTTAAATTATAGGCTGCCTGCCTGAGTGGGCGGTATTCATATATAAATTTAAATGAAGGCAGATGTCCATCACAAAGAGCAGCCACTACAGTTCTCCAGGGACTTACCAACTAACACTAAATCTGATTTCACTGAGAATGAGATCAGAAGCTGCCAGCCTCCACTTGTGCGTCTCCTTTATGGCCAAAGGAGCTCTTCTTCTGTCTCTTCCAAGACACCAGGAGACTTCAATGGTTCCAGGGATGACTTTAATGTTCGACATTAACTATTCCAACCTATTTCTCTGTGCACTTGGAAAATTTAGGCAGAAAACAAATGGCATGAAAAAACATGGAAACATCAACAACACCCTTATTGGCCTGGGTAGCCACGGGCTTTCACATCAAGTCAGGAAGTTCAAATCCCCTCCAAAATTGTTCACAGTCCTCAATCTGACTTGATGCGAGACAGATCTGACCCAAAACTGTCTTAAGTGTCCTTTCCCACAATGGTCACTCGGTCAAGGGTATTTCTGGGTCCATTTTAGATGACATGTAGACCCAAATCCCTACCAAATACAGAAGTGTCTCTTAATCTAGTGTTCATCTAGTCAGTTGCACTGCAAAGTGATTTGCTCTAGAAACCCTAACCTCCTCAGTTAGTTTGGATACTGAATGTTTATGAAAAAACCTATATAGTATGTGTTTATTTAGGAAACACGTTCTATGTGATCAACATTTCATCAAGCAAACTAAAGCACCTAGACCCACGATCTAGGAGCTGAAAGAATCAAACAGCACTACATGAGGGTGGACAAAGTATAGATTTTCATTAACAGAGGGTCTGCAATATGCATATGCATAATTAACAAAAATATGATGTTCCTTTATATACATGGCATTTTACTTGACAACATAAAAGAAATTTAAGTCTTACCCTTCAAGAGATCATTACTCAGAAAATTCTGAATTCATCAAAAAAGTACTCTGATTAAACAATGGTAATATAAAAACATCCTTTTTGTTTTTACTCTATTATCACACAATTTGTACATAGCCTTCCTTTAGTTTATAAAGCATTTTAACACCCATTAGCTCACAGTGATCAGCACTGTAAGACTTAAAAAACTGGTGGATGATGAAGTATTATCTCGATTTCTACAAAAACAAAATTGAGGCTCAACAGTTTTGCCCAAAGTCTGACTGAGTGGTAGAGCTAGACTTTAAATCCAGGCCTCCTACCTATGGATCTGGTACAAGGCTTATCAAAAGTGGCACTTTCTGACATTCTGGGCCACTTTTTTTGTTATAGGGGGCTGCCCCACACACTGCAGCATTTTAACAGCATCCCTGACCTCTACCTATCAAATGCCAGTAGAAAAGCTTGCCTTCCCCAGAGCCAAATGTCCCCTGGGGGGGAGGGGGTGCAAATTCACACACCCCTTTTATTGAGAGCTACTCATCTTAATCTACTTTGTAGGCTTCTATTCAGGCTAAATGAAACTATACATTTATAGTATGTGACAATTCTGATTTATTAAATCCTCATGTTTTCATAAACCAAATGTAAATATATGCACAAAAGAATCTATTTTACCAAGTATTTTTTAGGATTCCAGTTTCTTGAATTTTTCCAAGAACCTTGAGGCAACCATAATGAATTCTTATAACAACATCACGCTACAGATGTAGGAAAGGGACAGTTAATGGAGAGTGGTGGTTCACAGAAAGTTCTGCAACTTTTTTTAAAAAACCTTTTTTTCTTAAATGTATTTACATATTAGTGAGGTTAACAACACCACAAAAATACTAAATTGGTTTCTTTTCCATTTTCTCTCTTCTGATACTATCCATATTTTTCAGCGGTGGAAGGGAGGAAAAGAGAGACACTTAATAAATTACCTAGTCAGTATCAGCCAAGGAAAAACAGCGACAAAGCCCCTAGTTTGGCACCAATCACCTTTCCTTGGCATTCTCCAATGTAGCCACTTAAGAATATCAAGCATGCAATCCTATTTGATTTGTGCAGGGTATTCAGTATTTTGATTTTCTAGTATCTTTTGGAAACACTTTGCTTTCATCTCTACCTCAGGTGCTTTGCTCTACTCCAGGAATAAAGATACCTTAAAAGCCCTAGAAGCAAAATAGTTAAAATGAAAAATGTAAACCCCCATCAGTAAACTCTCTGGGGTAACTTTCGACTAATTTTAGTAAATGATATATTCTATCAATTACCATCTTGATTATTCAACCATAAAAATCAATTGAGCATACAAAATGCAGAGTAAAGAATATAAATGATTTGAAATTATAGCTTGAAGTAAAAAATTAGGTCAGTTCCCACAATCATGTGTCCTGGGTCTCTTTTCTGCTCTGTTCACTAGAATCATGCAGCAGCTTCTGGAGACAGTGTACCCAGCTCTATCAACACCCGCTGAAGCACCAAACCTCCCCAGGGAAAACAACAGTAACAAGCACTGAGTACGGTTTTAGCACCATATTTCACCTGTATTTTAAAAGGCCAAATCTAGATTACAGAGAACAGATTCTGTTCCTCCAGGTGATCTCCTGTGGATAAGAATAATTTGATGGCCTAAAACACTAAGGATAAATTCTGTGCATTTTTGTAACAGAGATTCATGCACTTGATGATACTCATTCGTATTTCATTTGTTTTTAGAACAGACCAATTTCAGGTCTAAAGGTCAATACCTAGGAAAGATGATGAAAGAATAAACAGTGCCATATGGGACTTCCTAAATTTGCCTGAAAAACGTCCAAAAGAACCAGGCTAACCTCACAGAGAACACATTAGTGTCCATATGCAAGGCAAAATGCCACATGAACTATCGAAAGCTAAATGTGACATGTGACGACCATCCCTGCAAGCCATCACACCACTCCTTATGAAACTGTCCTGGTTAATACGCATCAACAAAGGCTGTGCTGTCTTTCTGAAAACTACATATTAAAAAAAAAAAAAAAAAAGGACAGGAAGGGAGACATCTGTGAAGGAAGCCGTGAGGTAAGACTGGCACATCATGGGCAATTGCAGACTTCACAGATGGCTACTTAGGAAAAGCCCCTCCTTGCCCCCAAGGCATTGACCAAAGGGTGGTTTTCTAAACTGGGAGAGAAAGCCACTGGACCCCTCTCCCAGTAAACATTTAACGTGTCCTGTAAATATAATCCATTCCAGAGATGCCTGAAGGAGTAGA
Source organism: Neofelis nebulosa (assembly GCF_028018385.1). Lineage (NCBI taxonomy): Eukaryota > Metazoa > Chordata > Mammalia > Carnivora > Felidae > Neofelis > Neofelis nebulosa. The sequence continues at coordinate 78,847,968 of NC_080785.1, read as the reverse complement.
GAGAAGGGCAGCCTGGATCCATTCACTGGCCGGGACTCAGTGTCTGACTCAGCCCTGCAACGTCCCTGACTTGCTGTAGGTTCCGAGCCAGCCTTTCATTTTGCTGCTGCTGTTGTCATTACTCTGCCTTTGCTATTAACCTAAGCAAGGGACAACCGCATCCCACACATTGTGCAGAATATACAATAGGAAATGAATCCCACTCATTGGCTTCACATCACAAGCATCAGCTTGGCTAATTAAAAATGTAGGAAAAGCACCATCATTTCAATGTTTTCAATCAAGGGAACAAAACATCATCCACTGACCCATATCAGGAAGTAACCGCACTGCTGAATGCTGGCAAAGTCAGTGTATTCTGCAAAGTGCTGACCTAGAAAAAGTGCATACTCTGGGGAGGAAGCTAGGGGGCAGCATGATGGAGTGAGGGGTTTAAAATCGATTCTGTCTCTTCCTAGATGTGTGGCCTGGGAGATTTCCTTAACTTTTACAAGCATCTACAAAAGAGTCTTAATTTATAAACAAATAATGTAGCTTAGATCTGGGGGGACATCAAATGAGATGTGTAACAGGAATGAGAATGTATTGTTTATTGTTTTCCTCCATAAACTAGGCTTCCTGGAAAACATTCTGCCAAGAAATGACATAAAGGAAAACTTGGTCCAACTGGAAGAGGAAAGCCCACTATGTCAGGCTCCCAAATTACCGTGGGGAGAAAAGGAGGGTGTGCAAAGAAGTGGTGAGCTGGTGTGTCTAAAGCTTACTTGTTGGAGCCCCAGTCCCAGAGGAGTTAGATGCATTGTTAAACAGATTGAGGAGATTTCATGATGGAAAATGCAGCAGCTTTATTTCCTGTGCACGTCTAAACTTAATGGAGTAAACTGGGATCCACGAGAGCTGCCAGTCACCGCTGATCTATTCTGTCAGATTTGGCTATAAAGTCTCAACATCATGCTTTTTTTTTTTTTTTTCATTAAATGTTACCAATCCCAAAGTCAGGGATCTCATCAAGTTGGGTAAGGGTCAAAGTAATTCACCAACTAGAAATATCTCAGTCCAATCCAGGAACGTTGCCAGCCGTTTCTACTTTAAAAATTAGTCCAATCCAGTTTAAAGCCAGGGTGTCCTTCCCTTCTAACACAGATTACACCTGTCAGTTACTAGTTCTGGTGGAGATGGAGAGGAAGTGGCCTGCTTCCTCAGGGGCCCCATACCCTGATTCTAATGAGGACAGCAAGGAGAAACCGAGGGGGTGGAGGCTGCTTGGGCAGCAGTGCTCCCCATTCGATTGGCCACTGCTACATCTCCATCTGATGCCAGCGACAAATAATTAGGCATGGCTTCTTCCCCCCATATGAGTGCTAAATACTGAAGTTTTCTACCAACCAAGTCTTCTTAGTGTAGGCAAAGCATGCCCTCCACAAAGGCACACAAGATGCTAAGGGGATGGAGGGGGTCGCATCTCCTCTAGACCCACCAGTGATGACCCGAATGCTCTTCATCAGAGGTGTACATCAGGCATAGCTGAGGAACATCTCGCAGGAAATCCAACAATGCCCCCCACTCAACTATTGTGTCCTTAGCACTGAGGTCCTCCCGAGACTAAAGACCCCCTACCCTTCAGGTCCAGAGGATGTTATGAAGCTCTGGCATCTGGGGCTAGATGCCTCCACCCTCTTCATTCCTAAGTGCCCCTCCCCAGTGACACACAGGGCACTTGTGTGATTTGCCAGTCAACAGTAACTACAGGTGAGAAGTGAACCAAACTCCTTCAAAACCTCCCCTATTACACTCTGGCCCAGACGTTCTCTCTGGCTTTGGGGCTTAGTTTTGGAAGGGAAGCATGAGGGGCGCCTGGGTGGCTCAGTCGGCTGAATGCCCAACTTCGGCTCAGGTAATCATCTCACAGCTTATAAGTTCAAGCCCTGCAATGGGTTCTGTGCTGACAGCTCTGAGCCTGGAGCCTGCTTGGGATTCTGTGTCTCCCTTTCTCTCTGCCCCTCCCTCCTTATGCTCCATCTCTATCTCAAAAATAAATGTTAAAAAATTTAAAAAAAAAAGGGGGGGGGGAACATGATGAATGGCCCTTGCAAGAGGAGGAGGGAAAGAGTTAATTACTACATTGCAAACTTGATCTCCCCAGAGGCTTTCTATTGCTACATGTATGAGTAAACAAGGAGCTACAGAAGTGCTATAGGTCTGCCCTCTCTTGGCACTGCTAACACAGGGCATTTCTGGGATCCAAACTCTATGGACCGCATTTCCTTATGCTCTCAATTAGGAACCATCTCCAGAGCAAAGAAGAACTGTGAGGGGCATCTCTCGGAGTTATTACGCATCACCATGTGACCCAGGAGTCAGGAACTCAGGTTCTTACCTCCAGCCCTAGCATGTACCAGCAGGGTGAGAAGGGTGGGACAATCACCTAACCTCTCAGAGGCTGGGCTTATGCTCCTCAAGAGAAATTAATACCATCTGCATTCTGACATGAAAGCCTTTTGAAAACTATCAAGCTTTAAAAACACATGTGAATATGCCGAGAAATATCACCTTGTTTATTTTCTTTTTTTTTTTTTTTAATTTTTTTTTTCAACGTTTTTTATTTATTTTTGGGACAGAGAGAGACAGAGCATGAACGGGGGAGGGGCAGAGAGAGAGGGAGACACAGAATCGGAAACAGGCTCCAGGCTCCGAGCCATCAGCCCAGAGCCTGACGCGGGGCTCGAACTCACGGACCGCGAGATCGTGACCTGGCTGAAGTCGGACGCTCAACCGACTGCGCCACCCAGGCGCCCCCACCTTGTTTATTTTCAAAGAAAGATAAGGGAGACAGGAAGGCCTCACCCTGCATTTTTACAAAGACTAACGTTGCAGAGCTCAAATGAAACCACCCTTTCCCAAGGCTGCACATGAATGAATGGTACCGGCCAAGGGCTCCTCTCCTTGAGTCCTGGATTCCTGGAATTACGGCTTACAAATCTCCAGAACCTCGACATTCATTAAAGACTCTAAACTTAGAGCTCAAAAGTGCCTGAAAGCTCATCTCAGTTCAAATGTCTTGTTTTAAAATGAAGGAGCTGGAGCTCTGAGGACAAAGCATTAAATAAGCTATTCTCTGAGAACACGAGCTGTACCGTTGCTGGAGGCAAGAGCTAGTTTTCCTCCACAGCCAGGAAAAGGTACGATACAAAGGAGCTATGTGCAGTACCCCAGAACGCATCCTCTGCCACTCTGGCAGGGTCAGACAGGAATGCTGGTGTTGAGGAAACAAGCTACTTCACTCGGAGTCGAGCGGCTCCCAGGAAGCGTGCTGGCAGCTCCCAGGCTCCTGGTTTTGCTGCGGAGGTTCTTATCTACAAAGCCATCTAAAGAACTAAGTGTGAGACACTGGCTTTGCCATGAGCTCACTAATTAAAACATATTAACAGCCCTGAGTCCTATTATCTTTTCAAAAGGAAGCGAGCCACGCCAGGCTTCCAGCAGCAGAGAAGATAATTAAGTAAAACTGTTTCTCCCAGATAAATAATGGATATGACAACAGATGCCCCTCTGTCCTGGATGGGCGGGGACAACAAAGGAAGAATGTGCTTCTTGCCAAAATGGATGCAGAAGAGCTGCAGGCTAAGGATCAGCCCCCTTTGAACACCAGAGCAGAGAACAGACCTGGCCTCTGTGCACCAGTGGGAAACAAAAATCAATGTTGCTACACATGTTACTTATTTCATTAGGTACTTGCATCTTGCCTTACAAAAGAAGCTAATACAAATTCAATACGTGTCCACGTTTCAGACATAATGCCGCTGCCTTGTCAGCCATGTGGAGCTCCCACTACAAACTCTAAGCATCTCTGACAGGCTGTTGTATGCAAGATGCTGCAGAGAGCATCTCTTCCTGGGAGCCTTGAGCCTGCCGGCCCTGTCATCTGCCATTACTCTTGCTCAGCTGCAGAGGATTAGACCTAACAACAGTCGCCCAACACATTCTTTTCAAACACACACCATCAAGGTCGCAGGCTGATGGCTACGGGAGGCACATCATCAGCCGCACACCCAATTATCGGCAGCACATTCTTACCATGAAGCTGTCGGACACATCGCATTAATGGCAGAGGAAGCCCTAAAACCGCTCTGCGTGAGAGATCTAAAAACAAAAAAGGGAGGCAATTTTACATGTTTTCCACCAAAGGATAAATATTAGGCTCCATCAGAAAATTGCTAAGCTAAGGAAAATGAATCCTAAACAGTAAGCAGTAAGAAGGAAAGCTATCATTTCTCTTTCCAACAGTCCAGAGCTGCTACTAATGAGATCTCCAAGGTAGATCTTCCAAGGAGTAGGGGAAGGCACATGCACATGTGTGTGCATATTTTATGACCTCAGCACAGGTACCCAGTATGGCAAGTTTCACCCCTGTCTGTGCCCAAAATGTTACCGAGTTTTATGAAATGTAATCACCAAAGCCAACTGTTATTCGTCCTATGGGCCCACAGTGAAGCAGCTTATATCAGAAGCTCAATACATACATGCCAAGTAGATGAAGAAAACTAGAAAAGAAAAGCAGGGCACTTGCCTTTATTTATTTACTGTAAGCACCATGGCACATACGTTTTAATAAAAATGAAAGACTGATTGCATTATTACAGTCTGATTTCTTAAATAGGGTGAGAAAGAAACTGCCCAGGAAGCTTTCTATGTTGGCAAAAGGACCATGTGGAGAGAAGCAAACAGTGCACGTGCTAGGACCCAGTGATAGATTTTGCCGCAGAACGAATCCCACCCCAACTTATCCTAACATTTGATGGAAAAGGTGGTCCAAACACAAATATTTCCCAGGTAAAAACTGAATAAAAGTTTTTATGAATGCTGCTCAAAATAGAAAGTAACAGCTCGATGAATACAAAAGTCATGTTTGTAATTAAGATGATTCAGGGAACTCACATTGATATGGGCCACTGATTGTCCAAAAGCGTGCCAAAGTAATTCAATGGCGAAAAAACAGTCCTTTCAACAAATGGTGCTGGATCAGAATATCCATAAGGATAAACAAATAAACCTTAAACCCTATTGTCATACTTACACAAAACAATTAATTCAAGATAAATCATCGACCTAATTTTTTTTTTAATCTTTATCTATTTTTGAGAGATAGCGTATGAGCAGGGGACCAGCAAAGAGAGAGGGAGACACAGAATGCGAAGCAGGCTCCAGGCTTCAAGCTGTCAGCACAGAGCCTGACACGGGGCTCAAACTCACAAACTGTGAGATCATGACCTGAGCCGAAGTCAGACACTCAACTGACTGAGCCACCCAGAAGCCCCATAAATTTAAAGTTAAAACTCTAACTTTGAGGAGCGCCTGGGTAGCTCAGTCGGTTAAGCATGCCAACTCTTAATTTTGGGTCAGGTCATCATCTCACAGTCATGAGATCAAGCCAGCGTCAGATTCCACGCTGAGCGTAGAGCCTGCTTGGGATTTTCTCTTCCCCTACCCTGCTCACCCTCTCCCTCTCTCTCTCTCTCAAAACTAAATAAACATTTTTTTAAAAACTATAACTTGTAGAAGAAAACAGGAGAATATCCTCATGACAAGGGTAAAGATTTCTGTGGCAGGATAAGAATGCAATAATTATAAAACAAGAAAAAAGGTAAATTAGACTTTATTTAAATTGAAAAGTCCAGCTCAACAAAAGATAATATTAAGAAAAAAGATTAGGCAAGTCACAGACTGGGAAAGAATACCCCGAAAACATACTTCTGGCTAAGAATTCCCATTCACCATATATAAAGAGCTCCTACAACTCAATAATAAACAACAAATTTAAAATCAGCACAGGACTTCAACTGAAACTTGACAAAGTTACATAAACAAATGACCAATACACATATAAAAATGTGTTTTCATCACTGGCCACCAGGGAAATGAAAAATCTCACAGTGAGATACGACTAAACCCAAACAGCTACAGTTAGGTATAGTGAAAATTCAGAATGTTGACAAGGATGTGAACCAACTGGCACACTCCTATCTTGAAGATGAAAATGAAAAAATAGTACAACCACTGTGCAACAAGTGTTTGGCAGTCTCTAATACAGGTAAATAAACACCTACCCAGTGGTCCAACCACCCTATTCCTAAGATTTTACTCCAAAATATAAAAACAAAATGTCCACAACAAAGATTTGTACAAAAAATGTCGACAGCTACTTACTTTAATCATTAGGAACAAACCCAAACATCCATCAACAGAAGAAGGGATAAACAAGGAGTGATACCATTACAAAAGGGAATACTGTTCAGCAATTTAAAAAAATGAACTGCTGCCATACGAAACAATGTGGATGAATCTCGAAAACATCATGTTAAGTGAAAGAAGCCAGACACACACATCAATGGACTGTATTATTCCATTTAGATAAAGTTGGAGAACTGGCAAAACTGAACTGTGATTAAAAGAGTCAGAAAAGTTACTGCCACTTGGCAGCAGGGTTAGGAAGATGCTTAACTGGTAAGGAATACAAGAGAGCTTTTTGAGTGACAGAAATATACTCTGTTCAGGGCACCTGGATGGCTCAGTTGGTTGAGCGTCTGATTTCGGCTCAGGTCATGATCTCTCAGTCCGTGGGTTCGAGCCCCGCGTCGGGCTCTGTGCTGACAGCTCAGACCCTGGAGCCTGCTTCTGATTCTGTGCCTCCCTCTCTCTCTGCCCCTCCCCAGCTCATGCTCTGTCTCTCTCTGTCTCAAAAATAAATAAAAACATTTTCAAAAATTTAAAAAAAGAAAAGAAATACCCTCTGTTCTTGACAGAGGATTATGTCACCCATTTGTCAAACTTAAAGTGCACACTTAGGAGTGTGCACTTGACTATGTGTACATTATACCTCAAAAAAGTAAGTATTGAATTCTAGCTAGCAGGTTTGCTTTTTGCAGTACAGGCTACTAATTCTCCAACTTCTTTCTGTGTATTCTAGACTTGAGCAAATGAGTACATACAGTGAGGATAACTGAAACCACATTCTCAGTGATGGAAAGGCAATTACCAATATTTAAAGGAGGAAAACATGAACATACCCTGTGGTTTTATGTTGCGAATGAAGTTACCAATATAAACCTGTAACTTTTAATTTGAAAAGACAGATACGGAACTAAATAACACATACATATATATATATGTGTGCATGTATATATATGAACACAAGCACCCATTTTCCAGCTCTACTAATAAGATCTAGAAAACATGGGTTGGTTCCCAAATTTCAGTTTCTAAATATCATCCTCTTTTAAAGGAATCAGGTCTCCTTGAAGAAAAATCTAACTCAGGGCTGAAGCAGAAAAGTACACAGTAAGACTAGAACATGCTATGCCACAAAGGAAGGAAATGTTCAAAAAATAACTGATGTTCAAAAAATGTTCAAAAAATAAAAGTGACACCACAGCTAGCTCGGAGTGTCTCTGGGCCAATTTGTGCATCAAAATAAATACTCTGAATTACTAAGAATCCATCAATCGATATTGATATAAATTAAAAAAAAAAAGTGATTCTTTTCCACACAAGGTCAATAAGCACAGAAAGAATATTGATGTTATTCATCAATGAATGATTAATTCATGCTAAATTAATGGCTTTAACTAATTAATGGCTGCTAAAACTAGCGGGTGAAAGTTCGACAGGAATCAGGATATTCCTACAGCCTAAATGTACAGCTCACAAATGACTAATTGCTTACAAAGGGGAAAAGTACTTCTTTAGTGGAAGGTCTTGGCAGACTTAACAAAATAATCAAAGTTCTCATCAATACCCGGACAAATTGATAATCACGCAACTCCCAGTATGATTTAATCATGAAGAAATATTCTACAAATCCAATTTAAGGGACATTCTACAAAAATAACAGATCTATACTCTTCAGAAATGTGACAATCTAAATGGATGGATGGATGGATGGATGGATGGATAGATGGATGAGACCGAGGAACTATTACAAATCAAAGAAAGCTAAAGAGAAATAACAACAAAATGCAATGTGGGATTTTAGATCATGTATTGGACTAGGGAAAGAAGTTATGAAGGTCGTTACTGGAACTGATGAAATTTGAATACGAACTCTAGAGTTGATAGAAATAAAGTATCAATGTAATATATCCTGACTCTGATCATGACACTATGGCTGTGTCAAAAAAATCATCTTGTTCTTAGGAAAGGAACAGAAGTTAGTCTGTTTTTGTTTTAATTCTTTAATGTTAAATTTTTTACCTCCAAGTTAGACTTTTTTTTAAATTTTTTAACGTTTTTATTTATTTTTAAGGGAGAGCCAGAGTGCAAGCTGGAGAGGGCAGAGAGAGAGGGAGACACAGAATCCGAAGCAGGCTCCAGGCTCTGAGCTGTCAGCACAGAGCCCACCCAACACAGGGCTCAGACTCGTAAACCAGGAGATCATGACCTGAGCCAAAGTCGGATGCTTAACCAACTGAGCCACCCAGGCACCCTTCCAAGTTACTCATAAATGACTCACACACACACACACACACACACACACACACACACACACACAGAATGAATAAAGCAGTAAGAGCAAAATATAAACTGCGAATCTGTATAATAGTTATAGTTATGCAGGAGTTCCCTGTACAATGTCACAATGTCTTGTGACATTTCTGTGAGTTTAAAGCAATTTTAAAAAGCAATCAGAGAAACATGAAGAAGCATAGAAAAGTTATTTAGTAAATGGAAATCCAGCACTATACAAGTAATAGAATGCTGAATTTAGGACACTTGGAAAGAAAGAGAATATATCTGAATTCTTTGATTTTCATGAATCAAAAAATATTTACAAATGTTAATATTTGTAATGAATGGTTACAAATGTTAAGCATTGCTCAGATAAAAGAGACCTATAAGACATGAGCATGATAAGACGTGAATTCAACTAATCAGCACGCAAGATGAACTGGGATCATTACTACAGTGAAGGTATAACTTGAACGGGGAAGCAGAGAGAGCACGGACCTCCACTTGGGAGATTTAGAGTAGCTTCACGGAGGAAACAGAGACTCAGCCTGTGGATAGTATTTCAACAGAGAAAACAGAAGTAGGGAATGGAGCAGAAAGGTGTCCCACACAGAGGGAACATTATGGAGAGATGCACTGAGAAACCAACTGTAGTACTTACTGCCAGAATTGCAAGGACACAGTATGACTTGGAAGCAGAGTTTGAGAAGGAATAGTTGAAAAAAAAAAAAAAAACAACTAGAAAAACAGCTTGAGTGCAGATTATATAGGAGCTTTTAATGTCAGAGGTGCAGCAGTTTAATTTTAGTCAATGGAGTGTCCCAGTGCTTTGGGATAACAAAGGATGGGGAAGGAATGGTTATTTCACATATAAAGTCAGACAAGTGCTCATCCAACGGTCCCATAAAGCAGGTCTGCACCAAGAGGAAGTGGAAAAAGACTTGTGTTCCTAAAACTTTTCTCCGGTCTTCTCACCCTTAGCCACAAAAAAAAACTCAAGATAACCACTGATTACCAAGCAAGCTAATAAGCATGTAGGGTACTCACAAAATGGTTTTATAAGTTTATCTGGAAAGCAATCTATTAACACTCTCCACACTAGAATGAAAGTATTTGTACAGATTTATGAGCTCTCATGCTTTTCTTCCAATAAACCTAGGAAAGCTTTAAAGAACACCCTTTAAAATCTCAGTGCATAAAACTGTTTTTATAAACACTACCTTTGAAGGTTCTTTCCAAGTAAGTTCATTGAAAAAGAAAAGGCCCAGGGGTGCCTGGGTGGCTCAGTCGGTTAAGTGTCTGACTTCAGATCAGGTCCTGATCTCTCAGTTTGTGGGTTCGAGCCCATGTCGAGCTCTGTGCCAACAGCCTGAAGCCTGCTTCAGATTCTGTGTCTCCCTCTCTCTCTCTGCTCCTCGCAATCTGTCTCTCTCTCTCTCTCTCTCTCTCTCAAAAATAAAGATTGAAAAAAAAATTTTTAAAGAAAAGGCCCAAATCCAAAGCCTTTCATTTCTCCAAGTCTTTTTTTTTCCCCCAGACTGAGAAATAAAATCTGTGCCTATGGCTACTGTCAAACGTCACAGTGGAATTTGCATTCAGCATTTCCTCCATATCATCATTGTACAGTTACGGCGGGTCCCCGCCTTAGGATGGGGACTTACAATTTCTCAACTTTACAATGACACCAAAAGCGAAACGCCTTCAGTAGAAACCATCTTTGCAGTCTGAATTTTTATTTTTTCCTGAGCTAGCGACACACGTGATGTCGGGCAGCAGCGGTGAGCCCCAGCTCCCAGTCAGCCTCACCAGCACGAGGGTAAGCAACTGATACACTTACAGCCATTCTGTACCCGTATGGCCATTCTGTCTTTCACTTTCAGTGCAGTATTCAATAAGCTACAGGAGATGGTCAATACTTTATTGTAAAAGAGGCTTTGTATTAGGGCATCTTGCCCAACTGCAGGGTAAACACCTGCCAGCATTCAGACCACGTTTCACGTCGGCTAGGCTAAGCTAGGCTAAGCTATAATGTTCAGCAGGTTAGGTGTATTAAAGGCATTTGTGACTTATGAGATTTTCAATCTATGATGAGTTTGTCAGGAGGTAACACGACATTATGTTGAGGAAGATCTGTAGTTTCAATTCTTACAAATAAATACATTCTTGTGGGGGCGGGAGGGAGAAGGAGAGATTAAAAGCAAGATTCTCAATACTTCTCACCCCTGTCAAAAGTTTTGTCAACTTTGCAGCTGAAAATCTTTGAAATCGGGATTCAAGTAGGGCTAAGCTCATTTTGCACAATAAAGCTCCAGTGTAGGGAGTAGAAACAAACTATCAGAAGCACCGTCTACAATTTTCATCTGTGTTCATATTGACACAGAATTAAAGTCATAGGCTACATAGGGGGAGGCGCAGCATATCGTCACTTCTGTTTGGGAAAAGCTAAACAATGTGGTATTTTACATTTCTGTTACATTCCTATTGAAGGCCACAGTGAAATTTAGAATTTGAACTCACTAACAATTTCTGTTTTTAGGAGATGACAGGAGAGATGAACCTCAGAGAAGAAAGGAGAAGAGCCTCATTCTGCTACTGTCTTTACTATTTCTCTAAGAATAGCACCACTTATAGGCAGGGGCTACTACAGTTTATAAAGAACAAGCCAGTGGGATTTCTACATGAGCCACTACATTAAAAAATCTTTACAGTTGTCAAACTTAAGAGACCATGATTTTCACCAATCTTACCATGTGCCATAATTTGGTAGCCAACACCATCCAACCTGTGATTATGAATTACCGATCTTCATTTGTTTTAACTTCTGGCCATAAAACGAGGACTGAATTTAGGTGATGGTAGACAAGAGCACAGACCTGGAGCAACACAAATAGAGGAGTGACCCCCCATCTGCCATTAGCCAGCTCTACATCACTGTGCCAGTCACCTGGCCCCTCAGAATTTCAATTTCTTCATTTATGGAAATCAAAATTCTAAGTGCTCATAAAAATAAACGTTTCTAGTAAAATAAGCAATAGCAGTTGGACTTAATACTTGGGTGGATATAAAATATATTTTAGATTAGATAATATAAGTAAGATACTCCTCAGCGAATCCTTGCATTACTGGGCCATTTGAACACTGTAAACACACCATCCTGAGGGGGACAAAGTAGATGAGGTGTTAAAATTCACCCCTCACTGCACATGAAGGGCACCAGGGCACATGGTGAAAGTTGCACTCAGGCAAAAGGCACCTCCTCCTCCTCCTTCCTTTTTTTTAATTTTTTTTTAATGTTTATTTATTTTTGAGGCAGAGAGAGACAGAGCGTGAATGGGGGAGGGTCAGAGAGAGAGGGAGACACAGAAGCAGAAGCAGGCTCCGAGCTGTCAGCACAGAACCCAACGTGGGGCTCGAACTCACAGACCATGAGATCATGACCTGAGCCGAAGTCGAAGGCTCAACCGACTGAGCCACCCAGGTGCCCCAGCTCCTCCTCCTTTCTTAAGTTTACTTATTTATGTTTGAGAAAGAGAGAGAGCAGGGGAGGGGCAGAGAGAGAGGGAGAGAGAGAGAATACCAAGCAGGCTCCACATGCTTAATGCAGAGCCTGACCTGGGGCTTAAACTCAGGAACCGTGAGATGACAACCGGAGCAGAAATCAAGAGTCAGACACTTAACCAAATGAACCACCCAGGCACACCCCCCCTCCTCTTTTTTTAATTCACACAAAGGTACCGTATAGGTTAGCAGTGGTCCCAAATATGCATTCAATAGCAGCTGTAATTCTTAAACAACATAAAGCAATGGGTAGGACCAAAAGAACTGAGAAGCCACTCATCTTCAAGAGTATCTTCTTGTCTGTAGCTACAATATTTTGTTAATGGAAGGAACAAAACTAAACTTTCTAACTTAAAAGATACAGTTACCCAGGCCTTCTAAAAACATGAGAGAATAAATATTCCTGGTTGAGGTTTAGGGGGCAGTCGATGGTGGAGACAGAACACTGATTTTGTGCCAAGTCACTTTTTGCCTAATATAACTAACCAAATCTAAAACCAATCGTGTAAAACAGAGCAATCCAAAAGTGACACCCTTAAGCAAAATGTTCAGAAGAAATGGTAAAAGTCAAAATAGATCTTTGAGGATAAAAACACAAAGAACACTGTAATAATCACTAAATCAACATTAATTTTAGCCAAAATATACTGTTTCCCTCTACAGTCAGAAAGTGTATTAGCCTTTATTACAATTTTTTTTAATCTATCGCGTGGTGCCAAACATTAAATTCACCAGCAAATATTAGAAATTGATTTCCACTGGGGCGCCTGGGTGGCTCAGTCAGTTGAGCATCCGACTTCCGCTCAGGTCATGATCTCGCGGTCTGTGAGTTCGAGCCCTGCGTCGGGCTCTGTGCTGACAGCTCAGAGCCTGGAGCCTGCTTCAGATTCTGTGTCTCCCTTTCTCTGCCCCTCCCCCTGCTCATGCTCTGTCTCTCTCTCTCTCCGTCAAAAATAATAAACATTAAAAAAAATTTTTAAGAGAAATTTTCATTGCTCCCAAAATGTCCTTATACATGTTCAATTACTATATGTTAAAATATTATATAGCAGTATGGTATATATAGTAGAGACTCAAACGTGATAGGCATATTAAAATTAGTATATACAAATTTTCATTGTCCAAATTCATGTGAATAAAATGTTGCTTTTATAATAATGACTTTAGAAATTTAAAAGTACTGCCACAACACAAATTTGCAAATAAAAACTGTGCTTGATGCTACACTAAGCAAAATAATAAAGAGCAAAACATATCTTGGAGTGAATCCACCTCTATATACTGGAAAATAGCACCCAGCTTTTTAAAATTCATAGTACTAATCAACACCCTGGTAATATTCAGTTCTTAGTGACTGTAGCAAATTTCAAAAAAACTCATTCTTCTTTTTTATTTTTTTAATGCTTATTTTTGAGAGAGAGAGTGCACAAGAAAGAGAGAGAGACACAGGCAGTGGGTGGGGATGACAGAGAGGGAGACACAGAATCCGAAGCAGGCTCCAGGCTCTGAGCTGTCAGCACAGAGCCTGGCGAGGGGCTCAAACTCACACACTGCAAGATCATGACCGGAGTGAGCTTAAGTCAGACATTTAACCCATTGAGTACCCAGGCCCCTTGAAAATGAACTCATTCTTGAGAGCAAAGATTGCTGATATTTACTTCAAATTCCCTTTAGCAAATTTTCGATAATTTTTTTCAGTTTTGGTGAGTTCTCAAAATTGCCAATTGGTTAATATTATCAGGTAAGAAATATAAAAATTTAAAATATATAATTACTCAGCTTTCACTAATTTGATATCTTGGGAGTTTTTACAGAAGTGCATAACTACTACCTATAATGAGAACTATAGTGGGTGGGTCACTAGGGAGTTGATCATTGAACAAGAGTATTATATTTCTTACCTTCTACCTAACAGGACAACATTACTTATTCAAAGAGGGGAGCAAAGAGGTTTATTCAAAAGAGGGGAGCTAAGATCAGAGAAGGAAATAAGAGGTGGGATGTATACATTTTAAACATCCAGCATAACACTGATACCAGTTGTATTCTATCCAAAAGAAATAGAATATAAACTACAGATGTGACTCACATATGTAATTTTAAGTTTTCTAGTAGCCACATTAAAAAAGGAAAAAGAGGGGTGCCTGAGTGGTTCAGTCAGTTGGTGTCCAACTTTGGTTCAGGTCATGATCTCACAGCTCATGAGTTCGAGCCCCAGGTCGGGCTCTGTGCTGACAGCTCAGTCCTGGAGCCTGCTTTGGATTCTGTGTCTCCTTCTCTCTGCCCTTCTCCCGCTTGCTCGTTTTCTCCCTTCCCCCTCCTTCTCTCTCTCTCTCTCTCTCTCTCTCTCTCTCAAAAATAAACATTTTTTTTAAAAAAGTAAAAAGAAAGGTAAGATTACTTACAATATATTTTAACCTAATATCATCATTTAAATACTTAAATATAAAAAATATTAATGAAAAACGATGTTATTTTATTTTTATGGAATCATCTAAATCCAGTATGAGTTCTGTACTTACAGGACATCTCAGCTTGGACTAGCCACACTTCAAGTGGTCAATAGCCACAGGTGGCCAGTGGCTACAGTGTTAAACAGTACAGATCTACATGCAATCATTAGGTTTTTATTCAATTATATCATGTCTTTCTATCCTGAGCTAGTGACCGTTTCTGCATTGACAACATGTATAACACTCTGACAGATACTTCACTGCAACAAAAATATGATGGGAGCTAAGTCTTAGATAAGCAGGGATTAAAAGAAAGCTTCAATTGGAATAAACAAAGTATAACAAAAGTCATATCTGAAATGGGCCCTTTGGCAGAAGGTAGCTTTAAATCCTCAATTGTTCATAGAAGGAAACAAAGTTCACACAGCCTGCCTGTTGAATAGATTAAGGAGTAAAGCAGTAGACTAAAACCCAAGAAATTTAATAAGCAAAAAATCCTCTAGATTACTGACCATGACAAAATTTAGAGCTGGCCTAAAGCTGTTTTGGTTTTTTGTTTTGTTGTGCTTTATACGAGTGATTTCACCCTTTAAAGTGGCCTGAAGCATAGTGCTGAAGTGCTGTCTAGTTTTCCTAGAAGGTTGTAATATGCCTTATGGAGAAAACACATGTATTAGATAAGTTTCCTTCAGATGTGAGTGACAGTGTCATTGGTTGTGACTTCGATTATAATGAGCTAACAATATATATTAAATAAGATGTCTTTAAATGGAAACACACATAAAACAAGGTCATGTTTTGATAGGCTGATGAAAATGCTGTAACCAGAGCCTCTTGTATTTCCACTGGAAGCAAAGATTCACTATCGGCTAATTCAGTCTTTATGGCAACTTTACAGACTAAAATTATAATGAAAAACAAGACTTACATGTACATGGTAAAAGCTTCAATGCTTACATAAATGATATTTCCAGAAAATTGTCTGGAATTTTAGATTTAGTTAAAGCGTAGCTGTAATAAGAAGCTAAAGGTAATGTCTGAACACAAGTTTACTTCCAGAATTTCAAGCACTCCAGTGGAACACATTATCTACTCTTTTCAAAAACACCGTCACAATAATACTATTCACAAATAATATGAAGGTAAAAGAAATAACTTAAAAAAAATTTAACATTTTTATTTATTTTTGAGAGACGGAGAAACAGAGCACAAGCGGAGGAGGGGCAGAGAGAGAGGAAGACACAGAATCCAAAGCAGGTTCCAGGCTCTGAGCTGTGAGCACAGAGCCTGACGCAGGGCTCGAACCCATGAACAGTGAGATCATGACCTGAGCCAAAGCTGGACAGATGCTTAACCGTCTGAACCACCCAGGCGCCCCAAGAAACAACTTTTAAAAATTCTGCTGAAGTGAAGCAAACATGGTGTATATTTTAAATTTTAAATACTGATTTATACAAATCAACCACTTAATATAAGAAATTAGCAAACTTTTTCTCTCATCCAATGTAATTAGATTGGTTCCTATAATAATTATATTTACATGAGAAAACAGTAAAATGAAACTGCATATGAACTAAACATTCTTTGATTCACTTCAGGAAGTAACTTCTATGCAAGGAAAGTTTTACAGATGATGAATTCATTCACTACCTTGATTATGGTGGCAATTCACCGCATGAATGCATATTCCAAACTTATCAACTGTATACATTAAATATGTATAGTTTTTTGTCTATAAGTCATATTTCAATAAAAAGAGAAGTGATTCATATGCGATTTCTGTTACCAGGAAATAATCATGTAGTATATTAGAAAGTCTGTCTTCATATTTTTTAAATATGTTTGCAATATAAGCAAAAATACCTTTTGGCTTTAATATTTTATCAAAACAATCTTCATCAATATTCTCTACCAAAATCTAGGACCACAAATAAAACAGATAAATTGGCTGTGAACTGCAAACTGTATCTAATGGTCACTGAACACAAATCAATTACCTGCCTGAGAGTTTCCTGACACCAATTTTAATCCCAGGTCTTTGCTACTCTCTGCCTACAGTTTTTTCAATAATTTAATCCTTCACTAACAGAAACTATCAAAGCTGTTTTGAAAGACCTGTTTTGAATCCTTCAAAAATGAAAAATCTTATTCTGATAATATCCCTACATTTCAGATTTCAGCTTGAACCCTTTACACGACACATTTTCCTAAAATGGGTTATTTGTCAGTGAATAGGTCTGCATTGGCCAGTTGCTTAATTAAAGCACTGGAAATAACAACAGCAATTTCCTCTCCAGGCAACAGATCTCTCTCTGAAGGTGTGATTACCTTCACAAGCTCAGGTCTTTCCTAAATTAGTGGCGTGCCATTTCTGTGCTCAATGATTCACAGTGGAAACT
The DNA here is from genome assembly GCF_028018385.1 of Neofelis nebulosa. Lineage (NCBI taxonomy): Eukaryota > Metazoa > Chordata > Mammalia > Carnivora > Felidae > Neofelis > Neofelis nebulosa. Next base: position 78,831,056 of record NC_080785.1, on the reverse strand, counting down.
GAAACCTGAGACAAACAAATCTAAATGCACAAAAGCAAACAAGTAAAAAATTCTTTCTTACCCTTCAAAAGGTAGAGAGACACAGTCACCTTTTCTCAAAGACTTTGTTGACAATGAAACTGTCCTGTATTTTTGTGTTTATGTATACTGGAATATTTTAGCTCCATTCTGTATCTTTGTTTTCTGAATCAGATCACTATCATTGATAAAATTATGAAGTTCTAGGTTATGAAACTTTTAAGATTTACAAGGAAGAGAACCCAAAATAGCAAACAGAGCACTGCCCAAATAACTTAATGTTCCAATTGCTCTACTCAATTATATAAGAATTGGCCCTAGTAAAGTATTTGTCACATCAGATTACATGACTATTTTGAGAAAATGGACCTATCTTTTCTTCACCCCCACAATCTTGCTCAGCAACTGAACGAGGTGGGCTCTTGATGTCCATGGAAAAGATAAAGGGTACAAGTTGAAAATAAGGTGAGTTGGGGTGCCTGGGTGGCTTGGTCGGTTAAGCGTCCGACCTCGGCTCAGGTCATGATCTCAGGGTCCGTGAGTTCGAGCCCCGCGTGGGGCTCTGTGCTGACAGCTCAGAGCCTGGAGCCTATTTCAGATTCTGTGTCTCCCTCTCTCTCTGCTCCTCCCCTGTTCATGCTCTGTCTCTCTCTGTCTCAAAAATAAATAAACGTTAAAAAAAATTATAAAAAAAAAAAGAAAGAAAGAAAATAAGGTGAGTAATCCTCAGCAAATAGTAATACCAACGGCAAAAACTTTCCCAATTGTGAAAACAGATCAGGCATGGTCAAAAGAATAGAAACTTCCATTCTAAAAATTTGCCCTCAAAAAGTAACCCCCTACACACATAAAATCAACCTTCCAGAAAGAATAAAGATAGAATTCTTATCACAATGACCCTTTTCACATTTGTATTCTATAGTCAGGAAAATACATTAGAGTGGAAGATGAATTGCCACAGAGAAATAGAAAGACGAACAATGCCTTTACACTTAAGAGGAATTTTTATTTGATTTCATGTAATAAATTTGAAAAGGTACCGAATCTGTATTTTTCACATTCCTGACAATTTCTAAAAAACAAACAAAACACACACACACACACACACACACACACACACACACACACACACACAAAGAACACTTGTAACATTCAGAAATTGGGAAATTGGAAACATTCCATTTGGGGGAATTTGTCCTAAGAAAATATGTAAGATAAATATCTACATATAGCAAAGACAGAGCTACAATAATGTTTATTACAGGGATGCCTGGGTGGCTCAGTCAGTTAAGTGTCCAACTGTAGCTCAGGTCATGACCTCACGGTTCATGGGTTCGAGCCCCGCATGGGGCTTTGTGCTGACAGCTCAGCACAGAGCTTCAGGTTCTGTGTCTCCCTTTCTCTCTGCCCCTCCCCTACTATCGCTCTGTCTCTCTCTCAAAAATTAGTTAAAATGTGACAATTTAAAAAAAATAATAATGTTTATTACATACCTGTAATAGCAAGAAATAGAAAACATTCTACATGATTAACAGTAGGGAATTGCTGCATTCTGTTTTGATACACGCACACAGTAGAATTCTGTGCACTTATTTCAAACTGTATATATCTACTCCTGACATGGCAATATGCTCATGATATGATGCGTATAACATGACTGCATTTCTGTAAAATGCGTGAATGACTACACACATCATGACAGGGATTAGAATGCATCTGTACAAAGGTACCAACAGTAATCACCTTGGCATATTTGGCTTGCTTCTATTTCCTGATTTCCTTCATAAGAAACATGTTTCTTTTTGTACAAACAAAAAAATCAGATCATTTAGAAATAAAATACAAAAACAAGTAGATAAACACTAAATGACTTGTCATTAACATCCTCACCCTGAAGTAAACAGATGTTCCATTCTATACCACCCAAAGAGTCACTTCCCATTTTTAATGCAAGAAAAAATGCTGGATGCCTACCTAGGTTAGCACTCATTCATATAATTTGTTTCCCTAAGATATAAAAAGACAAATGAATTGGAATGCCTAAGAAAGGAGGTATTCCAGTTAAATGATTTTCAAAGGGTAAAAACAATTTCCCCTGAAAAAGAACCAGCCCAATTTCCTGTACACGTCAACTGGGCATGATGAACAAAATTCAATCTTTCTTTGATGAATGAGGATCTCACTGCCTCAAAAGTCAATGCAAGCTAAAAGTCTCTGGACCCAGAGAAAATATGGAGAGAAGATAAAGTCAATGTGTTCATGGTGCCTGGGTGGCTCAGTCGGTTAAGCGTCCGACTTTGGCTCAGGTCACGATCTCACAGTTTGTGGGTTAGAGCTCCGTGTCGGGATCTGTGCGGACAGCTCAGAGCCTGGAGCCTGCTTCAAATTCTGTGTCTCCCTCTCTCGCTGCCCCTCCCCCGGTAGCACTCTGTCTCTCAAAAATAAACAAACATTTTAAAAAAATTGTTTTTAAGTCAATGGGTTCTGACTCAGACATATGCTGTGGAAATGGGTTCCCTGAAAAAATCCCAGATGGGCTCTTGTCTTCTGTGATCTGTATTTGCCTCTTAAGTTTAACACAGAAGATCCTAGGCTGATGGTTCAGGAAGCTCTCAGTTTAACTGCAATTTTGTGTAAGTCACTGGAGAAAATTCTTATACAGCAAATACATACTGAGACAAGCAGCATTTGTAAAAAATATTTAAGTTTTAAACCACATTCATACAAGACAATATAAGGTTTTTGCTCATTATCAAACAAAAATACCACAATCACCTAAGAAAGACTTAGAAAAATGTGTGCACAAAGGCAGAAACCAAGAAAAACAAAGAACAATAGATTTCACTAGATAAAGACAGTTTGATCCCCTGTGACCAAAATACTATCAACAAAATGAGAAGACAAATAACTAGGAACATGTCTGTAACAGATTGTCAACATTTACATCTTCATTACCCATTTTTAAAATTCTAGTTATTTACAAAAAGACAAAATTCACTAAGGTCATGAAGTAGGCATTGACAAAAGGAAACAACAAACATATGGTGACACATTTTATATGAGTAGAAATTTAAAATACAATATAAATAGATATGCTTTTTGTTAAAGTGAAAATGATTATGAATAAAAGAATATGAACAAATAAAAGAAGAAACAGGACACTCAAATATTGCTGGGAGGACTGTAAATCAGCCTATTATTTCTGGAGGGAAATTTGGCAATGTGTGTCAAAAGCCTTAAAAGCATATACTCTTTGACAAAACACTTCTATTCCTAGGACTTTATCCTTAAACAAGAATTAAGCAATATTTTCTATAAAAAGATATTCATCATAGCATTAGTTAAACAGAAGCCAAGAGTTAAATTTTTATCAAAAGAGATTGGAAAAATAAATTCTGTTTACTAAAAATCATGACATACCAGAACACTTAAAGACAAGAGAAAATATTTAAAACGGTAGACGGTAGATAGTAAGTACTGACATAAAACAGAATGTAGCTTGTTCATAGTGGGTTTGCTGCCCAAACACAGGTGTCGTGAAAACCATCACTCAATCTGTCAGAATGAGAAAGGAAAAGACTCCTATCAATACCGTCCTCATTGGACATGCAGATTCAGGAAGTGTACCACTACTGGCCGTCCCATAAACAAACATGATGGGAACAAAAGAACTATTGACAAATTTGAGAAGCTGCTATTGAGGTGGTAAAGGGCTGCTTCAAGTATACCTGGGTCTTGCGTAAACTGAAAACTGAGTGTGAGCCTATTACCACCATTGATATTGCCCTGTGGAAACTCAAGACAGCAAGTGTGATGGGACCATCACTGATAACAGAGAACACAGAGACTTGATCGAAAACCTGATTACAGGCACATTACCAGGCTGACTATGCTGTCCTGATTGTTGCTGTTGGTGTTAATGAATTTTAATCAGGGATCTTCAAGAATGGGCAGATCCATGAGCATGCCCTCTCGCCTTACACACTGGGTGAGAAACAACTAACTACTGGTATTAACTCTTCAGCCACCCTAGAGTCAGAAGAGGCACAAAAAAATCATTAAGGAAGTCTGCACCTACATTAAGAAAACTGGCTACAACCACAACACAGTACTATTTGAGCCAGTTTCTGGTTGGAATAGTGACAGCAGGCTGGAGCCAACCGCTAACATGCCTTGGTTCAAGGAATCAAAAGTCACCTGTAAAGATGACAATGCCAGTGGAACCATGCTGCAGGAGGCTCTGGATTGCATCCTGCCAACAATTCATCCAACTGACAACCCCTTACGTCTGCCTGTCCAAGACAGCTACAGAACTGGTGGTATTGGTTCCTAGGGCCAAGTGGAGACTGGTGTTCTCACACTCAGCATGGTTGTCACCTCTTCTCCAGTCAACGTTGCAACTGAAGTAAACTCTGTTGAAATGTACCATGAAGCTTTGAGTGAAGCTCTTCCTGGGGACAATGTGGGCTTCACTGTCAAGAACACGTCTCTCAGAGATGTTCGTTATGGTGATCTAAGCGAAAAATGACCCAATGGAAAGAGGAGGCTTCATGGCTCAGGTGATTATCCTGAATAATCCAGGCCACGTCACTGCTGGCTATGTACCTGGGCTGGATTGTCACACAGCTCACACTGCTCGTGAGTTTGCTGAAGACTGATCATCGTTCTGGGGAAAAAGCTGGAAGATGGCCCCAACGTCTTGCAATCTGATGCTGCTACTGCTGTTACTATGGTTCCTGACAAGCTCATGTGTGTTGAGAGCTTCCCTGACTATCTTCCTCTGGGCCATTTTGCTGTTCGTGACACTAGACAGATCATCACTGTGGGCGTCACGAAAGCAGTGGACAATTAGGCAGCTGGAGCTGGCAAGGTTACCAAGCCTGCCTAGAAGCTCAGAAGGCTAAATGAATAAATGCCCAATAGCTGCCACACTAGTTTGAATCAGTGGTGGAAGAAAGGTCTCAGAACTGTATATCTCAATTGGCCATTTAAGTTTATTAGTAAGAGACTGGTTAATTTTTTTTTTTTTTGAGACTGGTTAATTTTAATAATGCATTGTAAAACTTTCAGAAAAGGAGAATATTTTGTGGACCATTTGTTTTGTGTGTGGGTGGCAGTTTTTAGTTACTGGGTTTTAAAATCAGTAGCTCTTAGGGGTGCCTGAGTGGCTCTGTCGGTTAAGCATCTGACTTTGTCTCAGGTCATGATCTCAAGGTCCATGAGTTCGAGCCCCCCATCAGGCTCTGTGTTGACAGCTCAGAGCCTGGAGCCCGCTTCAGATTCTGTGTCTCCCTCTCTCTCGGCCCCTCCCCCGCTCTCACTCTGTCTCAAAAAAAAAAAAAAAAAATTTAAATCTTAAAATCAGCATCTTTTAAGGGAAACAAGTTGACCAAAAATCTGTCACAGAATTTGAGATCCATTACAACAAAGTTTAATGAGGAAAAAACCCAGAATGTACATGACCTTCAATTTTCTTTTAAAAAGCTTTAGCACTGGGTGTTTTGTGTAAGTGATGAATCACTGGGTTCTATTCCTGAAACCAATACTACACTGTATGGTAACTAACTTCAATTTAAATAAATAAATGTAAAAAGAAAAATAAATAAAATAAATAATTTAAAAACCTTATATTTAAAAAAAATTTTCTACACGGTGTGTTTCTATACATGTGTTTATGCATAAATAATACTGAAAGGACCTATACCAAAATGTGAAATGAGATCATTTGCATTTCTACATTTCTTAAATTTTTTTATTTATTTATTTTCATCATGATGAGTGTACTCTTCAATGCCTATTCCCTATTTCCCCCATCTCCCTCCACCCATCTTCCCTCTGGTGACCATCAATTTGTTCTCTACAATTAAGAATCTGTTTCTTGGTTTCTTTTTTTTCCTCCTTTTCTCCTTACCTCATTTGCCTTATTTCTTAAATTCCACATATGAAATCATATGGTATTTGTCATTCTCTGACTTATTTCACTTTAGCATTATAAAAAGCAAGATTTCATTCTTGTTTATGGCTGAGTAATATTCCAGTGTGTGTGTGTGTGTGTGTGTGTGTGTGTGTGTGTGTGTGTATACACACACTACATCTTCTTTATCCAGTTATCTATCGATGGACACTTGGGCTGCTTCCATAGTTTGGTTATTGTAAATAATGCTGTAATAAACATAAGGTTCCATGTATCCCTTTGAATTAGTGTTTTTACATTTTGGGGTAAATAGCCAGTATTGGGATTCCTGGATTATATGGTAGTTCCATTTTTTATTTTTTCTGAGTTTCTTAAATTTTTTATAATAGACCATCACCACAATTATTAAATAAAAGCAAACATCTATTCATATCAGCACTATTCACAAGAGCAAAAATGAAGAAAAAATCCAAGGTCCATCAGTGGATGAATGGATAAACAAATCATAATTATACACACACACACACACAGATATATACACACATATACATACACATACACGCATACAAAATACAATATTAATCAGCCATAAAAAGAAGTCAAGTACTGTTACATGCTATGATGTGGACAAACCTCCAAAACATTATGCTAAGTCAAAGCCTGACACAAAATGTCACATATTATATGATTCCATTTATACAAAATACCCAGAATAAGTAAGTCCATAGACACAGAATGTAGACTGGTGGTTACCAGGCACTGCAGGGAGTGAGGAATGGGAACAAACTGCCTAATGGGTACACGGTTTTACTGTGAAATGAAAGAAATGTTTTGGAACTAGACAAAGATGATAGTTGCACAATATTGTGAATATACTAATTGCCATTGAACTGTTCACTTTAAAATGGTTTTTTTAATTTTTTTTTAACATTTATTTATCTTTGAGAGACAGAGACAGAGACAGAGCGCAAGTGGGGGAGGGGCAGAGAGTGAGGGATACACAGAATCTGAAGCAGGCTCCAGGCTCTGAGCTGTCCGCACAGAGCCCGATGCAGGGTTCAAACTCAAAAACCATAAGATCGTGACCTGAGCCAAGGTCAGATGCTTAACTGACTGAGCCACCCAGGTGTCCCTAAAATGGTTAATTTTAAAAAATAGAATAGAATGGTTAATTTTGTGTCATGTGAATTACACCTTAATTATTTTTAAAAGTTAAAAAAATAGAGGGGAGCCTGGGTGGCTCAGTCCATTAAGCTTCTGACTCCCGCTCAGGTCACAATCTCACGGTTTGTGGGTTAGAGCCCCGTGTTGGGTTCTGTCCTGACAGTTCAGAGCCTGGAGCCTGTGTCAGATTCTGTCTGTCTGTCTCTCTCTCTCTCTCTCTCTCTCTCTCCCTCTCTGTGCCCCCCTACTCATACGCTCTCGCACTCTCTCTCTCTCTCTCAAAAAACATTAAAAAAGAAAAAAGGTAAACATCTAATCATCATATTCCTCTTCAAAGTTTACCAAATTGTTTCAATTTGATATGCTTGATTGCATAAGAGACCATTACCTCTACCACTGAGTTCTAGGTATGCTAGTGTGTCTGTCTGTCCATCTGTCTCTCACTTGCCTACTCACTATTCTTACTAACAAAAAATGATAGCTCACATGAATATGGTACTTACTACAAACTTCTCAAAGGTTCATATACATTGAGTATATTGAATCCTCACAACAAATCTATGAGGTAGGTATTATTATTGTTATTTATTATTATCGTCTCTGATTTATGGATGAGAAAGAAAGACACAAAGAAATAAAGTGATTTGCTCAAGACTACACAGCCAGCAAGTGACAGGATTGGGATTTAAACCCAGCCAGGCTGACTTCAGAATCCTATCTTAAGTGCTTCACTTGTTATGTTCTACTTATTCTCAAAAGAATGCATGGTCTTGGTGGAAAGTGAGAAATAGAGGTTAAGTGTATGAAATAGGAGGGAGACCATCCATAATCTTGCCACCCAAGTAAAATCACCGTTAACCTATTATACAGTTTTCCAAATAAATATACACATTTATATCCCTTTACCAAAGTTTTCATGACATGCTTTAGTTTCCGCTTAACATATTATAAACTTCTCCCATGTAAATAAACACACTGCTATGTCATCAAAATTAATGGCACCATGGTATTCCATTTAACACAGGAAACAATTTAACCAGCCTCCTATTAAAATTTGGGATTGTCTACGAATAACGCTGAGATCAATCACCTTAAAAGTACATCACTGTTCACAGAGGTAGAACAAATAATCCTAAAATTTGTATGGAACCAGAAAAGACCCCGAATAGCCAAAGCAATCTTGAAAAAGACAACCAAAGCAGGAGGCATCACAATCCCAGACTTCAAGCTATACTACAAAGCTGTAATCATCAAGACAGTATGGTACTGGCACAAGAACAGACACTCAGATCAATGGAACAGAATGGAGAACACAGAAATGGACCCACAAACTAATCTTTGACAAAGCAGGAAAGAATATCCAATGGAATCAAGACAGTCTCTTCAGCAAGTGGTGCTGGGAAAACTGGACTGTGACATGCAGAAGAATGAACCTGGACCACTTTCTTCCACCATACACAAAAATAAACACAAAATGGATGAAAGACCTCAACGTAAGACAGGAAGCCATCAAAATCCTCGAGGAGAAAGCAGGAAAAAACCACTTTGATCTTGCCCACAGCAACTTCTTACTCAACACGTCTCCAGGGGCAAGGGAAACAAAAGCAAAAATGAACTACTGGGACCTCATCAAAATAAAAAGCTCCTGCACAGCGAAGGAAACAATCAACAAAACTAAAAGGCAACCAACAGAATGGGAGAAGATATTTGCAAATGACATATCAGATAAAGGGTCAGTATCCAAAATCTATAAAGAACTTACCAAACTCAACACCCAAAAAACAAATAATCCAGTGAAGAAATGGGCAAAAGACATGAACTTTTCCAAAGAAGACATCCAGATGGCCAAGTGACACATGAAAAAATGCTCAACATCACTCATCATCAGGGAAATACAAATCAAAACCACAATGAGATACCACCTGACACTTGTCAGAATGGCTAACATTAACAACTCAGGCAACAACAGATGTTGGTGAGGATGCGGAGAAAGAGGACCTCTTTTGCATTGTTGGTGGCAATGCAAGCTGGTGCAGTCACTCTGGAAAACAGTATGGAGGTTCCTCAAAAAGCTAAAAACATAACTACCCTACGACCCAGCAATTGCACTACTAGGCATTTATCCACGGAACACAGATGTGCTGTTTCGAAGGGACATATGCACCCCCATGTTTATAGCAGCACTATCAACAACAGCCAAAGTATGGAAAAAGCCCAAATGCCCATCGATGGATGAATGGATAAAGAAGATGTGGTGTGTATGTGTGTGTGTGTGTGTGTGTGTATATATACACACACACACACACACACACACACACACACACACAATGGAGTATTACTCGGCAACCAAAAAGAATAAAATCTTGCCCTTTGCAACTACGTGGATGGAAATGGAGGGTATTATGCTAAGTGAAGTTAGTCAGAGAAAGACAAAAATCATATGACTTCACTCCTGTGAGGACTTTAAGAGACAAAACAGATGAACATAAGGGAAGGGAAACAAAAATAATATAAAAACAGGGAGGGGGACAAAACAGAAGAGACTCATAAATATGGAGAACAAACTGAGGGTTACTGGAGAAATTGTGGGAGGGGGATGGACTAAATGGGTAAGGGGCAGTAAGGAATGTACTCCTAAAGTCATTGTTGCACTCACTATATGCTAACTAATTTGGATGTAAATTTTAAAAAATAAAGAAATTAAATTAAAAAAAAGTACATCACTGTTAAGTTGACCAATTTAAGATGTAAAATACTTGGTGAGACTATGTGTTTCAAAGCTCTTGACCAATGATACCGAAAATTTCTACAAAGTCTTTAACAGATGATACTCTCATTTGTAGATTATGAGAGTGCCTCATTTTACCATACTTCTTTTGCAGAATTTTACCAGCTGGTCTCAGAACACATTTTATTCCCTACTCCACCCCTCCAAGAGATACATATTCCCAAGGAAAAACACTTTATTTAGATCTGGGGAGATGCTTTCAGATGCATAGATCTGTGGAACACAGACATCTCCAAAATGTTGAGCCTTTCTAAGAATAGATGTCTATTCAGGAATAACTCTTCTTATAAACATCCCTGTGGAGCATGATCATTTTCAAATGAGTAAACAAGGTCTCAGAACTTGAAATAAGGACCACAGGCCAGGGACTAAACTAAGGAGGATTCAGAAGAAAAGCAAATGTCACCCATGCCTGCTTCATGTCAGTAACCTGTGAGTCTTTTCCTACAGAAAAAAATCCTAGACTGTCAGAGATGTAATTTATTACTAAAATTGAGTCCTATTTATTCTAAATCATCCCACAACCCAAGGCAGAATTAGAGAAGGTTAAGACTTTCTAACTCCTCAAAACTTTGTCTTGAGGAATATTAAGTATCTCAGGCTAAATGTCTAAACTCAATTGACTTGGATGACTACATGAAATTATATAACTAGTCATCAACTGGTTTGACATGTCTATGTCAAACAAAAGTAGCACAGGCCCGATTCACCAAGCCTTCTTGTTGACTATTTGTAGACAATGCTTAGTTTCTAGAAACTATCAAGCCTCATCACTCTGCCCAGTATGACCAGACTGGACACAGAAAATTTCACATTCAGTCCAAAGTATCTAATAAGAAGCAGAGACATAACCCCTATTTCTCTAAAAATATATAACTAGAAGAAATGAAGTCTTAAGGTGCTGAGCTTGGAAGAGCCTTTATAGATTATCTAAACCAATCTTTTTCTTCTAACAAATGAGAAGATTGAATCCAAGAGAAAACAAGTCACCCAAGGTCACAGAGCTAAATACCAGTAAGAAAAGTCCTGTACCTGGGTCGCTTGACTCTCTGGTCAATGCTCATCTCACCCAAGTGTGGTACATACACATCCAATTGAACATTAACTCTCCAGCATTTCATTTCCCCCAAAAAATGCCATAAAAATAAAACTTTTCTTCTGAATAATTAAAGTAGACTGTATGATTTTTAAGCTGTTGTAAATTAAGGCCGATTCTGTAAACAATATTTAAGAAACATTAAGCCTCTATCACTAAATAATTTTAATAAATTAAAAACACTCAAAATCCTCAACATTCTTAAAATATACATGTTAAATATATTAATATATTAATCCACTGAAAAATTTTTCAATTGGAAATTTTTGTCAAATAGTGTAGGAATAAAGGTGTGCAATTCTGGCAGGCCAGCCTAGGAAAGAGAAAAAAGCAGCAGCTGGTACAAAGGAAAACCTTAAACAAACATATTTGCCTGTTGTATTTGCTTAAATAAACCAGTCTACCAAAACATAAAATCAAGACCTACGCATATATCTGCTTCCATATGCTCTTTGTATTTCATCATTACAGTCACTGAGAAAGTACTAAGAAAAAGATGCCTTTCTAGAGTCACTGAACATGAGAAAGTAAGGGAAGAAGTTGATTTCATGAATGCATGAGAATATCAGATCTCACTGAGCCACGGTTATCAATTAGGTACACTGTGGACCTAAAACAAGAATCCATCATAACAAATTGTCTGCTTTAATATACTGAGTATCTGAACTATTTCCAGGCTTAATCTGTGGAAAGCTTATTGAGGATATATTTGCTGCTATTTTACACTAGAGAAGAATTCACTTTCTTATTCAGAGGGTGTTTTTTTTTATGTTTAAAGTTGAACAATATGAAAAAAAATATTTAACTATTTAATACCCAAAATTAAATAATTTAATACCCAAAATTAAAAAAACAAAGCATGGCTCTCCCCAAGAGATTCATTCAGTGCTATTTCAGAGCACTGCCAAAGGTTAGGTTTCTAAACCAAAAAGTATTAATTCAAAAAATGTCCAGGTAAGTGTTTTATTTAGCACTAATTTTCACCACAGATGTTTTCTTCATTTTAGAGCAGTGTATTCTGCCTTCTAAGGTAGTAATAAGCCCACGAAAAAATATTTGCTATTGCGCAATTAAATTTACATCTCTCCCTTGTTGCGCTAATTCAGAACTGAGAGCTAATGAGTCCATGTGCTGACAACTACAATCATTAGTTACATTCTGTAGTTTAAAAAATGCCAAATAAAAGTCATTACAGTCACAAACTGCTTTAGGAGGATACATCTTAATGGGCTATTAGTTGGGTATTCCAACTAAAACCTGCTTCTGGGAAAGCAACTCTGTACAGAGAACGGGATGGGCAAACAATTGTTGGAAACTGTTCCTTGGGTCATCCACCCAGATATGCAAATAGGAGCCAATTTCTATAATGCTTTTTAATGCAACAACAACAAAACTTTTCTTCATAAGCAATGGAATTTTTCTCTATAACAAGGCTGATATATTATGGGGTCAGATGTTGGCCTCTATTTAGGCTGTACTTCCATCTTTATAACACCAGGGAGGTGATACCTACACTTAATGTGGGCATTTTCCTGGAGAAGGCACTCTGATTTACCCCTTCTTATTCCCAAGGTAGAGAGAGTCTGTATCTACTGGCTTACTTTTTCTACTATTTTAAACATGAGAAGTCTAAGAGAAGTCTAACCTCGTGTTCACATAAAGTATAAAGAAATCACCTCTCTAACTCATTTTATATTTCTTTTCAAAAAGGCAGTTCATTAAAGTTCCAATTCACCAAGTGCTCATTTTACATCAAGAAATCCACCTCCTGGCCCAAATTCTCTAAAGCAACACCTAATGTCCCTCAAATGACTAAATTAACTGTGCCTAAATGCCACCCAGTAGAAAAAGTTTAAATATTAGAATAAATCTTCAGAAATGAGCCTATGAGTAAGTAAAGGTATCCTGTCCCCTCCTCAAATCCATACACTTAAATCCTAATCCACAGTACCTCAGAATGTGCCCTGATATGGGGACACTCTCTACAGAAGTAATCAAATTAAAATGAGATCACTAGAGTGGGTCCAATTCCAATATGACAGCTATCCTTAAAAAAGAAGCAAAACTGTACACAAAGGCAAAGAGGGAAGATGGATATGAAGAGACAGAGGGAGAAGTTGGCCATCTACAAGCCAAAGAGAGGGGTGAAACAGATCCTCCCCCAAAAGGAACCCATCCTGTGGACACCTTATTTTGGACTTCCAGAGGGTTTTCTGTTGGCTGGTGGGGAGAAGTGCGCTTCTGGGGGGTTTTTCCATCCCTCGACGGGGTTTTGGAGTTGAAAGTCACAGGGGCCCACAATTCACCACCCCAGCACTTTGGAGGTTGCTCCTGTGCCAAGGACTCCCAGGAATCCTTCAACTGCCGTACACTCAAAGTTGAGCAGTTTGAGAGAGACTCTTGGGAAGATGGTGGTGTAGGAGGACGCTGGGCTCACCGCGCGTCCTGCTGACCACTTAGATTCCACCTACACCTGCCTAAAGAACCCAGAAAACGGCCAGAGGATTAGCAGAACGGGGTCTCCGGAGCCAAGCGCAGACGAGAGGCCCACGGAAGAGGGTAGGAAGGGCGGCGAGGCGGTGCGTGCTCCACGGACTGGCGGGAGGGAGCCGGGCGGAGGGGCGGCTCGCGGGCCAAGCGGAGCCCCCGAGTCTGGCTGGCAAAAGCGGAGGGGCCGGACGGACTGTGTTCCGACAGCAAGCGCGACTTAGCGTCTGGGAGGTCATAAGTTAACACCTTATTTTGGACTTCCAGCCTCCAGAACTGTGAAACAATAAATACCTGTTATTTAAGCCACCCAGTGTGTGGCACTTTGTTATTGGAGCCCCAGAAAACTAATGCAAAAAGACATACCCAAGCTAGAAAGGAAGAAGAACAGTTATGTGGTGTAAATAAAATGGCTGAGCTTGGTTTCTAAAAGTCTCAAATTAAACAGGGCAGAAAACTACAGGTGTGCCTCATCTCAAGCAATTCTTAAACAAGGCATTACAAAAAATAAATAAAACCAGGGCCACTAATTATAGAACAAAATCTTGCATTTGTAAGGAGCTTTGGCATTAGTGTGACCAAGTATTTGTACTCCCCCTTTGAGCTACTCCCATTTTTCTCTTCTCCCCTCATTAGCAATGCTCTTCCAAAGCACTGTCTGTTCTCACTGTGCCTGCCTTCTTTTTTGTCCTTATTCTTTAATGAACCCACTCCCGTCACATTTTGCCTATACCTCTTGATCAAAATTGCTCTTGTCAAAATCACTGATGACCTCCACCTCACAAAATTGAAACATCAGTGCTCAGCTTCCCTCTCACTCAGTCTAACAACAGAGTATGATTCAGTGCCTGTCTTCTCCCTCACTTGCTTCATCTAGCCTCAGGGACCCCGTTCTCCTCCACGGGCTCTCCTACCCCTGACACATCCCAGCACTTGGTCCTGGACCCCTTTTTTCTCTGGCTAAAGTCACTCCCTGGGAGATCTCAGTAAAGCCTATGGTCCCTTTAAAAATATTTTTAAAATATACATATAAAAAATATACACATATATAATAAATATATTTTTTCAAAGAGAGTGCACATGAGCAGGGAAAGGGGCAGAGGGAGAGAGACAGGGAGAGAGAGAATCTTAAGCAGACTCCACACTCAGTGCAGAGCCCAACGTGGGGCTCAATCCCATGAACCCGGGATTACGGCCTGAGCTGAAATCGAGTCAGACACTCAACTGACTGAGCCACCAAGATGCCCCGTTAAAAATATTTTTTATATTCAAAATATACACAGAATCCAATTGCTTCTTACCATTCCACCCCTAAAACTTTCATCTAAACTGCCATAATGCCTCATCTAGATTATTGTAATAACCTAATTCATCTGTTTTCACCCATGTCCCAGCATCTACTTCCACACAGCAACTAGATTGATGTTTTTACATATAAATCATATTATATCTGTATTCAACACCCTCCAGGGCTCTCTCACCTCATTCAGAATGAAAGTCAAAGTCTTTAACATCCCCTAAAAAGCATCATGTGATCTGTGTTCACACCTCCTGTCACATGCCCTTCATTCATTCTACTCCAGCCACAGTGGGTCACTCTTCTGTGAACATGTCAAGTGTATGACCATCTCAAGGCCTTTGTACTTTTCTTCCTTGTGCCTGAAGCCCTCTCCCCAGATGTCTGCATAGCTTGATCTCTTTCTTCATTCAGGCACTACTCAAATGCCATAGCATCAAAAGCCCTTTCCTGACCTCTTAGATACCAGATACCTCCTACGTCCCTTCATCTCCTTTACTTTTCCTCTTAGACTTAACACCAACTGTCGCGTGTTTGTGTGATGTCTATACTCTACCATTCTATAAATTCCATAAGAGCAGTAAGTCTCTTTTTGCCCAAATCAACATCATATGGCTTGCCCTAAAGCCGGTGTTAAATAAATGACACTTTGAGAAGTAAACTTTAGATAAGTCATTACAACCATCCATGGATGTACACTGGATATGTTACCTAGACCCTGTCCTCTGAGATTTCTAAAATGGAAATAATTCACTGGTCTGTGATTCTAATCCACAGCCAGGTTGAGAACCACTTCATTAAACTGTAACCTCCTTCAAGAAAAAATTTTTTTTTCATCTTTCAACCTCCAGCACAGCAGTTGAGAAAGTGAATAATAATGTCGATTAAATGAATGAATCCATGAGAAATGGTCATTTAGTCTTTGCCTGTATAGTTAACTAGTTTAACAAGTCTTTTCCATTGCCGTACATCATTAAAGGTTACGGCTCTTCCTTAATATGAAGAAAAATCTTCCTCACCATAACATCCACTCATTGGTCCCAGGTCAGCTGTCTGAAATATACTTGAAGTCCATTCTTCACAGGTAGCTCTTCAAAGATTTAAAAACATGGGGCACCTGGGTGGCTCAGTCGGTTAATCGGCCGACTTCAGCTCAGGGCATGATCTCGCGGTCCGTGAGTTCGAGCCCCGCGTCGGGCTCTGTGCTGACAGCTCAGAGCCTGGAGCCTGTTTCAGATTCTGTGTCTCCCTCTCTCTGACCCTTCCCCATTCATGCTCTGTCTCTGTCTCAAAAATAAATAAACGTTAAAAAAAATTTTTTTTTAAAAGCAATAGTAAGGAGCCCTTTTAATGGGCTTCTTCTCTAGTCAGGACAAATCAAAGCAAATGTAGGAAGTATTAGGCCCTAGACTCATTCCATCTGAGCAGGAGTATCTCAACCACATTATCCTGAATGATATTTAGAGATAAGTTATACCAGAGAGAGAGGAAATGGTTTTTCAGATGTGGCCACCGGCTTAAGCACGTTAGGATAGAAGTACATGAGAATTCCTGAAAATTGGAATTGTGGTTAGACAGGAGGGTAAGACAGAGGGTTGAAACAGGAGAAAGTTAAGAGCACAAAGAGAGAGCTAAGAAAGATCTCCTGAGACCACGTGATAAAGGACTTTGTAGACCAAATTAAAATGATCTGTTTTATGACTTAGTGATATGGAGTTTACAGACAAGAAGGAAAAGGATCAATAACATCAAGTTGCTATTAGCCAATCAGAAGTGGAAGCAAGAAGAAAAACTAGTTTCAAGTACAAGGAAAAATAATTAATTTGGTTCAGAATGTATTTAATTTGGAGGCATCCAGGATGTCCCACTAGAGGTGTCTGTTAAGGAGTTGTAAATGTGCTTTTGGAATCCAGTGGAGAATTGGGCATTTAGAAGTTGGATTTAAGACTGATTTAAACAAAGGTTTAGGTAAGGCAAGCAGTCAGATGAAAAATTTCAACAATGGTTCGCCACAGTGAGACAGCAGGTGATATTCATCATTTGCTTGTTCAAAAGTGTTCATATTATACTCAAATCATGGACTCAAATGTATACTCAAATTGTGTGTAATAAGTAGGTATTACTTTTATTTACATAAAAATAAGAATAAAAGAGAATATGGCTAAGACTCAGAAAGTACATATATAATACAAAGAGAAGGCAACCAAAAGCACAACCCTGGGAAAACCACCACTTTCCAAGAAAAATAAGAAAAGAGGAGCTATCTAAAGAAGGAAAGATATTAATACGGGGTAATACAAGATTTCAGTGTCTTAGAAAGCAAAGTCAGCAGCCTGGAAACAGGGTTAATGCTGCAGAGAAATGGAGTATGATGAAGAATAAAGAAACCACTAATAATTAGGTGATGATTACTGACCACAAAAAGAGATTTAGGAAAATGATTGGGATAAAAGCCAGACTACACTGTGTGGGGGAAAAAAGGTAGAAAACTGAAGAAATAAAGGTGAAGAGTCTGGTTTTGAAAGGAAGGGCAGAAAAAAAGGGCAGAAAAGAAGGGTGGGTTTAAGTAATGGTCTTCCCGTATCCAGGTCCAAGCAGAGAGGGCAGAACTCACTGCTATCAAGACAAATGAGTCACATCATTCTCCCTGTCCTGGAAAAGTCATCAGCTACTGCTACAGAAGAAATAAACCCAAATAGGACAGATCAGCCAGTCTCACAATTATAGTTCCTATTAGTACCTTTAGCTTCTTTGGAGAAGAAATAAGAAAAGAAAAAGAGAAAAAAGAAAAAAGAAAAGGGAAGGGAAGGGAGAGAGCAGGGAGGGTGGGTGAGAAAAAGAGAGAGAGAAAGAGACAGAAAGAAAGAGTCCCCAAAGTTTATGGAACCACTACTAGTCTAAAAGCATTCTTACTTTGTTCTAAATGTTCGGTTCTAGCCAACCGAATTCCTATCACTGGCCACCAAAAAAAGAAAAATGCAATTAAACCTAGCTATCTTGCTGGATTTTTATTTTGAAATATAATCTCAACTATTATATGAAACTAATGAATATATTTAATTGTCCTTCCAAATGAATACAAACATTACTCTCATCTAGAGAGTACACAAATGCTCATCACCATGACGAACTAAAAAAAAGTTCTCATTTTAGCTTCTGAATGCTTGGTGGGAGGTTTGCCTTCGTCCCTTGCACTCTGACAAACATTAATTGGTAATGAAATGATCTATAGGCAGACAGGCAGGCAAGTGGAAGTAATCCCAACAAGCATATCTAACTAACTGAATGATTAGCTTTTCAAAAATCAAGACGTATCTGAAATAGCACTAAATACTCAGTAAAACAGAAAAATAAATTACCTCCCAGAATATCTCAGAACGTCAACATTCCTTTAGTGCTTACATTTACATTTTGGGCTGCTGCTGGCGAACTTTATAAACAACCCATTTGAAATGCTCGCTAATGAGTTCTTGATATTCATAGATTACATTATCATATTGGAGGTTAAGAATATCAAGTACCATGATTAGAACTATAGTATGTTAAAAATAGATATGCATATGTGGTATAGCCATACAATGGAATGCTACTCAGCAATAAAAAGGAACAAACTATTGAATACACCACAATGTGAATCAATCTCAAAATCATTATGCTAAGTGAAAACAGCCAGTGTAAAAAAAAAAAAAAAAAAAGAGAGAGAGAGAGAGAGTGAATGCCATTGAATTCTATTTATATGAAATTCTAGAAAATCCAAGTGGATCTATAGTGACAGAAAGCAGATCAGTGGCTGCCTAAGGACAGGGTGGGGGGAGGAGTAGATTATGAGGGGAAGCAAGAAACCTTTGGGGGTATTTGAAATGGCTATCTTGATTTTGGTATTCATTTCTTAAGTGTATACATACATCAAAACTGGCCAAATTATACACTGCATATTTATGTTGTTCAATGTACTTCAATTAATCTTTAATAAAGTTTTAAAAAGATTGAGGCAATTGTTAGCCTTCCGCTAAAATATCTGAATAACACTTTAGAGCAGTATTATTTACATATGTGCTTTTAAATGGGCTAATACGTCTCAAACACTTAGAACAATGCCTGGCCCACATAACTCTGATGTAAGTCTTTAAGGAAAAAGGGAATACAGAACAAAAACACTGAAAGAGTTGTGGTAAAATGATAGAACTATCGCCCATTGATTTCCATTCGGGATTGTCTTTGGTATATAGTGGTTTTTTTCAACAACAGGGTTCGGCCTTTTATGTTTGAAGTTTTACAGGCTTCTGGTTTACGATGTCATCAGACCCACACCCCTCGCTCTGGCTTAACTCTTCGGCATCCTCTATTCCCAGAACTGCACAGGGCAAGACAGAGACAGAACATGCACTACGTCCAGGGCCCGTCAGGTGTGCTTACTGGGGAAGAACCACGAACAGCTCTCCTCCTTTTTTCTGTCTAAAAAAATCCTTCTTCCAAAAAAAATTTTCCTAAACAAGAATCTAGTTTAGACAGGATGAGCTCCCCCTCACTTGATCAGCCCAGCAGGACACAGTTTGCCAAACAACACAATTTGCACTAAGGACTCTACACAGACACCTCGTCCTCGAGACAAGGAGACCAGTGGCCATGGCCACCTACACACCTGTCTATGGCTGAAACACAGCAGTACAGAGAGCTCATTTTGTTAAAACATGTGCAACACCAGGATCTACCTTGGAGCAGAGGATAGATTTCTAAAACACATGAGAAAGGGATTACTACCCTGAGAAAAAGGAATCTAAAAATGATGGACTAAAGGAGGAAAACATTATAAATAGTTGCTCGGCACACTTGGTAAGATTCCATGTATATCCTGACAGAAGCAGTTGTAAGGAACTAGAGGTACAAGCTCAGGGTAGGCAGAGTGGAAGGCAGTGAAGTTCAGTGGAAAGTGAGATCTCTGAGGACACACATATCCCAGGCTTAGGACTCACTACCTCTGACATCTTTCTCAAGGTATGAATTGCCTTTGAGCTTCAGTTTCCTCAACTCTAAAAGCAAAGGTATGGATAGCTGTGAGGATTACTGTTAATATAAGTAAAGTGCTTCGTACATTTCACTATTCAATAAATGGTACCGGTTATCAAGAAAATCTGGGACGCCTGGGTGGCTCAGTCAGTTGAGTGTCCGACTTCAGCTGAGGTCATGATCTCATTGTCTTTGGGTTTGGGCCCTGCATCAGGCTCTGTGCTGACAGCTCAGAGCCTGGAGCCTGCTTCAGATTCTGTGTCTCCCTCTCTGTCTCTCTCTCTGCCTCTACCCTGCTCACACTCTGTCTCTTCCTCTCTCAAAAATAAACAAACATTTAAAAAAAAAATTTTTTAGAAAGAAAATCAAAGATAATCAACAAAATACTAGAATTAACAAGACCACTCTATAACAAGATACACAATTTCCAAAAACCAATGGCTTTTCAGCCTACCAGGGGAAAATCAATTAAAAAATAAAATGGTAGGGGTGCCTGGGTGGCTCAGTCGGTTAAGAGTCTGACTTTGGCTCAGGTCATGATCTCCTAGTTTGTCAGATCAAGCCCCGCATCAGGCTCCATGCAGACAATGCAGACCTTGCTTGAGAGTCTCTCTCTCCCCCTCTCTCTGTCTTTCCCTGCTCGTGCTCTCTCTCTCAAAATAAATAAATAAACAAACAAACAAAAAGATAAAATGGTAGGGGAAAGCTGCCATAAAAAAATAGTAACAAAAAACTTACAAATACAAAGTCAGTGCTCATGAGACGTACAGAATACTCCAAGCACCAAAGGAAACTAGGTCTTCAAATGCGAAGATTACACTAGAAAGATGACAGTTTTTCCAAATAAGTTAAAAGATTTAACAGAATCCAAGAGAAAATTCCAGTGAGATTTTTTTTAACTTTTCAAAATTATTCTGAAGTTGAACTTGAAGAGTAGTGAGAACAGCAGAAAAATATTTGGAAGAAAAGCAACAAGTATATTATAAAATCATATTACAAAATTCTGTGTGCAATCTTGGTAAAAATAAATAAATAAACAGCATACAAAGTAGCCCAAAAGAAATCAAATACTTTTGAGGATATGTATGTCACTTTTTATACATAAGAGATTAAAAAGAATGTATATACCCACACAATACATGGTACAGAAAACAAATCAATGGAGAAAGGATGAATTACGGGTTGTTCAAAATACTATTTAGGAAACCTGGTTATTCAGAAATAAAGTTAGATGCTTACCTTACATTAAGCACTGAATAAAAATTCTAGAGAAGTCAAAATGAGGGAATAAGTTCACAGCATAGAGTTAAATGAAAAAAAAAATTACCAAACTATGTGCAGAATATTCCAATTTTGTAAACATACATGTATATTTGCCATGAAATATATGCAAAGACATATGAAATATGTGATAGAGACAGGGTTTCCTGATGGTTACAAATGTGAGCAATGGGGCAGCAGCTGGGGCTCACAGGTAGTAATTCTACCAAGCTGGAAGTATTAGGACCAATCTCATTAGAGTCTGGAAGATGAATTCATCAATTAGTAAATGAAATGCCCTAAAATTGTTCCTATTGTTCTTTTTATTAATTTTTCCTACTACAAATGCTAAAATGTTAAAAGTAATGTGCTTATTTGGTAAAATTATGAGTATTTTTATTGCCTCATTTTTCTAGAATGCACACGTACTGCATTTAATTTTCAAAAGGTCAAATGTAAAAAAAAGGCATCGTAAAAAAAATAGAGCAAATAGTGTTAATATTTACCTGCTCTTTAGATATGGTAGCACTTCCCCTGCATACCAAGCTCAGATATGTTTAAGCATCAACGGTTATTTAGTTCAAGTTATTTCCTAGTATGCATTATTGATATGCCCAAGAATTACCAAATAGAAGTCGGCATCAGACTTAAATTTCAAATGGCCAATTTTTTCCACTCTCCATTTTAGGATGTTACATTAAACACCAAAGGGCAATTGTTTTATGTTTACACGGTAGCAATCTTAGGATAAAGTGTTAAATATGACAGCTTAAGAAGGAATGTGTCCTAGAACTAAAGCGTCGAGGATAAAGATTTCTTACTTGTTACAAGAGGAATGTATGTAACTTGAACAGTCATTGAACTGTCCCTTAAAGCCACCATATGAATATAGGCACACAGTAGGGAACTAGAACTCATCATTCCCACAGATGTGACCTAGGCCATCAGCCTGCCCAAAAGAGGAAACCTGCAACTTCCAAAGTACAAAGAAGCAGTTCATGACGCTACTGACATAAAACACCTTCTCAGATGAACTAAAATCTGCACCCTTTTGTCTACTACCCACCAATCCTAATACCATCCTCTAAAAGAGCATTATATTAATGCTTCTAATACGTGACGGCACATAATGCATTTGAAGCTATCATGATTCCCTCAAGTTTTCTCAGAGCTACCCAGCCTCAATTCCTTTGGTCAGTCATCAAGTATTTGGACATACCTTCTAAATACTTCATTTCCTAACTGGCACGTCAAGTCAACATCGCCATATGTCAATATCCCTCTTCAAATATTACTCCTAAATTGAATCACTAACCTAAGTTAAACGTCTACCTTCTGTGAGCCAAGTGCTCTGCTCTTATTAATAGAGCCTAACACACACACCATCAGTGCTTTTAGCAGCCACGTGACATCTGTGGCTTCAAAAGTACTTTTAAGCAAGACTTCTTCATCCTTTTTCAGCAAGACTTCCTCATCCTATGCTTAAACAACTAAATTTCAGAACCCAAAAGGACAGTCTATACTTAGAACAATTATGTTTGCCCATTATTCTAGCCTTTCAAATCATCTTGAATCCCAATTCTGCTTTCCGAGTCATTAGGCATCTTTCCCAGATTTCTGACTTTACAAAATTTGGCTAAGCCTTCCCAAAACCAAAACATCGATTAAATAGTAAAACAACAACAACTCAAAGATTAGATACTAAGACCAAAGGTACACTAGGCCCCCAGCCGTGGTTTTGCTTTTGGTGGTTTCAGTTACCCATAAGCAACCAACCCCAAGGCAGACGATCCCCCTCCTGATGTATAACCAGAAGGTCAATAATAGCCTAATGCAACGTTGTCATTCACCTCACTTCACCTGATCACGCAGGCCTTTTATCATCTCACATTATCACAAGAAGGGTGAGTACAGTACAGTGAGATATAGAGAGATCACATTCATGTAACTTTTACCACAATATACTGTTGTAATTGTCCTATTTTATTATTGTTGTTAATCTCTTACACAAAATGTATAGCACTTTGTCACAGGAATGTATGTACAGGAAAAAACACAGTATATATAGGGTGCAGTACTGTCCAGGGTTTCAGGCATCCACTGGGGGTCTTGGAATATATCCCCTGTGCATGACGTGGGGACTATAGTACTACACTGAACACCTCCCTCCAGATTGGCATCAATTCCTTAAATTAATAACCTTAAGGTACATTTGGGTTCAAATAGCCAACAATCTGCCTAGTGATACGATCATTCAGCATATACTTCTCTTCTTGCCCACAAGGATATGATGTTTCAAACGCCTGAGTAAACATCAAGCAACACCACGTGGGTATCATCCTCCAGATTTCCTGGTGGTCAGCTACCCCTTCAATCCTCAGCCAGCTTCTGTGCTATCACCGTATCGGCTGTGCCTTCTCAGTTTCCTTCTCAATTGCTTCTGGCTCAGCTTGCTTTTTACATGCCGGCGTTTCCCAGAGCCCTCTCCTCAGCACACTGCTCTTGCTGCCTGCTAAGAGCTCAGGTGACCTCATCAACGCCAGTGGCTTCAAGTACCTCTTATGTGCTTGTGGCTTACACGCTGTCTCTCTGTTGCACTCGCAGACATCCAGCTGTCTCTGGGAGAGCGCTATTTGGAAGTCCCTTGGGCACTTTAAACTCACGATGCCAATAATGAACTCATCCTCTTTCTTTCAGCCACCTGGCCTCCTCCTCCTAAATGTTCAGTCTCAATGAAAGGCTAAGCATCTACCCAGCAGCCCAAGGCTAAAGCCCTAGCAGTCCCTGGAGGCTGCGATGTATCATTGAATACTACCACTACCCCGCTCTGTCAGCTGCCCAGCTCTGACTTCTTGTTCTCCCTGTGGGAGAGGCAGCTGTCCCCTACCTGATCTCCCTGCCTCCAATAAGATCCCTCCTTCCTCATCCTCCATTTACCAACAGAATAATCCTAACCTGATGTCAGTGGCTCCCCATAGCTTTCCTGCCTTCCCCACAACCTAGCCATCTCTTGCCACTCCTACCCACGTGCCTTCACTCTAGCCCTTGAAATGGTCATAGGAGTTAAGTCCTCTGTGCTGTTACACAACCTACTTTCTCTGACCGAGAAACGCTGGCCTCTGTGCATTCCAGAAAGCACTTCGGGAAATCTTTCAAAACTCAGCTCCAAAAGGACTTTCTCTGAGGCCAGGGTTCCTTAATCTGATTCAGTCGCCCCTTCTCCTTGCTTCCGTGTAACCCTGTGCACAACTCCCTCACAGCATGTAACCCGTCTGTACTGTAATAATCATAGACTTAGGCATTATTGGTTTCCCAGTGAAAGAAATACAGGATATGAACTCATTACATGCTAGATGAACAGATAAACATATGAATGGCCACTGAAAAAGAAATAACACAGAATGAAGTAGGACGATCTTGAAATTTCAAAAACACAATCTTAGAACAAAAGACTGTCATTCCAAGCCCAAGAATTCTTAGTCATTTTGCAGTTGCTTTAGTATTTTTGTCAGCCAAACACATGATAGACTTCACTTATTGGAGGAATTTAGTAAGGTACTATGTACCAAACAACAGTGTTTTTAAAAATTGAATATTTTCCTAGGGGCGCCTGGATGGCTCAGTTAAGCATCTGACTCCCAGTTTCAGCTCAGGTCATGATCTCACAGTTTATGAGACCAAGCCCCACATGGGACTCAAGGCTGAGAGACTGGAGCCTGCTTGGGATATTCTCTCTCTCTCTCTCTCCCCCTCCCTCCCTCCCTCTCTCTCTCAAAATAAACTTTAAAAAAGTAAAAATTAAAATAAATAAAAATTAAATTTATTGCTATTTTATGTGTTAAGTAATTCTATATATTTTTAGACCATATATTTTTACAGTCTAAATAACTAATTGCTTTCTCTGGGTATTATATTATCTCAAGACATGTGGACAGGAAAAAATTCTAGAGAAATATATTTTCAGTGTATACTGAATGGTATCCTTACTACAATGAGGAGCTTATATATGTAAGAAAAACATTAAATGAAAATACCTAAACAGAAAATTCTCCAAAAAACTAAGTGATATGAAAAATATTGACTCTCAGTAGTGATTAAAGAAATGTTAATTACATCAGTGAGACAGCATTTTCCACCATCAAGTTAGTAGCAATAAGTAACAATTTCCAGTGTTGCCCAGGATATACTTCACATTCTTTGACCTAAGATTTTTGCTGCAAGTAATGTATCTTCAATAATAAGAAACTCAATGTTTTATGTTATTATAACATTTGTACATTACAAACAATTAAAAACCTCAGCACCCCAAATTAAATATACTCATTCATTCAAGAAGCATTTATTAAGCATTTACTGTCTCAAGCCCTGTTTGAAATGCCAGGGATAAAGTAGCTTATTTTCAAAGAGAAAGAGAGAGGAAGGGAAGAAGCAACTGGCTTGTCTTGATGGAGCTTGCAACTTATTGGGGGGGGGGGGGGGGTCATAAAAACAAAACAAAAAAATAATTAGAATATATATTATAATGGATGCTGAAAAGTGCTGTGGAGAAAAATGAAAGCACAAAATGAGGATAGAAAGGAGGAGGTTGCTATTTTTAACAGGAGTCCCGAGAAAGCCCTACTGAGAAGATGACAAGTGAGTAGAAACCTGAAGCACATGAGGGAGAAAAGCCAAATAGCTGAATGAAGGAAGTTGCAAGCAGAGCAAAGCAGAGGCCCTGAGACAAGAGCTCACATAACACATTCTAGAAAGAGCAAGGAGACTGGAGAGGCTGAAGCAGAATTAAGAATGGAGAGAGTCCTATGAAACAGGCTTTCTCAAGCGTCATTAGAGGCTTAATGGGAAGTTGGACCACACTGGGTCCTATAAGCCACCAGCTTTGGTTCTGAATGAAGCCTTCAAAGAGCTATGAGTAGTAGAATAACCCTTTTTTGGACTTATGTTTTAATGTGATCTCTTAAGGGCTCTGTTGAGATTAAACTAAAGGAGATCTAGACGGGAAGTTATAATCCAGGCAAGAGACGATGGTGGTGTGGCCCAGAAGGTGAAAAGTTCTGACGCTAACTATATTGAAGCAGGACAACAGAGTTTGCTGACAGACTGGATATAGGAAGTAGGAGAAAAAGAAGTCTGTGGAGACTCTAAAGTTTTAGGCCTGAGCCACTGGAAGGGAGGAGTTCTCATTAGAGGAAATGGGGAAAGAGTAGGTTTGGAGCAGTTTCAGGAGCTCAGGTTCAAACGTGTCAGGTTGGAGTTCAACTATCCAAGTGGAGACACCAAGGCTGTGCAAGCTGGGAATCCAGGGAAAGGTCCAGTGAGGAGAGATGTAAATCTGAGAGCTGTCCACATGTAGATAGTATTTAAAGCTAAGAAACTAGACGATACCACCAAGAGTGTGAGGATGACCAAAAAAAAAAAAAAAAAAAAAAAAAAAAAAAAAAAAAGATAGGAGGGCCAAGGATTAAGCCTGGAAAGCCCCAGTGTAAGGAAATCAGGGAGATGAGACAGAATCAGTAATGACTGAAGAATCACAGTGTAGAGAGACACCAAGACAGTGAGGTGTGCCTGAAGCCAAGTAAAAGTTTTAGTGGTGACAGAGCAACCAAGTCCAGGGCTTCTGACAAGGCAGGGAAAGGTGAGGAACAACAGCTGGATTTAGCAAAGAAAAGATCATTGTTCACCTAGACAAGAGCATATGCAGTGAAATGGTGAAGTAAATGACTTACAAGCAAAGGTAGACATTCAAATGATGCAATATTTTGCAATATATTACATATTAAGATATTTATAACTATTATGGACATATTTACAAAGAAGTGTTAGTGGCACTGGAAAATGGTTATAACAAGAGAGGAAAAGACACAAGACAAGCTCACTTGTGGTTTTGAAAAGAAAAATAAAAAAAGAAAGAAAATGTGCAAGTGGAAATGTGCTAAAACATTAATACCAGATATCCCCAAGTGGAAGAACTACAGCTGACTTTTTTTATACTTTATTTTCTAAAATTTTCACAACACACAACCTCAATAATTAGAAAAATACCCCTAGGGCCGCCTGGGTGGCTCAATTGGTTAAGTGCCCAACTTCGGCTCAGATCATGATCTCGCACTTCCTGAGTTTGAACTCCACATCAGGCCCTGTGCTGACATCTCAGAGCTTGGCGCTTGCTTCAGATTTTGTGTGTGTGTGTGTCCCTCCCCCACTCATGCTCTGTCCCTCAAAAATAAATAAAATGTTAAAAATTTAAACATGAAAAAAAAGAATACCCCTATAAAATACTTTTGTAAGTTAACAAATTTCTTATCCACCTCCTAGCCCTTTCATACTTCAGTCCATCCCTTCAGAAACACTGTTTTTAACTTCAACGTGCATAATAACTGCTATCTGCATTGCATTAAAATTTACAAAGCATTTTCAAATTCATTAGATTCTCCCAGTAACTCTAATGTAGATAAGGCAGGAGTTACTATATTCATTTTCAGACAAAGAAAGACTCAAAGAGAATGATTTGCACATGGTCACATAAAACGGTGACCAAGTACAAATTTGAATATTGATTGCCCACCTTTGATACTACACCTACTCTAACAAGAAGACACTTTGCAGTTAGAGCAAAGTATACACACCACTCTCCTCCTCTTAAGTAGCAAACATTGGAAAACATTAACCAAAAAGGCTGACCATACTTTCTTTATATTACCATGTTTATCTGTTCCAATGTCTATTTCAGAGAGAAACACTCATTAATTCCCATGTTTCCGTCTTCCCTCAGGCCTTAGGCTCCTAGAGAGGGATGACAAGGTCCTCTGCATCCTGTATTAGCAGCAGCATCCTGCCTAGTACCTGGTGTACAGAAGATAACAGAGAAATGCTTTCTGATACACTTCAGGCTAATGGGAGGAGCTCACGCCCCACTGGATGTGATTATTGCGGGAGTTTCTAAAATGCCCTGCAGAAACAGCAATCAGCTTGAGTTATAGCTGAAGGAGTTTTAACGATGAAACAGATCCCTGGGTTTAAGGCAGTAAACTGTACTCCTCCCCTTCTAACTAGGACAGTTCAGGGTATAACATAACCCTGAAGAGCTGGCTGCAACAAAGATTGCTGGGCCACAACCCCAGGGCTTCTGATTTAGCAGGCTGTGTGCAAGGCCCAAGAACTTGCATTTCTTACAAGTTTCCAGGTAATGTTAACACTACTAGTCCTATGATCCCACTCTGAGAACCACTGACCTAGAGAAAAGACCTATAAAAGTGAAGATGTGAATAAGCAATAAATAGTATCCTGAACTCCAGAGCTATAAACTGAGTTGAGAATAGACTTCAATATATTCTGATCGCTGGGTTTTTATTTCAGTGTCTTAAATCTGGTACAAATGAGAGAAGATGTCAATTAAGATTAAATGTACTATAAAGATCAATTTCTTTTTATAATTTAAAAAGTGGAAGCCACCCACACTACTTTACTTTCAAGGCAGTGATCAGTGCTGCCAGAAAAGAGGACCTACATCTTACTCATCTTTAAAACCCCTAAAGTGTCTTCAACGTAAAGATATTTAATCACTGTCTGTTGAAAAAGATGATGAAATCCTGCCCTCAATGAGCATATCATGTACTTGGAGGAGTGGGGGAGGATGTTCCGAGCCTCTGGTAAAGCATATGACCTTTGCATGACTTAGAAAATGATGTCTCTTCTGGACTATAAATTGGGAAAAGGTATTCCTTCCTGCAGATGGACGCCCACCTGTGCCAGGACAGCTGGCTGGCTACATGCACACAGGACAGATTCTAGCTCTTACTTGCCCCCCTAGCTGGGTGCCCTTCTTCAGGGCACAACTTACCCAACCATACAGGATGGTCCTGTGCGTGCAAAACATTTGTAGAACAGCATACACATGCCCGAGAGTAAACAATGGGCTGCGACTAGAACTCAGAGAAAAGATCCTTTGTCTTTAGCAGTTAAGGGGTTGAGGCGTTAAAGAAGGATACAGGAATTAATCCTGGCTGGGCAGCTTCCTTTGTCTGAGATGTTCTATCGCCACCAAGCACAACCTTCATCCAGCAAACCCCTACCCTTCCTTTAGGACTGGGCTTAAACGTCCTTTCCTCGGGAATCCCCTGACCCTGGACTAGGAGAGCTATACACCCGTCCTGCACACAGCAAACCACACCACGATGGTAAACATGATTGTATGATGGGCTATGTTGTTTCCATTCTGCCCTCACAAGATTATAAAGCTCAGTGTGGGCAGGGCCATATGCATGGTGCACCATTTCACCACCACCAGTAGCTGGTAGTTAAGTACACAATAAATATGGGTTTAATATTGAAATATTACAGGTAGCTTAGATTAAGAAATGCAAAAAGGGACAAGAAATATCCATGGTTTCTTCAATGGGGAGGAAAAGGCAACCCAAATTTGGCTGGTGTTTTCTGACAATAAAGAAGAAGATCCAAGGCACTTCTGAAGAATGCACTATGATAGGAAAATGTGCCACTCTATACTATGCTCTGCTATTTCCATCCCTTGTGCTAAAATATGACACTTCACAGAACTGTCAACTCTTAGTTTTACATTGTAAATATTGATGGTGTGAAGACTTGTTCGCATTTGCCTAAAACATGAGAAACGGTTCTCAGCGGAAGGACTTGAAATGGAAAATTCACCTCCACAAGCCTCGCAGAAAAGATTATCTCAACTGCTTGAAAACAGAGGCTGGGTCCTAACCCCTTTCAGGGCAGTGTGACTTTAGAATCTCTGACACCCTCCCCCACAGCTCATGACCTTCAGAGACCACCTGCTCAAAGTTTCTCAACTGTTGCCATCCGAATCTGAAACAGAAGATATGGCCATTTGCAATTCTCCTGATTTATGCAGACGTGGAAGACCCAATCTCTTACCTAATCTACAAATGCTGTATAATAAAGTTCTGCTCTATCACCCCTGCCTTGCCTCTCAGTTGAAACTCAAGCTATCCCCACCGTTCCACAGGAACCACTCTGGCATTGAGCACCAACAACCTGATGGTCAGATTCAATATTCTATTTAATCCTCATCTTACTGGAGTTTCTTTGGGCACTGACACCACAACCACCCCTTTCTTCTTCCAAGGCTTTTCTCACCTTCCTCACACTCTGTACAGTCCATTTCCCTCACACTAGCATTACTTACATGTCTCCTTTGCGGATGCCTTGATTTCTACCGCCTTTAATGTTAGTAAAACCTTACCTTTCATCCTCTTTGTTCCCACTCTCTGGACGAGCATCCAATCCAGCAGTTTCAACCGTGTCTTTTGTTCAAGTTCAAGTGAACTTGAACAGACCCCTGAGCAACAAGGCCTGATACCCATTAGTTGCCTAATGACCAACTCTACTTAAAGTCAACCTCTCCAGAACCAAGGTCCTCATCTTGTCTTCCTCACTTTCATTCTCAAGGAGGTTAGAGGCACCATCTTCTCCTCAAGCCAGGACCATTCCCTCACCCTCCACATCCACTTACTGAAAATTCTACCTTCTCCCAGCACACCCGCTGTGCTATCTTCATGGCTGCTTCTTGGCTGAGGTCCATTATCCTTTATCTGGACTATTACAATTGCTCCTAGCAGGTCTTACCCCTTTCTATCTCCTAGCCCTCTAATATGGATTCCATATTGTTGCCAAAGTAGAGCATACTTTATTGCTCCTGATTTTTACATCCTTCTATTGCTCCCCAACACCCACCAAATGAAGACCAGCTTATTAGCATGATATCGAGTACCCTATGATCAAGCTTCTTCTGCTTGCCTCGCAGACTCATCTCTCACTAAACTCTCCAGAGCATGCTGTATTCCAGTTACAAGCTGTTTTGTCTCTCTGCCCTTTTTCAACCTATATTCTACACCAGAGATGTCCTTTCTAGCCCACACTCACATATGATCCTTGCCCACTTGGCAAATTCCTCTCCATCTTTCAGGTCTCATTCACTTCCTCTACAGGGCATTTTTATGATCTTTCTCACTAGATGTGACATCCCCTTTCTCCTTTCATGGCACCCAATCACTGCAATTGTTTACATTTCTGTCTCACCCTTACCCAATTAAAATTTTTTTAAATTTGTAATTTCACATCATCTGACATGTCGCCTGGCACATAGTATAAGCTCAATAAATGTCTGTGGAATAAAATCTGTTGGCAGGACATTATCATCCTCAAGATTCAGAGACCAGTGGAATCGTATTATGCAGGATTTGAGAGCAGTGAACTAAGAATCAAGCTATTTTCTGATTTAATTTTCAAAATTTAAATAATGCAAACATAATCCACTTACTTCTGTTCTTTTTACTCTCATAACTCTATCTTCTAATACTTTACTCCAATTCTGAATCATCTGTTGGCCTTTATCATTTTTTCCTCTGGCAGTTCCATTAAGTCCTATTATTCAATGAGTCAAAAATTCCATTCCATTCAATTCTTGGATAAGCCTATCCTCTGAAGAAGCTCTGAAATCTCCCCGTAGACCCTTTCTGAAATATCACAATCTAGGTCTACTAATCCAGCAATAATCAACTCTCACATTTATATAGATTTATTTTTCCTTTAATATATAGTAACTTCATCCTCACAACAGAAAAAGGTAGGTCAGTTTTTATTACTGTCATTTTACAAGCAATTAACTCGGGCCAAGAAATCCATAGGATGCTTATCCTTCATAACTTTCCCCACACACAGGCCTGAGAAATTAATTCTGCACATTCTGATGTCCAGTCTTCATTTTTTTTTTCTTTAAGCACCATTTACCCAAGTCACATCCTGTTGTCCTCCCTCTGCTGGCACACTGACTTTACGTTTTATTTCTGTCTCCCAACCTATAGCTTTCCTGTCGATACCTGTGCTTCCACTCTACTGATCTGATCACCAGCTGAGTATTCCAAAGTAATCTTTTTTCTCCCTTTTTTGGCTCCATCATCCAATGACTTGACAAAGTAAGTTGTATTTTATGAGTTTCACCCCTGAGTCCAATGCTCTGCAAAAATCTAAGTGAAACTTTATCCATAACCCAGTTGTCTTTTTTTTTTTTTCCTGAACTCCAGCAATTATAACTTGACTAGTCCCAGGACAATTTTCTGTGCTCTTTTTCCTTCCCTTGCTTTCCTCCAAAACCAAGCAAGGAAAATCAGAGTCTACATAACTCAGTTAATCATGACTACTTTTATAAAAATACTGATCTGGGGCGCCTGGGTGGCGCAGTCGGTTAAGCGTCCGACTTCAGCCAGGTCACGATCTCGCGGTCCGTGAGTTCGAGCCCCGCGTCAGGCTCTGGGCTGATGGCTCGGAGCCTGGAGCCTGTTTCCGATTCTGTGTCTCCCTCTCTCTCTCTGCCCCTCCCCCGTTCATGCTCTGTCTCTCTCTGTCCCAAAAATAAATAAAAAAACGTTGAAAAAAAATTAAAAAAAAAAAATACTGATCAATGAGGGTGAAACTCAAACTCCTGGGGGAAAAAAATATCAGGTTTAGAATTACAGATTTTTCCATCATTTTCAACATTCTCTCAGATTATTGAGAGCTGGCCTTTGTTTCCAGCCTCTGACCCCACTCTTACAATCCTCCCTAGCTCACAGTTCTGTTCTAGTGTGTGCCATTCACCTCTGTTTCTTTCTTTTTTTTTTTTTAAGTTTATTTATTTTAAGAGAGAGAGCATGCGCACACGTGGAAGGGGCAAAGAGAAAGGGAGAGAGAGAACCTCAAGCAGGCTACTTACTGTCAGTGCAGAGCCAGATATGGGGCCTCAAACTCACAAACCATGGGATCATCACCTGAACCCAAATCAAGAGTCAGTCACTTAACCAACTGAGCCACCCAGGTGCCCCACCTGTTTGTTTTACTAAATAGTGGAAAGGGACAAACGGGCAAGACTGAACACAAAATACTTACTTTATGTCTGTGCTCACAGGAGTTTGGCCTACAATTCCACACCTCTACTTCGGAGGACACCTCCCCCCTACCTCCCAGGACAAGCAGACCCTTACCCTCAGAGCCTGAAAAACACCTGCCCTTCTCCCTTTGCTCTCAAAAATAATGTCAGAGAGAAACCGTGATCAATTCTATAAAACTGTCTCAGCTAGTTAGACCAGATGGCCAGGAGCAAATTTAGCCCCTATGATCCTGCTTGGCCCCTCCAAATTCCAAAGAAAGCTCTAACTCCCAGTCAGTCATCTTACAAATGTTGCCAGTCATCGGAAAGAATATAAATGGATCTGTGCATCACCATTTCTAAAAACACAACGAGCCACAGGCAAGCTCAATACAACCCTCCTCTATGAGTCATTTATTCCCACTTTTGGGGGGAAAATTCAAACGAGACCTCAAGGAATTGAGTCACATGCAATTTCTAAAGTTAGTGCAACAAAGAGTAGAATTAATTGAAGAGAAACTTCCTCAACTTTTTGGCACCTTCCTGCCTTTCATTTCAGTATTTCTTTGTTAGGCTGCAGACTCCTATTCTGTTCTTTCTAGGTGTACCTGTGTGGTCCATGTGGTCATCTAAAGGATCAGATGGGACACCTGGGTGGCTCAGTCAGTTAAGCATCTGATTCGGCTCAGGTCATGATCTCGCAGTTTGTGGGTTCAAGCCCCACATCAGGCTCTGTGCTGTCAGCTTGGAGCCGGGAGCCCACTTGAGATTCTGTGTCTCTCTCTCTCTCAAAAATAAACATTAAAAAAAAAAAAAATTAAAGGATCAGTCTAGTTGTAGTGACCAAAAAGCATCACTCCATTGGCCATGTCTTTCACCCTGAAGGTTCAAGTAGATTCCTCATTACTAAGAATTAGTGTTACAAGACTTCTCATTTCAGAAAAAAGAAGTATGTTGTGTATATTGAGGCCGGGGGCTGGAGGTAAGGCTTTAGGTTTGTCCTGTTATAACTGTTCAACCTGAGGATATCCAAGAAGCAGCTTCCCATGGAAACGTGGAGGAACGAATCATTCCCAAGTGATAGGTAAAGTTGGAGAACACAGATTACACTACTAATTATATTGATAAACTCTGAAGTTAAACACAGCTGTTTGTTGAGCACTTGCCCTGATTTCCCCAATTGCAATGCTCTGCATGCTCCCACACGTGCCTTTGATCTGATTCTCTCTCATTTCAGTCTGTCCTGGGACTTGTACTATGGGAGAGGAAGATGAAAATCCAAGGAAGATGGATGAGGTCCAGAACACAAATACTCTACAGTTCAAGCCTGGGTAAAATTCAGAAGTTACAGCATTCACACACAAAGGAACTGTGTCTGGCCATTCTTCCCAGAGGGGCTATGGGCTAACCTATTTTTGCTACAAAAATTAAAATGACCCATCACCCTGATTCCTAACAATCTTCCTAAAAACAGTATTCAATCCTCATATCCTGCCCAACGTAATCACTCAAAGTAGGTCAGAAATGTTGCTTCCTTCCCATCATTGATTTTCATTAAGAGGATGGACTTTCTGGAACACTAAAAGGAAAGATAAACACCCAATACAACTACCAATGACACCCCCTGTAAATTTTTGGCACATTAAGTCCAGCTCCCCTCAAAGCAGGAGAAAATCTCATCACCCATAATTATTCTTTCTGGCTGTAAATCAACAGTAATCTCGAACCACAAAATAAACAGTGGCAATGCTTCATCCAGATGAACACCTCCCAAAAGGAGCATATTCACTCTGTCTTTTCTAATTTTCTAGATCACCAACCCGCCTCTTCTCTAAGTACACACTCTTTTATTCTCCCTAATTCATATCCATATTTTGCCAGAAGGATGCCAAGTGATACCACACACTGGCTTAGCAAGTCCCCAGGGCCTCATCAGGAAGCTGAGCGCGGGCGAGGGGGAAGAAGGGGTTGGTAGAGACCCCACAAGGTCTAGGGGAAGCCAGGGGACTGGAGAAAGGGCGAGGAGGGGCGGGGAGCGGGGGGAGCGGGGGGAGCGGGAAACCCTCCTGTGGCAGTATCTGGCTCTCTGCAAGAGGTGTGAAGAGACAGGTCTCCAAATCCCAGCAGCGGGGCTTCCCCAGTCTCCCCGCCATCCCACTCGCTGAAATCTCTCCCAAGGCCCCAGGTCCTCAAGCCTGGCACTCTGAAGAGGGCGCCGCAAAGTCCTTCAGTGCCCTGAGAACAGGAGCGCGAACGGAAAAAGCATCACCCAAAAGACAGCAAAGCCACACACCCTCTCTCGGCCAGCCTCCCGGGGCGGGCAACTTCATCCCTGCCACAAACCAAAGCCCCTGTCCCCCAAGGAAGGCAAAAGGTGAAGGCGGGGAGGGGGACGAACGGGCACCAGCCTCGCCCCTATCCTCCCGCTGGTCCTCCCCCTCCCCCGCAAACTCCAGGTAAAGGACCAGGTGCGGCTCACCTCCAGGCAAGGAGGAAGCGGGCGGCCGGAGGAGGAGGGCAGGTCCCCAGCCCAGGCCGCCCGGCAGCCGGCGAGCGCCCAGCAGCAAATCCAGGCGGGGCTCCAGGGCGGCGAGAGCCCGGAGCGGGGAGCCCCCGCCCGCCGCCCCCGGCCCCTCCCCCGCGCCGGCCCCGGGGCGAGGAGCCGCATCTCCGTCCCGCTGCGGTCGGCCGGCCGGCAGGAAGGCAGCCTCCCCGGGTGGGGCGCGCTCGGCTCGCCGCGCGCTCGCCCCCTGCCCGTCCGCCCGCTGACAGCTCGGCTGCGCTCGCTGCCGGGCAGCCGGCGCCGGTGCTCCCGTCACGCCGGAGGGAGGGACCGCGGGGCGCGGGCGCGGCGCGGGGGCGGGACGCGGGGCGGAGACGCGGGGGCCTGGGCGCAGGTGGCGCGGGCGGGGGCTGCGGCCCGGCCGAGCGAGTCCAGTCCGGAGGGGGCTGCGCCGCCGCCGGGTCCGCGCCTCGCGACGCCGCGGAGGGCGAGCGAGGTCGGGGCCTCCCTTGGTGTCCCCGGTCCCCGCGGCCTGCCAGGAGGGGCGCTCCAGGGATGGAGCCAGAGTAAAACACTGGACACCAGGATATTGTTTATCCGGCGGCGCCGTTTTAAAACCTCCCAACTGACCCGCATCACACACACTCCCAGATGCGCCCTAGGAACAGCCCTGGGTGAGCATCCAAGCTAGAGGGCGTCAGATCGATTTTTTGGTGATTAGGGTTTGCGTGATATGGCAGGGAGGAAAGGGGAATGAAATATCGATGCAGTTGGTGACTCAGTTTTCTCACCTGCTTAACGAAAACAGTGACCATACCTACCCCCGTAGGGTTGTGAAGAGAATTAAATTAATCGACGTGCATGAAGCACTTAGGCAGTGCCTGGCAAGCAGTAGATGCGGCACGGGTTGGTAGTAATAGTAACCACAAGTACGGCTACTCCTCGGGTCATTTCATGGGAACCGTATCACCTTGGGCAAGAAACCCCTTTCGTTTCTGGAGGAAGCAGTTTTTCCATAAGTACGATTACTGGGGTGGTCTTCATGTTTTCTTTCATTGAAAACATACTGAACTGGGTAGTGGACACCAACTGGTGCACGAAATGGGCATGATGCCTTCCTCACTTTGGGGGATCCCAGAGGTCCCTTCTTGACCTGCAATTCTGTGATTACATGAATTATCCTGTTATTCAACAGGAGCACCCAAGTTTCTGAAAATTGCTCTCTCTCTCTCTCTCTCTCTCTCTCTCGTCTGGTTGTAATAATAATGCATGTTTATTGTAAACATTTTGGAAAATACTTAAAAGCATCAGGAAGAATGTAAAAATTAGTAGGGATCCCACCAATGAGACAGGACACCGGTAATGGTATTAGCATCTCGAAGACGTTTCTTCATGGTCTTTTAACTGCCTGTGTACTACAAAACTAGAATTATAATCCGTAACTTCTATTTTCCCTTAACAAGGTGAATATTTTCTCAAGTCATTGAAGTCTCTGCCAGCACAGCTCTTTTTTTTTTAAGTTTATTTATTTATTTTGAGAAAGAGAGGAGGGGGGAGGGGGAAAGACAGAGAGAGGGAGAGAGAATCCAACGCTCAAACGTGGGGCTCCAACCCAGGACCTGTGAGATCATGACTGAGCTGAAACCAAGAGTCAGATGCCTAACTGACTGAGCCACCCAGGCGCCCCTCTGCCAACACAGCTTTAATAGTTGTCTGATAACGTCTGCTCTTTGGAGATAACACGATTTTCTATCAGATATTAGGCATTGTTTCTCAAGTATTTGATGTTATAAATAATTCTAGAATGACTGCCATTGGTACATAATCTGTTCACACCTCTACTTTTAATTTCCTATGATGCCTTTCTGCAATTGATGTCAATGGATAGCGTTGTGTGTGTATTTTTAGGTTTTGATGAATAGTGCACAAATTCCCAAATTCCAAAAATTGTATATCAATTGTTTCCAGCAGTTTGAGTATTTCTTTCACATCATTCTAGATTGTAATAAAACTTTAGATATTTACCATTTTGGTAGAAGATGAAAATGCTATCTTATTAGTATTTTTAAATGTATTTTTACAATTTGTGACATTAAATAGTTTTTCATATGTATTTTTACTGACTGTATATTTCCTTCTCTTGTCAGTGCACATGAACTTTCCACTGGCACTCTGGCTATTTTTCCATTAAAGTTCCATCTTTTTTTATTGGTTTGTAAGCAATCTCTTTTAATTTTTTTTTTAATTTTTATTTGAGAGAGAGAGAGAGAGAGAGAGCAAGCAGAGGACGGACAGAGAAAGGAAGAGAGGAAATCCCAAGCAGGCTCCTCACAGTCAACCTCGAGCCCTATGCAGGGCTCCAACTCGATATCCGTGAGATCACGATCCTGAGCCAAAACCAAGAGCCAAATGCTTAACCAGCTGAGCCACTCAGGCACCCTAGCAATCTTGTAAGTTTTGTGTACCACACCTTGTTTACCACATATGTCACAAATACATTTCTGTGTTTGTAGTCTTTTAATTTTGTTTCAGGTGGCCTTTTTTGCAGAAGATTGTCATTTTTATGTACTCAAATATAATGTTTCTTTTTGTGATTTCTTCTTATGTTTTATCTTTAGAGACACCTGTGCTTCTACAGATCGTGTAAATGATCCTATAATTTCTTATTTAGTTATTTTCTTTTTATATATTTGTTATTCTTTAATCCATCCAAACTGTGTGAGTCAGATTATATATATTTTTTTTTTATCTGAGCAAGACTTAACAACATGGCTAATGGATAGTTTCTTTCCTTGTAAAAATAAAGATTGTCCTACTCGATGCACATAGGTTACGTGACAATTACAGATTTTCCAGTGAGACATATTATCACTGTCAATAAACAATTTTCTCATTAACAACAAAGTCACAGAAAGAGAAATCTAAAAAACAATACCATTTACAATTGCACCAAAAAGAATAAAATACACAGGTATAAACTTAACTGAGGTGGTAAAAGACCTGTACTCTGGAAACTATAAAATATTGATGAAAGCAATTGAAGATGAAACAAGCAAATGGAAAGATACTCCATGCTCATGTGTTGGAAGAATTAACATTGTCAAAATGTCCATATTACACAAAGCAATTTATAGATTCAATGCAATCCCTATCAAAATACAACAGCATTTTTCAGCGAACTAAAGCAAATTTGTATGAAACCATAAAGGACCCCAAATAGCCAAAGAAATCGTGAGAAAGAAGAACAAAACTGGAGGTATCACAATTCCAGATTTCAAGATATACTACAAAGCTGTAGTAATCAAAGCAGCATGGTATTGGCACAAAAATGGACACAAAGATCAATGATTAGGTCAGAATAGAGACTCCACAGAAATAAACCTACATTTATATGGTCAATTAATCTATGACAAGGGAGGCAAGAATATAAAATGGGGAAAAAACAGTCTTTGCAATAAATAATGCTGGGGAAAGTGGACAGCTGCATGTAAAAGAATGAAACTGAGCTACTTTCTAATACTATACATAAAAATAAACTCCAAATGGATTAAAGACCTGAACGTGAGACCTGCAACCATAAAAATCCTAAAAGAGAACACTGACAGTAACTTCTCCAACATTAGCCATAACAATATTTTCTAGATTTTAGGAAATCTAGAAACAAAGGAAACATCAAGGAAACAAAAGCAAACATCAACTATTGGAACTGCATCAAAATAAAAAGTTTTTACACAGTAAAGGAAACCATCAAGAAAACAAAAAATCTTACTGAATGGGAGAAGATATTTGCAAGCAACATATCTGATAAAAGGTTAATATCCAAAATATATAAAGAACTTATAGGGGCGCCTGGGTGGCTCAGTCGGTTAAGCGTCCGACTTCGGCTCAGGTCATGATCTCATGCTTTGTGGGTTCGAGCCCCGCATCAGGCTCTGTGCTGACAGCTCAGAGCCTGGAGCCTACTTCAGATTCTGTGTCTCGCTCTCTCTCTGCCCCTCCCCTGCCCACGCTCTGTCTCTCTCCATCTCAAAAATAAATAAAACATTAAAAAAAAAGAACTTTACAACTCAACACCAAAAAACCAAACAATTAAAAAATGAGCAGAGAACCTGAATAGATGTTTTTCCGAAGAAACACACAGATGGCCAACAGACACATGATAAGAGGCTCAACATCACTCATCATCAGGACAATGCAAATCAAAAGCACACCTGTTAGATTGGCTAAAATCAAAAAGACAAGAAACAAAAAGTGTCGGCAAGGATTCGGAGAAAAAGGAAGGAGCGCTACACCGTTGGAACAATGTAAACTGGTACAACCACTGTGGAAAATAGTTTGAAGTTTCCTCAAAAAATTAAAAAAAAAAAAAATAGAACTACCCTACAAGCCAATAATCGCACTACTGGGTATTTACCCAAAATTGTGAAAACACTAATTTGGAAAGATATATGTAACTCTATTTTTATTGCAGCACTATTTACAATAGCCAGGACATTTATAATAGCCAAGCAACCTAAGTGTGCACCAATAGACAAATGGATAGAAAACCTGTAGAATTATATATACACATATATAAACAAATAATTATATATATATAATATAATTATATATATAAAAGAATAAATTACATAGCCATAAAAAATGATGAGATCTGTACCATTTGAGGCAACATGGATGGATCCAGAAAGTATTATGCTAAGTAAAATAAGTCAGACTGACTTATACCATATGATTACACTCATAAATGGAATCTAAAGACAAATACATATGATTACACTCATAAATGGAATCTAAAAAAAATGATAAACAAACAAAGAGCAGAATCAGAAATATAAATACAGAGAATTGAAGGTTGCCAGAAGGCAGGAGGGAGGAGGTTGAGCAAATGGGAGAAGAGGAGAGGGAGATACAGGCCTCCAGTTATGGAATGAGTAAGTCATGGGAATAAAAAGCAGAGGAAAACGAATAGAGTCAATGATATTGTAATAGTGATGTAATGGGACAGGTGGTAGATACACTGTGGTGAGCACAACATAATGTATAAACTTATCAAATCGTTAAGTTCTACACTTGAAACTAATGTAACATTGATGTAACATTGTATGTCAACTATATATAATAATAATAATAATAGTAATAATAATAATAATGTTTTTCATAGCAGTCTTACCTATAGAAAAGATCTTGACTTTAGGTAATTAAAACCACCACAAGATTGACAGAGAAAGGAAAATTAAAAAAAAACAAAAACAACTCTGGTTCTCTTGTACCTGTTTTAGAATCTAACAGCAGTTTATTCAAATGGTTTGTGACTTTCTGATCAATACCCTTACTTTAAAAAATCGAGTTTATGGAAGTTCTAGCATCAGCAATCAGAAGTCAAAGGCATCAAAATTGGCAAAGATGAAGTTAAGCTTTCACTTTTTGCAGATGACATGATATTATACATGGAAAATCCAATAGACTCCACCAGAAGTCTGTTAGAACTGATACATGAATTTAGCAAAGTTGCAGGATACAAAATCAGTGTACAGAAATCAGTTGCATTCTTATACACTAATAATGAAGCAACAGAAAGACAAATAAAGAAACCGATCCCATTCACAATTGCACCAAGAAGCATAAAATACCTAGGGATAAATCTAACCAAAGATGTAAAAGATCTGTATGCTAAAAACTATAGAAAGCTTATGAAGGAAATTGAAGAAGACATAAAGAAATGGAAAAACATTCCATGTGCATAGATTGGAAGAATAAATATTGTCAAAATGTCAATACTACCCAAAGCTATCCACACATTCAATGCAATCCCAATCAAAATTGCATCAGCATTCTTCTCAAAGCTAGAACAAGCAATCCCAAAATTCATATGGAACCACAAAAGGCCCCGAATAGCCAAAGTAATTTTGAAGAGGAAGACCAAAGCAGGAGGCATCACAATCCCAGACTTTAGCCTCTACTACAAAGCTGTCATCATCAAGACAGCATGGTATTGGCACAAAAACAGACACATAGACCAATGGAATAGAATAGAAACCCCAGAACTAGACCCACAAACGTATGGCCAACTCATCTTTGACAAAGCAGGAAAGAACATCCAATGGAAAAAAGAGAGTCTTTTTAGCAAATGGTGCTGGGAGAACTGGACAGCAACATGCAGAAGGTTGAAACTAGACCACTTTCTCACACCATTCACAAAAATAAACTCAAAATGGATAAAGGACCTGAATGTGAGACAGGAAACCATCAAAACCTTAGAGGAGAAAGCAGGAAAAGACCTCTCTGACCTCAGCCGTAGCAATCTCTTACTCGACACATCCCCAAAGGCAAGGGAATTAAAAGCAAAAGTGAATTACTGGGACCTTATGAAGATAAAAAGCTTCTGCACAGCAAAGGAAACAACCAACAAAACTAAAAGGCAACCAACGGAATGGGAAAAGATATTTGCAAATGACATACCGGACAAAGGGCTAGTATCCAAAATCTATAAAGAGCTCACCAAACTCCACACCCGAAAAACAAATAACCCAGT
Source organism: Neofelis nebulosa (assembly GCF_028018385.1). Classification (NCBI taxonomy): domain Eukaryota; kingdom Metazoa; phylum Chordata; class Mammalia; order Carnivora; family Felidae; genus Neofelis; species Neofelis nebulosa. The sequence continues at coordinate 78,789,100 of NC_080785.1, read as the reverse complement.
GAAGAAATGGGCAGAAAACATGAATAGACACTTCTCTAAAGAAGACATCCGGATGGCCAACAGGCACATGAAAAGATGCTCAACGTCGCTCCTCATCAGGGAAATACAAATCAAAACCACACTCAGATATCACCTCACGCCAGTCAGAGTGGCCAAAATGAACAAATCAGGAGACTACAGATGCTGGAGAGGATGTGGAGAAACGGGAACCCTCTTGCACTGTTGGTGGGAATGCAAATTGGTGCAGCCGCTCTGGAAAACAGTGTGGAGGTTCCTCAGAAAATTAAAAATAGACCTACCCTATGACCCAGCAATAGCACTGCTAGGAATTTACGCAAGGGATACAGGAGTACTGATGCATAGGGACACTTGTACCCCAATGTTTATAGCAGCACTCTCAACAATAGCTAAATTATGGAAAGAGCCTAAATGTCCATCAACTGATGAATGGATAAAGAAATTGTGGTTTATATACACAATGGAGTACTACGTGGCAATGAGAAAGAATGAAATAGGGCCCTTTGTAGCAACATGGATGGAACTGGAGAGTGTGATGCTAAGTGAAATAAGCCATACAGAGAAAGACAGATACCATATGGTTTCACTCTTATGTGGATCCTGAGAAACTTAACAGAAACCCATGGGGGAGGGGAAGGAAAAAAAAAAAAAAAGAGGTTAGAGTGGAAGAGAGCCAAAGCATAAGAGACTCTTAAAAACTGAGAACAAACTGAGGGTTGATGGGGGGTGGGAGGGAGGGGAGGGTGGGTGATGGGTATTGAGGAGGGCACCTTTTGGGATGAGCACTGGGTGTTGTATGGAAACCAATTTGACAATAAACTTCATATATTGGAAAAAAAATCGAGTTTAAAAAAAACAATATAGAATCCCTAATGAAATTTGATGGAGAGTTTCAACTCAGAAGGTTTAAATAGCTTAAAGTCACTAGATGGTCATCAGTTTTCCACTTTAATTTTTGCAGTAGATACCTGAAAATTGAACCAAACTTTGCTATTTAACAATGCCATTGCTATAGACAAACGATGCTAAACACATTGATTTTTTTAAATTTTTTTAACTTAAATCAGATTATGGTATAATAAGCCCAATTTTTTAGACATTGTCTAATTTCACAAAGGTTAGAAAAAATCTAAATGAATTCAAGCAACAAATTTTCTAAAAATCAATTTTAAACAGTCAAAATGAAAAAAATTAGTGAAAAGTGTTTTCTGTATCTAATTAGCAAAGCGATAATAGTTTAAGCAAATGTATGTTGTGCATTATACACTCAAAAGAACAGGTATTTTGGAAACCAATTTGATAATATACATTAAGTACCTTTAGTATATTTACATCTTAATCCAGTACTTTTTACTTTCAGGACTCTAGTTTAAGGAAGTAGGGAATAAGGAGCACAAAGTTCTATACGAGAATACTCACTGGGTACCTGGGTGGTCGGTTGGTTAAGCATCTTGATTTTGATGCAGGTCATGATTTCAGGGTCATGAGATTGAACCCTGCATCGGGGTCTGTGCTGGGCCTGTAGCCTACTTTAGATTCTCTCTCTCTTTCCCTCTGCCCCTCTCCCTGACTCCCCTCCTCATTCTCTCTCTTTCTCTCATAAATAAATAAGTAAATAAGTATAAATAAATAAATAAATAAATACTCATTATTGTCTAATACAACTAAAAATGAAATAGTCTACATGTCTCCAATAGGGGAATGTTTACATGAATTCTGCTACTTCCCATGGTAGAGTTATATAGATGTTGAAAATTATGTTTCCCAAAGAATACTGAATGAGTCAAGACAATGTGCTCATATAATGTTAATATAAAAAAGCAAGAAACAAACTTTCATAAATAGCACATTCCCAAGTATAGTGTGTAGGGCAAGAGGAGTGTTTAAGAGTGCTTTATAGAAGGACTGTGACCAGAAATCAATATGGCAATAGTGATAATCTCTCAATGGTGGCATACAGATGTTTTTCCTCTTATTTTTACATATTTGTTTTTAATTTTTCCATAATTATCATAGATTATTTTCATAATCATTATGAATTGCTAGAATGTTTATTTCTTTAATCTGTCAATCCTACCTCAAGAAATCATCATATAAAAGTGTAAGGATAAAAGTGTGCACCAGTGTTATTTGTCAAAGAAAATAAATAAAATCTAACTATCTAATACTAAGGAAATAGTTAAGTAAATAATAATATTCAATGGTATATACTCTTAACACAAAGAATTGTTTTATGAAAAATCTCTGATAGAGGGAAATGCTTTTATGAAATGCTTTCAGTTAAAGGGGAAAAATCGTGATACAAACTTATACAAAATAGATCTTTTCAGTATAATAAAAATAAAAATAACATGCACAGAAGGATATGAACCAATTTCAGGAGTGATTGCCTAGAGAATAAAGGAGACTGGGATTGAGAAGAATACAAGGTACTTCACTTGTACCTTCCTTACTTTATTTCTGAAAGGAAAGAGGGATAATAGGGAAAGAGAAAAACAAGGAAGTATCTGGAGTAAATATGACAGAATGTAATGTTGTTTCATTGGTGTTGGGTTGTAATTATTATAAAGGCTAACATTTATTGAGCTATTCATAGATAGAGACCAACACTGTTCCAAAAACATTCAGAGCACTACTTCATGTAACCCGTAAAACAACCCTCTCGGGGAAGTACTCTTAGTGTCCCCATTTTGCAGATGAGGAAATAAAGGCAAAGATTGCTCAGCAGGATGTAGGATAGGCATTCAAACACAAGCAGTCTGATTCTAGGGCTCACCCACTTAGGAAGTTAGTTTTATTACCCCCTCTATTGTTCCATATTTTTAAAATATTCAAAAATTTAAATTATTTCAATGAATATGATCTTTACTTGTTTTTAAAATTCCTTTTTTAAATTTTTACTTATTTTTAGAAAGAGAAAGAGAGTGCACACAAGTGGGGAAGGGACAGAGAGAGAGGGAGACACAGAATCTGAAGCAGGCTCTAGGCTCCCAGCTGTCAGCACAGAGCCCCATGGGGCTTGAACCCATGAACCACGAGTTCATGGCCTGGGCCCATGTCGGATGCTTAAACGACTGAGCCACCTAGGCACTCCCAAAAATTCCTTTTGAAAAGACAGAAGTGAGGCTCCTGGGTGGCTCATTCAGCTGAGCGTCTGACTCTCGATCTCAGTTCAGGTCTTGATCTCAGGGTCCTAAGTTTGAGCCCCGCATTAGGCTCTGTGCTGGGCATGGAACTTTCTTAAAAATACATATAAATAAGTAATAAATATATATATATATAATATGTATAATTTACATGTATAATACATATATAAATTATATAATATATATAAAATATACATATTATAAATTACATATTACATATACATATTATAAATTATACATATTATATATAAAAATTATTATATATATTATATATTATTATATTACATTGTATAATTATATTATATATTATAATTATTAATATATATTAATATATTATATTATATAATTATATATTATAATTATTATTTATATATTAATATATTATAATATAGTATATATATAAGTTATATATAATATATTATATATTATATATATAAATTACAGATAGATGATAGATAATAGACTGAAGGGATAGACTGAATATTTCATAACGATGTTTTCTAGATAATATGTTATGGGTGATTTTTTTCCTATTTCTTTATACTTTTCCACACTTAGAAATGTTTGGAAATTTTTTTACAGAAAATACATACTGTTCAAGTTTTAAAACAAGAGAGCTGAAGTATATTAAAAAGGAGCGTAATTCTCAAGTGATTCTTCTACCATATCCTATATTTTATCCATATTTTATACCTCAATTTGGTATATTTTATATTTTATACCTCAATTTGGTCACCATATCTTAAATTAACTAGTAGGGGAAAAAGAATGGGGGATTGGGGAGGATAAATGGAGAGGATTCAAAAAGAAACAAAATGGTTCTTCAAAAAATGAAAAATAGGTCGTATGAGGAAAGGCTAAATTAGGGTGTTTTGATTTACTGTCTCTAAGTCCACAAAGACTTTTACCAGTGGGATATATGTCCCTTGCTCTCCATTTCTTTCAAGGCTCAAAACAGAACTATTTTTAGTAAAGAAAGAAAAATGTTTCACTTGGGTATACAGTTGAACCTTCTGTAAGAGGTTATGGAGGTACTCAAAAGATTGTGAAGTCAGTCAAACCTGCATTTAAAATCAAAACTCCACTGCTTACTGGCTGTGTGATCTGGGGAACATTACCTAATCTCCCTTGGCTTCTGTGTCTTTATCCATAATTTAGAGTTAAAAATACCTGACATTGTAGACTTTGTTTGCAATGAATTAATAAAATAATGAGTTAATGTGCCTAAAGCATTGCCAAGGTTATTGGTACATTTGTAGCTCTTTATAAGTGTTTCCTTCTTAAGAAATACCAGTATTTCTGGCACAAAAACAGACACTCAGATCAATGGAACAGAATAGAAAACCCAGAAATGGACCCACAAACATATGGCCAACTAATCTTTGACAAAGCAAGAAAGAATATCCAATGGAATAAGGACAGTCTCTTCAGCAAGTGGTGCTGGGAAAACTGGACAGCGACATGTAGAAAAATGAACCTGGACCACTTTCTTACACCATATACAAAGATAAACTCAAAATGGATGAAAGACCTAAACGTAAGACAGGAAGCCATCAAAATCCTCAAGGAGAAAGCAGGCAAAAACCTCTTTGACCTTGGTCGCAGCAACTCCTTACTCAACACGTCTCTGGAGGCAAGGGGAACAAAAGCAAAAATGAACTATTGGGACTTCTTCAAAATAAAAACTTCTGCACAGTGAAGGAAACAATCAGCAAAATTAAAAGGCAACTGATGGAATGGGAGAAGATCTTTGCAAATGACGTATCAGATGAAGGGTTAGTATCCAAAATCTACAGAGAACTTATCAAACTCAAACCCAAAAGACAAATAATCCAGTGAAGAAATGGGCAAAAGACATGAATAGATACATCTCCAAAGAAGACATCCAGATGGCCAACCAACACATGAAAAATGCTCAACATCATTCATCATCAGGGAAATACAAATCAAAACCACAATGAGGTACCACCTTACACCTGTCAGAATTTTTATGTTTTGTATTTGCATTTTGTTGATAATCAGAAATAGTATATGCATATGCATAAAAATATACATTTTCTAGATGCCTTGTATGTCACCCATTAACACAAAATGTTAATACCATTGTTTTACTTGACTTTATGATCCCTAGGTTTCGCTCCTTGTATACCAGCCACACTGGCCTCCTTGCTGTTCCTTCAACCTGCCAGATGTATTTCTTCCACCTTAGAGTGTTTGTATTTGTTGCTCCCTCTGCCCAGAATGCTCCTTCTTCAGGACTCCAATGTCATTTTCCCCGTAAGGACCTCCTTGGCCACCTTTCTCACATTGCTGATGCTCCCTATCCCCTTCCCTGCTTTACCTTTCTCCCTGGCAGATCATCATCTTGCATGTTGCCTATTTTACCTATTGTCTATTTCTCCTCACTAGAATGGAAGTTCCATGAAAATACATTTTGCTTTTCTTTTAATTGCTGTATTTCCGGATCTAGTACATAGGCACTCACTAAATATGGGTTGCATGGATGAATGCATCATGAGAGTACCATTAATGAGAGCAGTTAGTTTGTTAGTGCTCACACAAAATATTTCAGATTCACAGCAATGAATTTAATCATTTCTAAAATTTATCCAACAATGAATTTGAGGGGAAATCCCCAAATTCTCAATTTGAGAACCAAAGGATGAATTGCGGACAAGGGAATCCACTTTATCTTCTTTAAGGAAAAAAGGAACTTATTACACAGCATGGAGTGCTTTACAGAATTTCTTGAGGGGCCAGGGAACAAAGCTTGGATCTCAGCACATGCAATGCTCAAAGACTAAACATCCAAAAAATAAAATCCAAACATCCAAACCTCTGTGACTACTAGAGCAGAAGACTCAAATGCCCTTGTTGCCATGTCAGCCGGAAGAATCCATCTACTCTCAGGCAGCTGCTGTCTCATGTTGTTCCCTCCCTCCTTCCGAATCTCATGTGAGGACATTTCCTAGGCAAAATCTAGTTTTAATATACAATCTGGTTTCTAGGGAGTCTGGAAATGTTTTAGCTAGCTGTCTCTCTTCTTTGCTTCAGGAAGGCATACTAAAAGTAGGACAGATTGGGTAGAAGTGAGTTAAAGTGCATTTTTACGGCAGTTCCCCCTCTTGCCACTCAACCTACGTAAACGCTTTCACCTCTGCATTAAAACTTGCATCTCTGAGGGATGTTCATTGCTCTTCTAGCTCTCAGTGACAATCCATCTTGATATCCTGAAATCTATCAGATGAATTATAAAGTTAACTACCACCAATCCACCATATATTAAAAACTAGGAGATTACTATTCGGCAATAAAAAGAAATGAACTATCGACACACATTAGAACTTGGATGGATCTCATAGGCATTACACTAAGGGAAAGAAGTCAGTCTCAAAAGCGTACAAAAGAGTACTGAATGATTCCATTTATATGGCACCCTCAAAAAGATAAAACTGCCACGATAGAAATTAGACCTGTGGTTGTCAGGGATTATGGCGGTAAAGTGGTGTGACTACAAAGGAACAACCCAAGGGAAATTTGGGGGGAGTGATGACATTGTTTTGTATCTTGATTGTGATGGCGGTCACACAAATCGGCATATGCATTAAAATTCATAGAAGTGGACGCCAAAAAGTCAACTTTACTGTATGTTAAAGAATAAATTTTTTTTTAAGTTTATTCATTTTGAGAGAGAGAGAGGGAACACAGGGGAGGGGCAGGATGAAAGGGAGAATCCCAAACAGGCTCAGCGCAGAGCCTCACCCAGGGCTCAATCCCACAAAATGTGAGATCATGATCTGAGCTGAAATCAAGAGTCCGATGTTCCATCAACTGAGCCACCCAGGCACCCCAAGAATTAAATTTTATTCAAATAGTGCAACCCCATGAATCCTAAAGGTAACAACTACTGAAGTTGACAATATGTTAGGTTTTATAGACATGAAGAAGTTACTAATTTTTGAAAAAAACTACGGAAACAAAAGAGAAAAAAACAATATATATATTATAAAAATACAAAAACAAGAAAATACGAGTAGGGACAATAATTTTCATTTCTGCAGTTGCTTCTGAGATTACCTTTGGTATGGATGACTTTCTTCCTCCACGTTCCCTTTGTACTCAGGTGGTATCTCAGTGGTCCTGGTTCCTTGGGGAGGCAAGCCACAAATTAATTCCCAAATGGTTTGAACCTTGGTGATCTTAACTAAATGGGGCTGCTGTAGACTCCCATTAACTGTTATCATTGGATATTATAATCCTAGGATGCATTCCAGAGGAATTCCTGAGGTCCACTGTTGAAAATCATAGTAAACTTTTTGTTTCCCTTTGTGCTTCCTGGTCTGTTTATCAGGAGGAGCCCAAAAAGGCCTAATGGTCATCTCAGCATCTCAGCTCTCAGTTCAGTTGTCTCATCTGGTGGAATATTTCTCCACTAAATACTAAGACCTCCAAATTAGCAGAAGCTAAAGTAATGGACTTGGGAAGGGAATTTTTGTGCTTTGTTCATCCAGTATAATAATGAGAAATACCACCCCACTTCCCTCTTTGGTTTCTGGACCAATGCAGCCCGGTTTTAGGAGAAACAGCATCATATATTCGTCACCGGTTCAGAGAATATGCCTTATCCTAAAGGACACCAGCCTAATGTCACAGGGTACTGTTTCCCAGATGACACAGTAAATCAATTCCTTGGGTCATTCTGCTAGACCATAAGCCAGGTCATCTAGGTGAATGTTTTGTGGAAATACCAGTGAAACCCAACAGCACTGGCCTTAATTATGTTACTGTGAAATGAGCTTCTTGATTAAAAGCAATATTGTGTGAGGAAACATGAGGTAATAAGAGATGATGTCAATAAGGCATCAAGGCAACAGAAGCAGTATAATGGACCAAGAAAACAAACCATCAAGATTAGGTGTTTATTTCAGTGAGGATTAATGCTGTTCTTTTAATAATGCAGGGGACCCAATATAATCAACCAGCAGTTAGGCTGGTCCCCTCATTATATCATACAATTTCAAGAGCTCACTATCCATCTCTACTGCTGGCAGATCGAGCATTCAGCCATGGTGGGAGATCCAAAACAGTCTTGGAGACAGGCAATCAAGTTTTTACTAAGCCATGTACAATCTACATCACTGTTGTGATGGACCACTGTTTATGAGCTAATTGACACAGTAAAGTAACCCGAGAAAGGAGTTGACTGACATCAACAGCGTGAGTCATCTGGCTCACCTGGCTATTGAACATTTGCTGAAACTTTGCATGGGACATTAATACTCCTACACGCTAGGCTATTTTCAAGAGATTCATTTACATAATTCATCCTCAACCCTCTTTATCAGCAAACCTCCGACCTTGTTCCTTCCAACTCCTTCACCAGATGCCAAATCTTTAGTATTACCCAAGAACTGATGTATATTAGACATCATATTACCTTCTTCCAGGCAATGTTTATGCTAAGGGTGTATCCATTGGAGAAATTCCCTTTTCCATCGTCCTTCAGAGACACACATGATTTATCTGTTAATCAATATAAAAGCAGGGAAATAGTCTTTGAGTTTTCCAACATGTAATTGTAGGCCAAGAAGCACAAACTAAAAATCAAAGAAACATTAAACCACTTGGAAGCAGACTATTATGTTGAATGAAATAGTAAATGTCAATACAACTTTTTCCTATGAGACACACTGTTCAAAGAATTCTCTGCAATAACAAGCTTGCGTCTGAACCACATACCCAATATTTGCATGTCTATTAACTAAAATTGACATTACCTGGGACAAATCACTGCTGGCTCTAAAAGCTGAGCCATCAAGAATCCTGTGGCCTAACCATTCTTTAACCATTTTATCAACTGCCCTATTAAAAAGAAAGGCAAGTCTGACTGGCACGCACAGATTCTGCAAATCCATTTACCCAGATACTGGCAGATAAGAGCAGCGAATGAAATAAATTTCAGCCCTTAAAGGTCAGGGATATGCAATTCTTACTTAGTGTGAGATGCTTCAGTCAAATAGTTTTTTGAAAGAGAAACTGGGTGAGTGGACAGCAGGGGGTTTTTTTTGTTGTTTTTTTTTTTTTTTAAAGATTTTAAATGTTAAGCAACTGTAAAGAAGTCAACAGCTGCAGAACCACGGAACCTAAGAAGAGGATTGGCCTTTAAAGATCACTGAGCCAAATCCCATCCCAAATCCCTGAATCCTCTCTGCAAGCCTCCATCAAATGACTCTTCAGACTTAAAAAACTTCCGTCACTGAGAAATCACTACTTTCTCAGGCAGTCATCCTACCTTTGCATCAACTCTCACAGGACGAAAGTCTTCCTTCGGGGGAGCAAAAGGAAAAAAAAAACAAACAAACATGTCTCAATGCCATAATCCTCACTTCAGGGCCTACACAAAACAAGCCTCTTTCCTTTTCCCATGGTGACCCTTCAAATAGCTTCCTCCTCTCACAACCTTCTCCAAAATAAACATCCCCAGTTTCTGCCATCATTTTTCACCTTGTTTCAAGATTTTCTGTTCACCTCAATTTTCCAATAGTTCTCTCAAAAGTATACATTTAAACTGAAGTAATAGCATAGATTTAATCTCTGATAGAGTAGAAGTATAATTTCCCTTATTCTAGAGAGGCTGTAGTTCTATTTTTGCAATTTAGTTCCAGGTAGACTTTCTACAAGTCACACTAATGTTCCCTGTAATTGCTAACACTCATCCACTAGGTGCCACGCACCTCAAAAAGGGCCTCACATCCATCATCTCGTTTACCTCTTGTGCCAGCCACCTATGAGGTAGGTACTATTTTTATCCCCATTTTCAAGTAAAGAAAATGAGACTTAGAAAGAATAAGTACAGGGGCGCCCAGGTGACCCTGTCAGTTGAGCATCCGACTTCGGCTCAGGTCATGATCTCGCGGTCCGTGAGCTCAAGCCCCACGTCAGGCTCTGTCAGGCTCTGTTCTGACAGCTCAGAGCCTGGAGTCTGCTTCAGATTCTGTGTCTCCCTCTCTCTCTGCCCCTCCCCTGCTCACGCTCTGTCTCTCTCTGTCTCTGTCCCAAAAATAAATAAACATTTTTTTTTAATTAAAAAAGAGTAAGTACCTTACTCAAGTCCAAATACCCCATAAATGACAGAATTTGGATTCTGCTCCAGGATTTCTGGAAAAGTCGTAGCTAATACCTATTGAGCACTTACTATGTGCCAGCACTGTGCTGAGACCTTACCTCAAATTGCTAAGTAGATAGTATTATTATTCCCATTTTATACATAGGGAAACTGAGGCTTAGAGAGGTGTAGCAAAATGGTTAGAAATTAAGAACTAGCTTATCCCAACAGGATTCCAGATTCAGGATTTTATATTTATCTCATAAAATTTATCTTACTGGATTCAGTCCATCCCTCTAGTCTGTCAAAATTTTTTAGAGATACTGATTTGATCCAAAGTATTTTTATCCTTGCTACTTTTTTACAACTGCAAGTCTCATGAGAAAGGTTTCCATGTGTTCAAGTTACCAACAAATTACACTGCATAGAATGAGGCCTCGGAAAGAGTTATCCACAACCACCAGAAACCTCTCCAGACGCCATAAATCTACTCTTTAGACCATATCCGCACTCATTCAAACTCTAATACACTATCTAATCTAGGCCATATTTCTTCATTTTGTCCACAAGAATGCAATGAGTTTGTTAAGTGTTCTACTGAAATATAGATTTGGTATCCCATCTCAAACTTAGAACCCTATCAAAAAGGAATATCATGTTCGTGGGAAGTAATTTAGAGATGGCAAATCCATTTTGGACCTTAGTGATTACCATTTTTGCTTCTAAGTATTTATTGTGTTTTCAGAAACAAAACACTAAATGAGATATATGTTGTTTTCATACTCGTGGTACTATATTTTTGTTCATGTAATTGGAGATAGCCCTTTCTGCACCGTCAAAATGCAGTTTGAGTTCCAGTGTCTTCCCACTCAGCCTTCTGAGTTGATTTTGGTCAGGCAGCATGACAACATGTTGCTTTTTATAATCCATGCTTGTGATCTTGGCTCTTGGGCATCTTTAAGATTGACAGTATTATTTTAGGGTTTTGTTTGCATTTCATATCTGGTTAAGCTGATACTTTCACTTTTTCCTTAATTGAGTTACCATCACTGTAAGTGAATTACCTTCTCTTGAGAGTCATCCAGAAGCTTCTGATAGACAGATGCTTGGCACCTGAGTAATAATCCTTCAGGCCCAAGAATCTGTCATGTACTCTTTCCTGGCTTTGAAAGGCCATAATATGTTCCAGAGATTTGACAGTTTTCTACTATCTTTGATTTTGTTGTTTGGTGTTCAGTAGTCTTTCTTTGTATAAAATGTTTTCTTTTACTTCTGTATTATAGTGTTTTTTTTTTAATTTTTAAAGCAACATTACAGATTCCAACCCAAGTTAATTCAAGCATTGAATCCTACCACATACGACTGTATTATCACTCACAAAGATAATGACCACTAAGAAGTGTAGGAAATGCACCATGTTCCTTTTTGACATTGCTTTTTAGGAAACACCCAGATTTCAAGTATGTCAAAACGTAAAAATAAATACGTGACTCTGATAATTGAAGAAAACAATAGTTACACTAATTATTGAGGAGTTTAGGTTATAAACTGTGCTCCTATTTCAGAGCAGTACAAAAATGGAGAATTAGCAAGTGTTTTTCTGTCCTCCATTCCCTATCTACAGCCTCTAACAGGAGATAAAGTTGATTAAGAAGTGAGAAAGGTCACACATCTGTCTAGTATTATGAAATGCTTTGTATAACATACTGTGTATCTTTTAACTGAATACCAAAAATCCCCACATATTTTTGTAACTCTGGTGTCCTGTCCCAATTAGCCTTATCTTAAATATATCTGTATGGCTATTACCCTCGAAGAGATACAAAAGGTCACTTTCCTTTTCCAAAATACAGAATTATTCAACAGAGCTTAATAGCTGCACTGCTAATGTAATTCTTACCATACCTCTGAAAGAAAATACTGCTTGAGATAGATTTGGACCAACTTTCATTTGTAATGTTAATGTCTTTTGCCTGAGAAAGCCTCAGCCGTGTCACTCCCCCACAGGCTGGCCGCAGCCTAATGAGGTTTTGGGACTGGAGTGGAGAACGATGCACATTCTCAGTTTGCATCTCAGTTCTGAAATAAAAATTATATTAGCCATTTGTAGTATGCCTATTAGTATTCCTTTGATCATTTTATGATCCCTAGCGTTTTTAAGTAGACCTTGAATTTCGATACCAGAAATCCTAATTGGCATTTAATGATTCTTTTTCTTATTAGAAAAGTGAGTTGACCTAAGAAATTTATAGAGATGCTCTGTTAAACTAATATCCTAACAACAATAATAGAAAAGATAAAATGACTGAAACTGAACAAGAACCGGCCCAGTTCTTTCTCTTTAAAATGAGGGAAATATTAGTTTCTAAATAATGTGTCCTTAGGGTCACAACTCAGGCTTGAATCTTAACTCATGGAAGGAAATACCAAGATGTTGCTTCAAACCTATTCAGAAAATAAATAACATTTTTTCTAAGCTAAGGAAGAAAGTAATTATGTAAACAACATCCCACCATCATCAGAAACCCTGAATAAAATATCTGTATTTTGCTTGTCTCACACTCCCATACTTCATCCCATCCTCATTTACCCATTTATAATTTCAATCGATTAACTAAGTAAGTCTTGATTCCACTCTCAGCCTCCCGTAAATGACACATTTTAAACTGTCTAAAACTGACAGGTATATACATCTATTAATAACTCAGTCCCCCTACTAATTTAAGTTCAAATTGCTTGGCCTAGAATTCATGGCCCTTCACGCTCTGGCTTCAGCCTAACTTTCCATTCTTATCATTAACCATTTCCTTAAAATCATTTATGATCCAGTCAAGCATATATATATATATATATATATATAGCCATTCCAAGCTTTTTTATCTCTACACATTTGTACATGCTCTTTGATTCTTCTACCTGGAATGAAGTTCCATTCATCTCTCTCTGTCTATCCTATAGACTAAGATAAAATAGCAACTTCTGTACAGAGATTTGCTTTAGTTCCCCAACTGGGTATGAGTATTTAGTTTATCCTGTCTCTACTGAATTTATCATTTATATCTATAAGTGATATAAAGGATTTTCATGTCCAGGGACCTTTCAATATACTTATTGGTACCTCCTGCAGTGTAGCACAGCATCTCACGGAATGCCCAGTAAATATGTATAAAATAGTGAATAATTGAATAAGTGTTTAGTCTATGATCTTATGTTTATAGTATCTATTATTCATAAAGGATTCCCCCATTTTTTCATGCCAATGCAAATTTATTATAGGAATAAATTATTTTCAAAGACTCTAAGAAATCTATTTTCCAGTAATATGATACACCTGACACATGACCAACCCTCCCACTGAAAATAATTAAAATAATTGAGAAAAATTTAAATACATCCCCATGTTAGCAAGAAAGTAAGGACCCTCAGAAACCCAAAACTATGTAAAAATAGAAATCCAGAGAGGTAACCTGAGCTTTGAATCTGGCTTTCACTTTGAGGACATTTGCCTGTGAAGGTGAACTTGAGCTTCTGTATTTATAGGTAACAGGAGATAAATCCTGAGAGGCACCTGACCAAGATGAGGAATCTAACAGAAGATACCTTAATAAATCAGGTACCCCAGAGGCCTAAACCCTCGAGGTATATGTGAACTAGAAATAAATCCAGGAGACAACAAAGAAAATTGCCTATTATAAAATGTGGCATTGGGTAAAAGGAAACATTAAATCCTACCTTGGAATTCATATCCACAAGCTGGCCTTCACCTGATCTCATCCTACCTGGGAATATAAAAAAAAAAAAAAAATCTTCAAGCAAGAAAATGTAAAGTGTTCCTATGTTGGTAGAGTTCCATAAGGTTTGGCAGAAGCTAATACAAATAGTCACTGGAGGTATAAATTGCCAATACAGGACTTGAAATATTCAAACAGATAAAATTTCAAAAACTAAGAACTTATAGTTAAAACTTGCAAGATGCATGAGGAAATAGGCCACGTGGAGGGAGAGATAGGAGAAACAAAGTTAGATATGTAAGAACTTCAGATATTGTAATCAGAAGACAAAGAATAAATACTAAATATACCTAATCTATTTTAAAAATTAAAAGGGCCCTGGGGCGCCTGGGTGGCGCAGTCGGTTAAGCGTCCGACTTCAGCCAGGTCACGATCTCGCGGTCCGTGAGTTCGAGCCCCGCGTCAGGCTCTGGGCTGATGGCTCGGAGCCTGGAGCCTGTTTCCGATTCTGTGTCTCCCTCTCTCTCTGCCCCTCCCCCGTTCATGCTCTGTCTCTCTCTGTCCCAAAAAAAAAAAAATAAAAATAAAAAAAAATTAAAAAATAAAAAAAATTAAAAAAATAAAAAAAAAAATTAAAAGGGCCCTAAAGATAGAAAGGAAAAATACGAGAATACTTTTTTAAAGATTAAACTGATTTTAAAAGAAACGGGGGGGGGAGGTGGGAGGAGGGAAAAAGGAACCATATAAGACACTTAGAAATTAAAAATATAAAAATTAAAATTAAAAACGCAATAAAGTCTTCTTGCCCATTTTTTCCTTTCTTTTGTTCCAGCCCAATGATTCAACCTCAATTTTTTTTAATTAGCAAAATTTCTTCACATGATCTACTACTAAACAGCATACTTAATGATAAAAATATTCCATTTGAGATCAAGACAATGACTAGAATACCCACTTTCTTCAACTTTGCATTGGAGTCTCTAGCCAGTACCAAAAGGGAATAAAGGAAATAGCCCCTAGAAAAAATGGAAGAAATTAAAATATTATTATTTTCAAGTGGTATGACTATTATGAAAATCCAACAGAATCTATAATTTATAGAATAAGAAAAGAGTTTAGTATATTTGCAGAGTAAAAATCTATTACATTTCATATACCAATAATACAGAATTGAGAAATACATTTTTAAAATTTTTTAATGTTTTACTTTATATTTTGAGAGACAGAGATAGCACCAGCAGGGGAGGAGCAGAGAGGGAGGGAGACACAGAATCCAAAACAGGCTTCAGGCTCTGAGCTGTCAGCACAGAGCCCAACACAGGGCTCAAATCCACAGCTGAAGTCAGATGCTCAACTGACTGAGCCACCCAGGTGCCTCCAAAAATACATTTTTAAAAACTAACATAAAAATTCATGAAATACTCAGAAGGAAATTTAATAAAAATATGTAAAACTATTAGAGACAAAAATATGAAACTGCACTTAAATATATTAAAGGCGTAAGTAAATCAAGAAGTATACGATGCTCATTAACTAAAAGACTAATACCATAAAGATCATAGCTCTGTAACTGTTATATAAATTCAATACAGTAGCCGTAACAATCCATCAGCTGTGTGTGTATACATTAACATGTTTAGTCTAAAATTTTTTAAGTTTTTTTTTAATGTTTATTTTTAAGAGACAGAGTACAAACAAGGGAGGGACAAAGAGAGGGACACACAGAATCTGAAGGAGGATCGATGCTTTGAGCTGGCAGCACAGAGCCTGACATGAGGCTTGTACTCACAAACTGTGAGATCATGACCTGAGCTGAAGTTGATGCTTAACCCACTGAGCCACCCAGGCACCGCTTTAGTCTAAAATTTATATTGAAGTTCAAGGGTCAAAAAATTGCCAAGATGCTATTCTATCAAAGGAGAAGGAAAAAAGTTGTGAAAACTTGCCCTACTAGATATCGAAACTTTTTATAAAGTTATAGAAATTAAAATTAGGTGGTATTGGCCCAGACTGAGAATTAGAGAAATGAAATCTAGTAAAAAGCTTAGAAATAGACTCATACATTTATCACATGATATATGATGAAGGTGGTATTAAAAATTGGTTAGAGGGGCACCTGGGTGGCCCAGGCAGTTGAGCATCCAGCTCTTGATCTCAGTTCAGGTCATGATCTCCCAGTTCATGGGTTTGAGCCCTGTGTTGGGCCCTGCTTGGAGCCTGCTTGGAATTCTGTCTCTCTCTCTCTCTCTCTCTCTCTCTGCCCCTCCCCTACTTGCATGCACACTTTCTCTGTCTTGCACACTCTGCCTCTCTCTCCCTTCTCAAAATAAATAAATAAACTTAAAAACTAAAAATAAATAAAAATAAATTAGTGAGAGACAAATGGACTTTTCAAGATGGTACTAGGACAATTGACTATCCACAAGGGGTAAAAATGATGATGCACCCTTACCTGATATTGTCAAACAACATTCAGTTTCAGTTGGATTAAAAATCTATACGTGACTGTTAAAACGATAATTAGAATACAATATAGTAAAGTATTTTCATGACCTCAGTGCACAGAAAAATGTCTTAAAATGTGCAAACATAAAGAATATAATTGAGGGGCACCTGGGTCCTCAGTTGGTTAAGCCTCTGACTCTAGAGTTCGGCTAAGGTCATGATCTCACAGTTGTGAGATCGAGCCCCACATTAACAGCTCTATGCTGGGCAGAGCCCTGGGCATGGAGTCTGCTTAAGATTTTCTCTCTCCCCCTCTCTCTCTCTGCTTCTGCCCTGCTCACTCTCTCTCTCTTTCTCTCTCAGAAGAAAAACAAACAAACAAACAAACAAACAATATAACTGATAGAATTGACTACATAAAAATTAAGACACCTGTCTCAAAAGACACCATAAAAAGATACAAAAACAACAACAACAAAAAAAAAACCCCACAAACTGGAAGAGCTTCCTAGGAGAAGGATTCATATCTACAATATATAAAGAATTCCTATGAAACAGTAAGAATGCAGAAACCAAATTTAAAACATCCCTCCAAAAAAACTTATCAATTATGTACAAATACTTTCTAAATCTCTACCTGTATCCTGTGGCCATATCAATTTTAATAAATTTAATATTTAAATAACCTTGCTTTTCCTAAAACTGGAGTTATCCAAGATCAAAACTTACAGTTACGCTTACCACTTATCTTACTTTGCTGTCCATATTCAATTGTTTACCAAACGCAGAGTTCCTCCTCTGCAACTTTTCTCACATTTTTATCCTTTCCATTACCATGTCACTGTCATGATTCAGAGCCAAATTGTCTTAAACTTGTGATAAACTCCTAACTGGACTCCCCCGCCTCAAAGTTCTCTTTTACACCTTTCCTGTTTCCTGCTTACCAGATCTAGATTAATCCACCTTAACCACACTTTAGTTTTCAATGAAAACATATATAATCATAATCACATAATATCATGTGAAAATGTCTAAAAATGGGGAGTGGCTTTTGGGTTATATAAGTCATAAAACTTGATATATAAAAGAAAACCCCAATTTGATGGATTCTAATTTGTTAACCACATGGAAAACAAATGAATTACATTTCTAAAACATACCATATATATTCATAAAATCATATACAAAACAATGAAACACTTGTTTTAAGCAATGTTTTCCTTTATTTCATTTTATCTTTTATTTTAGAGAGAGAGAGCACAAGCAGGGAGAGGTATGGGTTGGGGGGGCAGGGGGGGAGAGAGAGAGAGAGAGAGAGAGAGAGAGAGAGAGATTGAGAATCTTAAAGAGGCACCACACTCAGCACAGAGTCCAACATGGGGCTCCATCCCACAACCCTGGGATCATGACCTGACACAAAATCAAGAGACACATGCTCAGCCAATTGAGCCACTCAGTTGCCCCAAAAATGAAACACTTTTGAAGAAAATGTAAGTGACTATCTTTAAAACCTTGGAATAGAAAAAATTTCTTAACTAAGACACAAAAGTGCAAACTATACAAGAAAAGATGATAAATTTGACAACATTTAAATTTAATACTTGTGTTTACCAAAAAATCCATTTAAAAATGAAATAATAAATCATAAAAGATTTGCATCACAAATTACTGTGAAATGATTTGTGTCCAGAAAATATGAAGAAGAAAAAAGCCACTTGTCCAAATCAATGATAAAAGGTCAAAGAACCCAACTGAAAATGGGCAAAGAGCCTGGAAAATAACAGAAGTGGAAACATGAATGACCAAAAAACATAAGAAACCATGTTTAATCTCATTATTTTCAAGGATATACAAGTTTAAACAACACTGACCTATGAGATTTGTAAGAGTCAAGTGACAATAACAAGGGTAAGATGTGATTTTGGAACAATAAGACTGTTACATGACTAGAGCATAACCTATAGGCTTGTCCAATCACATTGTTTTATACCTGACACTAATGTAACATTGTGTATTAACTCTCAATCAATCAATCAATCGTGCAGTCCATCAAAACTCTTACATGGCTGTTGAGAGTGTAAACTGGCACAACTCTCACTCTGGAAAAACACTATGACATTATCCAGTAAGCTGATACACTCACTGTAGGACCCAGCAATTATACTCCTAAGAACATACATCCCCTGCAGTTGCATTTGTGCACCAGGATACTTGTAAAAGAATGTTCACACCAGAATTTATTTGTTACAGCAAAAACCTGGAAACAATCCAAATGTCTGTCAACAATACAAAGGATTAAAAAAACCTGTGGTATATATGTACAATGGAATTGCATATTCAGCAGTAAAACTTAGAGAACTACAGATGACGCAGAACAACATGGATAAATCCCAAGAACATAATATCAGACACAAAAGCTATAGAAAATGTATATAATATGATTCCATTTGTATAAAGCACAAAAGCACGTGCTACCTACATTGATTTTTTTTTTTCTTTTACCAATGTTATTGGTTCTTCACAATCTGGAGGCAAGCAGTCTATTTAACTAGAAATCTGAAAATAATTTTACTGCATTAATACTTTCCTGGGAGTCAGCCAAAGAATTTACATCAATCATTTTCTAGAAATTGATGAAATATAAATTAGAAAGGGACAGAAAGAGAATGAGAGCATGAACTGTAGAGTCAGAGAGGCACACATGTTTTTCTGTGATGCCAACTCAATGCATTTCAATATTTTACCTTTCTTCCTTTCTTTCACCTTTTTTTTAGATTTCAAATAAGCAATCTTTTATTTTACCTTATATAGCTTTATAAATTGCTCAAAATATCAACCATCTCTGGTTGACAAGAAGCAGTTAAATTTATGTCACCATTAGAATGTAAATCAATGAACCATGTCCAAAGACTTGGTTTCTAGTTCCAATTCCACAATTAGTCATGTGTCCTTCATTAAGTCATGTTCCTTCACTGGATTTCAGTTTTCTCTTCTGGTAAAACAGGGATAATCATGCCTGCCTCAAAGCATCCTCATGAGAATTAAAAGAGTAAACATTTTTGTTGACTATTTCCTTCACTGTGCAGAAGCTTTTTATTTTGATGAAGTCCCAATTGTTCATTTTTGCTTTTGTTTCCCTTGCCTCTGGCAACGTGTCTAGTAAGAAGTTGCTATGGCTGAGGTCAAAGAATTTGCTGCCTGTGTTCTCATTGAGGATTTTGATAGTTTCCTGTTTCACAAAGGCAGCCTATAGAATAGGAGAAGATATTTTCAAATGACATACCTGATGAAAGGTTAGTATCAAAAATTTATTAAAAAAACTTAGCAAACTCAATACCCCAAAAACAAAATATCCAGTTAAGAAATGATCAGAAGACGTGAATAGACACGTTCCCAAAGAAAACATCCAAATGGTTACCAGACACATGAAAAGATGCTCACCATCACTTATCATCAGGGAAATACAATTAAAACCACGATGAGATACCACCTCACACCTGTCAGAATGGCTAAAATTAACAACTCAGGAAACCAGATATTGGTGAGGATGTGGAGAAAGGGGAACACTCTTGCACTGTGGGTAGGAATGAAAACTGGTGCAGCCACTCTGGAGAACAGTATGGAGGTTCCTCCAAAAACTAAAAATAGGAGCACCTGGGTGGCTCAGTTGGTTAAGCATCCAACTTTGGCTCAGGTCATGATCTCAAGGTTTGTGAGTTCCAGCTCCATGTTTGGTTGTATGATGACAGCTCAGAGCTTGGAACCTGCTTTGGATTCTGTGTCTCCCTCTCCCTCTGTCCCTCCCCTGCTTGCACTTGGTCTCTCCTTCTCTCTCCAAAAAATAAATAAACATTAAAAAAAAATTTTTTAATCTAAAACTAGAACTACCCTACCATCTAGCAATTGCACTACTAGGTATTTACCCAAAGGATACAAAAACAGTGATTTGAAGGGGTACATCCACCCCAATGTTTATGGCAGCATTATCAACAATAGTCAAACTATGAAGAAAGCCCAAATGTCTATCAACTAATTAATGGACAAAGAAGATGTTATGTGTCTATATATATATATACATATCATATATGTGATAGAATATTACTCAGCCATCAAAAAGAATTAAGAATTAAATCTTGTCGTTTGCAATGATGTGGATGGAGCTAGAGTGTATTATGCTAAGAGAAGTAAGTCAGGGAAAGACAAATACCATATGATTTAACTCATATGTGGAATTTAAGAAACAAAACAGATGAACATATGGGAAGGGTGAAAAAAGGGGGGAAAAGGAGGGGGGGTGGAGAGAGAGGGAAACAAGCCATAAGAGACTCCTAACAATAGAGAAAAAAACTGAGGGTTGATGGAGGCAGGTGGGTAAGTGCATGGGCTAGATGGGTGATGGGTATTAAGGAGAGCACTTGTTATAACGAGCACTGTGTGTTGTATGTGAATGATGAGTCATTGAATTCTACTCCTGAAACCAATATTGGGCTATATGTTAACTAACTAGAATTTAAACAAAAAAATTTTTTTAAATAGTAAACATCTTTTAAGTGTCAGTGTGTTTACCAACATATAAGAGGCATTCGATAAGTATTAGTTCCCTACTAATATCATTGGTCTACTTGATTATCTGAATCATTTAAAAATAAGAAGAAGGGTGGGGAATCAAAATTGGACCTCAGAAGGCAAGCAGCTACTTAATTTGCTTTCATCTTATAATTACAAGGTCACCAACTCTGTTGAAAATATATTTGTGTCTGTTGCAGCAAAAAGGAGGTCATAGTAATTTCTAACTTAGGTTTTCTTTTCTTTAGCTATTAACATCATTACATATCCAATAATCACAATGGTTTGCCCCCCCCCTTTTAAATTACAAGTCCTTACCAATTTGATGACCATGATCATGTCCTGTCACTTGTTTCCTGTTCTTTCATATAGTTTTCTCATGACCCAGATCCCTAGGCCGGATCCCAACTTCCTTTAGGTTGCCACTGACTGCCTAACATGAAGTATCTTTCTTTATGCTTATGCAAAGAATTAACCTGTTACTGGTATACCCAACTGCTTACAGTGTTTCCACTCATCCTCTTCTGTTGCCTCAGCTGTTGAAAGTAGAGGACTACCCACAATAACTACCAGGGATCTAGGCACCTAATGTTGAACCCAGAAAACATGTATCTGATACACACACCATAATTTATATATCATTTCCAGGGTTTAAATATGCCCCTAATTTCTAAAAAAACCTAACTTGCTAAAATGAACAAATCAGGAGACTATAGATGCTGGAGAGGATGTGGAGAAACGGGAACCCTCTTGCACTGTTGGTGGGAATGCAAACTGGTGCAGCCACTCTAGAAAACCGTGTGGAGGTTCCTCAAAAAATTAAAAATAGACCTACCCTATGACCCAGCAATAGCACTGATAGGAATTTACCCAAGGGATACAGGAGTGCTGATGCATAGGGGCACTTGCACCCCAATGTTTATAGTGGCACTTGCAACAATAGCCAAATTACGGAAAGAGCCTAAATGTCCATCAATGGATGAATGGATAAAGAAACTGTGGTTTATATACACAATGGAGTACTACGTGGCAATGAGAAAGAATGAAATATGGCCTTTTGTAGCAACGTGGATGGAACTGGAGACTGTTATGCTAAGTGAAATAAGTCATACAGAGAAAGACAGATACCATATGTTTTCACTCTTATGTGGATCCTGAGAAACTTAATAGAAGACCATGGGGGAGGGGAAGGAAAAAAAAAAAAAGAGGGAGGGAGCCAAACCATAAGAGACTCTTAAAAACTGAGAATAAACTGAGGGTTGATGGGGGAAGGGGAGGGTGGGTAACGGGCATTGAGGAGGGCACCTGTTGCGATGAGCACTTGGTATTGTATGGAAAATAATTTGACAATAAATTACATGTTAAAAAAATAAAGCCAATTAGATTTTTTTTAAGGCTGATTTTGGTAGTGAATTGCAGGTGATTTTCACTTTCAATTTTATTGCTTCCTTGTTGGATACAAATTAGAGAAAACAATAAAGTTATTTTTATTATGATAAATAAATAAATAAATAAATTTTAAAAACTAACTTGCAGTGGAGCATTAAACTCAACCTATTACTAAATGGTTTACTTAAACAGAATGAGTCAAAAAAGACTTCTTCCCTGAACCTATTCTCTACAACCATGCATGGGAACTTTTGACTCTCTTCTTACTTTCATGGTGCTTAATACAAAGATATGCACCAAGCTGATCATGAATAAATATTATTGACTGACAGATTCTTATTAAAGAATATGACAGAGTCAATAGGAAGATCATATTTCCCCACCCTTGGCATGTAGGTCAGACTGTGTAACTAGTGTGGGCCAAAGACATATGGCTGGTGATATATCTCACTTTCTGGCCCAACCCTTAAAACATACCGTGTGGTCCTCAACATGGTCAATTCAGGTAAATGCAGTCTTTAGATTGTTATGGTCCTAGACAAGACAATATCTGTGTGTTACAAACATCATACAGTTGTGAGCTTCCTAAGTTTTAGATAGAAAATGTATAAGAATACAAAAGTAGTTGATAATTTGGGCAATATTTGGGAGATATCAAGCCAGTATGTTTTATCTTTGAAAATCCCTAGTTCCTAGTATCCCAAAGCTCTTACAACAATAGTCAAGCCTAGAAGCCTCTGATGATAATTTCTTCCACAATGTAGAAATAACACACCTACCTTTAAGGCTGAGCTGTAAAAAAAGCTTATAGCTTATGGGTTAGGATGTGTGTGTTGGGAGTCAATTCTCCATGAATCATGTTTCTTTACATCTTATAAGCAGAGGCACTGACTGTCTTCTACTCTGGACTATTTTTCTAGGAACAATCTTGAAACATAGAAATAGTATGTCCCTCTGGAGAACAGGGTAGGTTTGTTTGTTATCTAGTAAAATGAAAAAAATGTCTCCCTCTGGTTCCAAGTTTGAGCATATTTGGGGCTTCCTGTGCTTAGAGTTTCTGACATATATCCATTCTGTGCATAACACCCATATAGAGCCATGAACATTGCTCCCATGGGACTTGGGGGAACTGGAGGGTGGGCACAAATATGAAGCTCATACTACCTCACATGCCTTGGGTAATAAAGCCCCAGTCTCTGACTTGGGAGTCTCATGTCTTCTGCCAGATGCCTTAGAAACTGTGGCAAGCGTTATAACTTGTTAGCTTGAGAGCAGGGTAAAATCTCAGACCCTTCACCCTTCTTTTCAACATAATATAGGAGAAATCCACTACAGAAAGGAGGAGGAGGATAAAAGAAAGCCCACACCTTACTGTCCAGGGAGAGTATAGAAAATAAAAATGACAGGAGATAAAGAAATAACATCAAATGACTACACCCCTTCCTCTCCCTCTCAGGGCAGAATGCCTAGACAGAATGGGGGAATGAAGTAGAAATATCCAGGTGAATAAAGGGGGATCCCAAGAATGTCAGTTGGGAGTCAGGAGTGGCTAATGGCATGCTTCTCCCCGATAGTGGATGCTGTGGTGTGGCCCCCAGCTTCTCCCTCCTTCAAGACTAACACACTCATTTTCTTAGACTATGGCAGTATTGATATCTGACAGCTCACAGCTAAATTATTTCTCAGAGAACTGTTTTCAGATAAAGAGAGCCACACTGCCTAAGGGAATGGCCCCCAGGGTGTCTAGTGGGCAGGGAGCAATTCTCATCCCGTGACTGGTCAATACAGGTCTAATACTGGTCAAATTTGATCCAATACTGGTCAAAATAGGGTGCCTAGCACCCTTGCCTTAACTCAAGACAACTTTATGGCTTATTTCAGCTTCAAAGCTTTTCCACAGGACTGGCTGAGACTTTGCCACATTCCATCATGCTTCAATACTGCTTTCATCATTCCTCTCACTCCCACCCAGGTGGAGATTCTGGGAGCCCTCCTCACAAACTTCTGCATGCAAATTTCCATCTTGGAGTACGTCTCCTGGTAATCTTATCTGCAACCCTTGAAAGACTGGCGATAGTTGGAGTGTCACATGATGCAGAAGCAATAATGCTGTGTTGGAAAGACACCAAGTGAGCCTGAAGCAGCACTCATGTGTCCTACAGCTCACACGAGGGATACAAGGGACCCAATGGTTGCTGCATGCTCTGTCAAAGGGATATAATGTTCTGAGAGCTGGAGGACTCTCCAGCAAAAGTTTGGAGTTGGGCCTGAGAAG
Source organism: Neofelis nebulosa (assembly GCF_028018385.1). Classification (NCBI taxonomy): domain Eukaryota; kingdom Metazoa; phylum Chordata; class Mammalia; order Carnivora; family Felidae; genus Neofelis; species Neofelis nebulosa. The sequence continues at coordinate 78,764,425 of NC_080785.1, read as the reverse complement.
CCACTATATGGGGAGATTTCACCTCTAGAAATATGTCTGGGGCCAGGGTATATGCCAGCATAGTGCTGAAATGACCACACAGGCCTACGTGCATATAAGCAGTATCTGCTTATAGCTCTATTCTGTGTCTTAAAGATTTAGAAGTCTTTTTTTGTATGGAACTAGAAAACACCCCAAATAACCAAAGCAATCTTGAAAAAGAAAACCAAAGCAGGAGGCATCATAATCCCAGACTTCAAGTTGTATTACAAAGCTGTAATCATCAAGACAGTATGGTACTGGCACAAAAACAGACACTCAGATCAATGGAACAGAATAGAAAACCCAGAAATGGACCCACAAACATATGGCCAACTAATCTTTGACAAAGCAGGAAAGAATATCCAATGGAATGAAGACAGTCTCTCCAGCAAATGGTGCTGGGAAAACTGGACAGTGACATGTAGAAAAATGAACCTGGACCTCTTCCTTACACCATACACAAAAATAAACTCAAGATGGATGAAAGATCTAAATGTAAGAAAGGAAGCCATCAAAATCCTCAAGGAGAAAGCAGGCAAAAACCTCTTTGACCTTGGTCACAGCAACTCATCACACATCTCTGGAGACAAGGGGAACAAAAGCAAGATGAACTATTGGAACTTCTTCAAAATAAAAAGCTTCTGCACAGCAAAGGAAACAATCAGCAAAACTAAAAGGCAACCGACAGAACGGGAGAAGATATTTGCAGATGACATATCAGATAAAGGGTTAGTATCCAAAATCTATAAAGAGCTTCTCAAACTCAGCACCCAAAAAACAATCCAGTGAAGAAATGGGCAAAAGACAGGAATACACACTTCTCCAAAGAAGACATCCAGATGGCCAACCTGCACATGAAACAATGCTCAACCTCACTCATCATCAGGGAAACACAAATTAAAACCACAATGAGAGACCACCTTACACCTGTCAGAATGGCTAACATTTACAACTCAGGCAACAACAGATGTTGGCGAGGATGTGGAGAAAGAGGATCTCTTTTGCACGGCTGGTGGGAATGCAAACTGGTGCAGCCACTCTGCAAAACAGTATGGAGGTTCCTCAAAAAATTAAAGATAGAACTACCCTACAACCCAGCAATTGCACTACTAGGCATTTATCCAAGGGATACAGGTGTGCTGTTTTGAAGGGACATATGCACCCCCATGTTTGTAGCAACACTATCAACAATAGCCGAAGTATGGAAAGAGCCCAAATGTCCATCGATGGATGAATGGATAAACACACACACACACACACACACACACACACACACACACTGGAGTATCACTCGGCAATCAAAAAGAATGAAATCTTGCCATTTGTAACTACTTGGATGGAACTTGAGGGTATTATACGAAGTGAAATTAGTCAGAGAAAGACAAATATCATATGACTTCACTCATATGAGAACTTTAAGATACAAAACAGATTAACACAAGGGAAGCAAAAATAATATAAAAACAGGGAGGGGGACAAAACAGAAGAGACTCATAAATATGGAGAACAAACTGAGGGTTACTGGAGGGGTTGTGGGAGGGAGGGATGGGCTAAATGGGTAAGGGGCATTAAGGAATCTACTCCTGAAATCATTGTTGCACTATATGCTAACTAACTTGGATGTAAATTTAAAAAATAAATTAAATTTTAAAAAAAGATATAGAAGTCTTTTGATTTTCAAAACCTTTTGATACTGTGAATATCTTCAGGAACGTCATTTTTTTTTAGTTCCTATTACAAAATACTTTATTAGTATTAGCCTAAGACCAGGAGTAAGAAAAGACAGAAGTTTGGGGGAAGAAGAAATAGGACCAGGCAGAGGTGGGGATGGGGTGGATCGACAGGCCAAACAAATTCAATTATAGGTTCACAATTTGCCCCAGGCCAATAAACTGATGAATGGATAAAGAAGATGTGGTATATATATACAATGGAGTATTACTCAGACATCAAAGAGAAAGAAATCTTGCCATTTGCAATGACAAGGATTATGTTAAGTGAAATAAGTCAGAGAAAAACAAATACCATATGATTTCACTCATCTGTGGAATTTAAGAAACAAGACAGATACACATATGGGGCTGTGGGGGAGAGAGAGAAAGAAACCATGAGAGACTCTTAAGGACAGAGAACAAACTGAGGGTTGATGGAGGCAGGTGGGTAAGTGTCAGATGGTGGGAATGAGCTAGATGGGTGATGGCATTGAGGAGGGCACTTGTTATGATGAGCACTGGGTGTTGTATGTAAGTGATGAATCACTGAATTCGACTCCCAGAACCAATATTGCTCTGTATGTTAACTAACTAGAATTTAAATAAAAATTAAAAAATTTTTGCCTCAGGTTAGCCCTGAAAAGAGGCACACAAGAATAGTAACTTCATCCCTGAAATGTATTTTATACTGCAACAGCTGAAGTAGTCAACTAGTATGACTGAGAAATAGCAATGGGAAAACAAAATCTTCCCAATGATTCTGTTCCTTTTCAGACATTATCTACTTTTTTGAGTTCAAGTGTTTGTGGTAGGCAGAACAGCGCACCCACTAGAAAGATGCCCATGTCCTAATCCCCAGAACCTGTGAACACGCTGCCTCATGTGCCCGATGGGACGTTGCAGCTGTGGTTAAATTCAGGATCTTGACAGGGAGACTATCCTGGATTGTCCCTGGGAGGCTCAATGTAATCACAGGGACCTTAAATGTGGGGGAGGCCAGAGTGTCAGTGTCAGAGTAATGCAATGTGTGAAAGACTGGACAGGCCATGGCTGGTTTTGAAGATAGATGTGGAACGAAGTGGAAACTGGAAAAAGCAAGAAAACAGGTGCTCCCCTACGATCTCCAGAAAAGAACACAGCCCTGCGGTCACCTTGATTTCAGTCTAGTGAGAACCGATTTGGACTTCTGACCTCCAAAAATTGTCAGCGAATAAATTTGTGTTGTTTTAAAGCACTAAATTCGAGGTAATTTATTTCAGCAGCAATAGGACACTAATACAGTGTGTAGTGAAGCGAAGGGAAGCAAAGCTGAAGGAAGAATCAAATCATTATTCAATCAGCATATTTGTTTAGTCACTTGAGAAAAGGTGTTTGAGTACGTCTTCAGACTGACACACTATCGGTTGTTCCTCCATCAGGAAGCATTCCCTCATGGAGTCTCTCTGGAAGACAAATCTGAGCAAGAAGCCATGATGGAGTTCAACAGAAGCTAGGAAGGGTGGGCGTCACAGCAGCCCTGAAAGGGAGAAGCATCCTAGGGGCTTTTTATGTTTCTATTTCCCCGAGAGATTCTTAAAATATGAACGGTGACAAGGAACACAGCAGTAAATACCCAGACTGGTGGGATAATGAAAAAAATCAGTCATCTCAAAACAACTTCATCTCCAGGATGACTTCAGTAATTTCGGAAATAATGGCCTGTCCTGGATAATGAGCATGCTTGTTGACTTATGGAAAATAACAAACAATCTTATGTTCCACAAGAAAAAAAGAGGCAGGTGACAACTAATTATTTATTGACTAAATATTATATAAATATTGCATACGAGGCTAAGCTAGAAACAATCAGAAAATAATGAATGCATCCATTTTTTGTACTTCTTTAGCGTTTTTCAATTAAAATTAATGCTCGTAATGCCCAAAGTAACAATTGACAATGGTTGTCTTTAAGTTTTTGGTCTATACAGCTATATTGAAAGAGGCTTTTTTAAAAATAGAGGGAATATTAACAATTGTAAAAGTAAAGTTATCTCTTAATCATCAGGAGGTATCACCAGTCAGTTAAGTGTCCAATTCTTGATCTCAGCCCAGGTCTTGATCTCAGGGTCATGAGTAGGAGCCCCGTGTTAGTCCACGCACTGGGCATGAAGCCTACTTAAAATTAAACCATTAAATTAAATTAAATTAAATTAAATTAAATTCACCTAAGAAAAGGGAGCTCAAGTAGCCTACCTTCTTTAGAGGATCGTCATTCTGTTTGGTCTTCTGGGAAAATTGCCCCATCTTTCCTAGTGACCAGAGAAATCATAGATAATTTAAATCTACAAACATGAAAACACAATATTAGCAAATTTATACAGACAAAAAGAAGAGTGATCACAAAACATTTAAGCTTTATCTTAAATGCTTTTATTTTTAGAGCAGGGGTGGGCAAACATTTTCCATAGAGGGCCAAATAATAAACTTTTCAGGCTTTGCAGGTCACAAGGTCTCTGTTAAAACTGTTCAGCACAGTCTTTGTACCTGGAAAGCAGCATGGACATGCATGCAGCAGCTACGTTAATGGATTGCAGTTGTGTTTTTGCACATTATGAAATTATCTCATCATTTTCTATCCATAAGTCATATGTGAGGAAGAGAATAAATATGCATGAATATAAACCTGTAAAGCCAAAGTGACCTTGAGTCTTAAAGTATATACAAGAACAAGAATGATGGATTTGGACCTAGTGAGGTTTAATGAAGGAGTCTCAAGCTAGAAGTCAAGAGATATCGGCTCTGGTTCTACCTCTGCTCCCAAAAAACCTAAATTTGAGGGGCCTCAGTGTCTTCCTGCACAAAGAAAGTCGAAGCATCCTGATTTCATCATCCCTAACCTCCAGAAAACAGCTACCACGGTTATGCACTTTTTTTTATAGATGCTGGAGTTCCTCTCACTAATGTATCTCTCAATGCCTTAGTGAAGGGGGTAATCGCTGGGCCCTCTCTAGTATGATAGTGAAGAGGGTGGAGCAGTGAGAAGCTGCCAGATGAATAATCCACTCCAAAGTTTGCACCTCTCCAAACCTTTGAATTTCTTCCTCCGTATTATTCCCAGAAACTTTGACATCTCAACCTCATTGAATGTAGACAACCAAGGACTCCTTGGATTGACTATCAGTCGATCAACCAAGCAAACTGTTACAACGACTTTCAGCTGCTTGAGCTAATCCATTAAATCCAGAAGCTCTGGGAACCCGTATCAATAAATTTAGCCTAATCCAACGTTATATTCCATTTCTTAGTCTAACAACCAGAAAACTCATTCCCACATAAATTCACCAGGTTTCTGCCAATATGTAATAACAAAAGTTTTTAACTATTTTGAGCATAGCCATACGCTCCTGACTCACACTTTGTACTTGTTCTGACTCAAGTTATAGAGTCCATGAGAGATAGTGTTGATAGGTCTTGACAAGGTGAGACATCACTTTTTTTTTAAGTTTATTTATTTATTTTGAGAGGGAGGGGAGGGGCCGAGAGAGGGAGAGACAGAATCCCAAGAAATCTCCACGCTGTCAGCACAAAGACCAACACAGGACTGGAACTCACCCACCAAGATCATGGCTTGAGGTGAAATCAAGAGTTGGACACAACCAACTGAGCCACCCAGGTGCCCAGAGGCATGCCTTTTTTAAGAGGCTACTATCAGTGAGGTTATCGTAGGACCTTTCAGTGAGAAAAGCCGGTCTCCTCAGAGTCTCACAGATAACCCCATTCCAGGTCCCACTCCTTCCCAGTCAATGTCCTAACTTTCAAGCAAGAAGTTGATAGGTTATAAATGCAACTGGTATTGTAATTCTGCAACCTACCCAATTAAATTATGGATTAATCTTCAGCAAAGTCAGCTCAGTGGCTACAGAGTATAAGAGATTCTTTTAGGACTGCTACAGAAACTCTGATTATCCAACAGTGTCTTGAGTTGAAAGTGTAAAGGCCTAAATTTACTATTTTTTTCTCAGTAAACCCATGAGTACAATCAGAAGTAGTTATTCTACCTTCTAGTTTTTGCAGTTTTCATTACTGCCAAAAAAAAAAAAAAAAGTATGATAGCCACTTGGTCTCTAAGGCATTTGCTTCAACAAACACATCACAAGAGATCATTTATTTAATCATGATATCAAAGCCATGTCAGGGATTATTAGTAACTCATTCTTTACTGCCAAGGAGTTAAGCAGTATACCTAAGGCCAAAGGCATAATTGAACCAATCCCAGAATTCTATCTTTTAGGATATATTTCCTGGGACCATTCCTGTTATTACATATTAGGGTCTAGCCAGGAAGGGAATTAAATATAAGGAATTGGTTACATAAATGCTTGGGGGCCCAAAGAGCAAAATAGAAACACTGAGGTAATGCAGAGATCCTAAGTGCAGCCACCACCCCTTAGGCCAAGGGAATACAAAGTTTAGATTATCAAAGCCTAGAAGCTCAGAGGAGGGAGTCGTGGCTGTTCCAGGTACCTCTGAGAAGACAAATAAGCAAAGTACTAAAAGAAGCTGGAGACTGGAACAAAATGCCGATGTAGAGGCCTTACTAACAGGAATAGCAAGCAAACAGGCACCAAAACTCCTCCTCCTAACTCCCAATTTCTTTGTAGGGCCTTCTACTTGAGCCTAATAGGCAAAGAATTCTGGGAAATGTAGTTGGCAAATGTAGTTTGCCACATCATCGCAGAGGAGAACAGAGAAGGTTAAATTTGGAGTGAAGTAACAATAGCCAAGTCCCTGGTACTGTGTCACATCCCAAGGGAAGATTCCTATTAACCAACCAAATGCCACCATGATATTATACGATAAAAAATCATTGCCATAAACCAGAATGCTTAAAGTCAATGGATCAGCACATTCTCTCCCTGGAGGCAGACCTCCATGAGGGTAAACAAAAAATGTTGACCCTCAGTTCCAATCCAACCTTTACACTTAGAGCTTCAGATATATGTGTAAATGCTAACAGCCTCCATGATTCTGATGTCAAAAACCTGGTTTATTTGCTCATTTATAATTAGTCCATCTAGAAAACCACCTGAGCCTTTGCCCTCCAACATCAGGAAAATGGAGACTCCTGCTTCTTCAGTTCTTCAGGTTCCTTGGAAATCTCTCCTTGTGTTTAGCAGGAAAAAAAAAATATTTTCCCCAAATTATGTGGCCCGACTAATCAAGACTCTTTCTGACTATAAGTTACAAAAACTTAATACCAATTGGTTTAGGTAAAAAGTAGAAGTCATTAGTCCATGCCAATCAGTCAGTATGTATGTACTACGTGCATGTGTATCAGTTATTCAGCAGTGAACAGATACAGGGAAAAGCTCTCCACTGTTCTGGCCTGTTGTTGACGTCAGGTGTCTGCCCTTAATACTTACGAGTCTGTCTGTAACCATTCCACCTACACTCAGGTTTCTGGTTGGGTAAAATACAACATATATTAAGTTAAAAGACAACTGATAAACTGGAGAAACCTTTAGTGATATCTATAACATTAACTAGGAGTTAATATCCAGATAATATCCTTAAGATAAGAGCTCTCTAAATAAAACACTTAGAGATGAATAACGCAAAAGAATATATAAATGACATGAATAGGCAATTCACAAAATGAGTGAAATATTAAAAACACCAAATTATATCCAGGAGTAAAAGGTATCCACAGATCAATGGTGAAAGCAAAATTTTGTCAGCTTAACGATGAGCATCAAATCATAAAATCTGTACTTTTTTGGTCCAATAATTCTACTTCTAATCATTTAGCCTGAGGATGTCATTAGACAAGTGTATGTGTATTAAGGTGTTGATTGTGATGCTTTGTATAGGAGTAAAAGCTAGATATAAGCCTAGTGTCCTTTAAGAACACTACAAACACAGTATTACTAATTTTTTTCATTTCTTTTGAACCGTGTTCCAATATGCTTAGCACGAAGCTGTTACTGATCCTGTTGCTACTTAAACTTCTGATACTTTTATGGCATTGATTTTTTGCATTACTTTCAATTTTTTAAAACATTGCGTTCAGGTGCTATTTATCTTGATTACTAAGAGGACTTTATTCACTTATTTATTTATTTATCTTGGTGCCCTTTAAATGTGCTGAGGCAAGTGCCTCATTTGCTTCACCCTATTCCCAGCTTTAAGAGAAATGGAGATTAATTTTCCCCACCTGTATTAGTTTGCTAGAGCCACAAACTGGATGGCTTAAAAGAAATTCATTGTATCACGGGTCTAGAATCTAGAAGTCCAAGGTCAAGATGTTGGCAAGCTTGGTTCCTTGTGGGGACTGTGCTACAGGATGTGTTCCATGCTTTTCTCCC